>NC_136482.1:65847879-65880379 GCF_053919585.1 Euprymna scolopes | reverse complement strand
AAAAATAAATAGATAAAACGTTTTGACCAAGACAAATAGCTGTCGGCAGCCATTATATAAGAGTAATTCGGTATTAAATCGAGAGGATATTAAAATGGCTAATAGCTTCTGAATGTATAGACTGCGGAACTGAATCACTCCAAAAGTTGATCTTATTGCATCTAAACTCTGAATAGGTGAGACGTGTTGTCTGCTATTGAGAGAAAATTGCCGCGAAAGTATTTGATTTACATTGAATCAGGCCGTCAATGGAAAAGAGCTAACAACAGGGACAAGTGTTAGATCAACACGCGTTTATTTGATATCTACTTAAAAGCAAATAAGCTGAAACCTGAAAGCAATGAAAATGATATTGAAATACAAGCTGATATTTGGACCGAAATAGATTAACCAATTTCTTTGTAATCAAAGATTAATCGAAATAAGAGCTGTATTTCACTGTCTATTCCTCTTTCTATTTCTCTATTATCACTTTGTCGCAATGTGTATATATACATGTATATGTGTATATATATATCCATGTATATGTGCATGTATATATATATATATGAATATGCGTGTACACAGATAATAATTAAAAATATCTAAAAGAATAAAGATTGGATGTCTAGACAAATACATTTACATTTCAGTCTCAAATCTCATTAAGGCAATGATACATCTAATTACTATAAAAAAATAGTAAGCATAGAAACTCAAAAAGTCAAAGAAAATGTTGTTCAACTAACATCATTTCTTACCCTTAGTAAGAAATAGTAAATGTTTAATAATATTAATTGAGAGAACTATAAACGTATACAAATAATGTGAACATCAGTTGTAAATTTTAGATACCCCAAAAGCGGAAGTAAGTAATGCATTTCATTTGGTTGAACACGGACGTTCGTTTATGGTTTCCTAACTCTTATATCGCGAGTGAATAATTGTATATTATTTTTGAGCATAAAAACAAATTGCTTGATCCTACGAAAGTCGTTACAATCACAATATGGTCGTCTGTCAGATTTTTTCTTTGTATTTTCGTAATATTTATTCCACTATCAATAGTGATTAGTACAGTGTCGTGTCTCACAATCTAACGTTTCTCAATGAATACGATGTTTTTTTTTAATTATAAAGCTGATTTTAAGGTTTTGCATAGTGTCCAATGACAAGTATTTGCTTAACGGCATATTACCAGATTTGGACGTTCACTCCGGAAATATCAATTTCTTTCACTTTAAAACACTTAATCATTACTCATTAGTAGGGTTAGGGCAACAGCATATTCTTTTCATTGTGTTTACTCTCGAGTATATATCCGACACAGTTAGACACACTTAATCAATCGAAAACAATATCACTCTACATGAAAACATATACAATAATAATGGATATATACCTGAGAATGAAAACAAGGCAAAAGTATGCTGTTTTCCTAGTCCTACTAATCAGTATTCCACACTATGATGTCTTCTAATAACATAGTTAAAATGTATTTTATGTCAGAAAGTATGATTCGATTAATATAATTTATTTATCACTTATTATGTCGGACGCATTCAAAGTACTAGGCAGTGTAATAGTTTTTAAACTCATTCTAAGCAATTTTTTAAAATACCGCAATACGCTTGTTTTTGGATTACATATTCAGAAAGTTTTATCAAGAAACACATATAAAATTTGTGTAACAGAGTCGATGACGCGTGTAAGCAGCTGGAATCGCATGACACGTATGCAAATGACCAAGCAGGTGCACAATGTGATGTCATAGCAGTGAAAGAGAAGGAAAACAAAAAGAAAACTGTGTCACATGTGGATCAGAACAGATTTATTATTAAACAGATGTCGTTGCACAGAACCTGAAATAAAATAAAAAAACTTGATGCAGCTGTTGTTGGGAAAGTAATGAATACGGTTTGTCAAAACCTGGAAAAAATGAGGCGAATTTTTTCCTTTTGTTTGTTTCATTTGCGACTGTCTCAGGCACAGCCTTTTGGGTCTAAATGTTAGAACGTGACGATACCGATAAAGAAGATTTTCGATCACGTTGGTACTGGGTATCTTTCTTTAACTCACAAATAAAAATATCATTTATGTTAAAAATATGAGTATTTGCACCTCTAGTGTCAACACTCTTAAATGAAAATGAGAAAACTACTCGAGTATTTTTTAGAATCTTTGTTTACGAATCCTATTTATGAGGATAAATCATTGGATGTCCAATATACACCCAAGTGCCAGAATTATATAAAAATCGACATTTTTGTTCTAATTCCGATTATTTTCAATGAAAGTTCGTAAAACTTCGCACGTTATACGGCGACATTAACGCATGCGCAGATATAACATTTTAAGCTAATCTGCGCAATAGCGAGCAAACGGCAGCCATTTTAATGACTTGCAGTTTTTTTTCAGCATGCCAACTTTATATGTAAGATGAGACTTAAACGTGTCTTAAGTCAAGCTGAGAAGTCGAAAATTGTTAAAAGGCTCCCTAATAAAATTTCTACCTTAGAAATTGCCAAAGAATTACACTGTAATAATCGTACAATAAAAAATAACCCTCAACTTTGCAACGGGCGTCTGACAAAGGGAACATTCGTAAGAAATCATATCTGTCACATCGAACAATGAGCAAGACCAAGAGAGAAGTTCGCCGTAAACCACTTAGAATTAGCAAACAAGTTCTGGATGTGTCCAAGTAAACTTGCCGTATCCTGAGGACGATTGCGAAATTTGGAAAGCCAGAGGCCCGCCCTCAATTGTAATATATCCACAAGAAAAAGAGGATCGACTGGCCAAGAGTTCACAAGAAGGTGACTTTTCAAACTGTTTTGTTCACCGATGGATGTCGAGCGACCCTTCATGGCCCCGATGCGGGATGGGTGGGTGGTACCATAATGAGGGTCTATGTCCTCAAAGGATCAGGCGTCAACAAGGAGGTGGAGTGTGGATTTATATATAATTGGCAATGGATTATATAATAATTGGCAATGAGCTGGTAGGACCATGTAGACTCGCTGGAGTGTAAATTACCGCCAAACTCTGCATTGACTTCATTAAGTAACACGTGGAACCCTGACACAAGAAGAAAAATTTGGCATTCCGGAAAAAGATGATATTAATACATGATAATGCACCGTCTTATTCTGCAAGGATAGCTACTGAATATTTGGAGAGAGTTTTGCCAGACATGGGGAAAATAATGCGATAGGCAGCCTGTTCTCCAGATTTAGATCTCGTTGAAAATCTGCGGGGCATCTTGAAACAAAATATTTACTCCGGAGCAAGTCAGTACAGCTGCAAGGATGACACCTGGAATGCTGTTCTGACTTCTGCCAAAGACATTTCATCAGATGAAATCGAAAGTTTGGCATATTCTATGGACCAAAGGCGTTTTGCTCTTGTCAATAAAAATGGCAATTATATAAGAAAATGGTTATTCTATGAAAGCATATTGAAGTCGTTTGTTCTTTATTATTGTTGTTCTCAATTTAGAAATTCCTAGAATAATCAATGTTTCGATGATCTTTTAGCACTTCGCCATATTTTAGCATTGTTTTACATATAAAGTTGGCACGCTGAAAAAATGCAAATCACATAAAATGGCTGCCAATTGTTTATTACTGTGCAGATTAGCTTAAAATTTTAGATCTGCGGTTGTGTTAATGTTGCCATATAACGTGCTAAATTTCACAAATTTTCATTGAAAACCATCGGAGTTAGAACAAAAATATCGATTTGCATATAGTTCTGGCACGGGGTGTAAGCTTGTTCTAAAAATGAATGCAAGTGTAGCATAATTCCAACAAATGTGCAAAACGAAAGAGGGAGAATGTTATAAGAAGTGAATTAGAATAAAGTTTTACGTGTTTAAAAAAATCGGAATTTATCTTTGTTAATTTGTATTTTTTAATCTTTGCTTATCATACAATCCAGAAAAATATAGTAAATGTTAAAGAGAAATCTTACCTTATTAAAGTGTAACAATCCTCAATTCGTTATGAGTAACATGGAAGTTGAATTGTTTGCGCAAACAAGAAACCTATAAAAAGACAACACAATTCGTAAATTAACAAATCACTATATACATACATAGATCTATACATAAATTCATTTAATTTTAAGTAAAAAAAAACTGCTTAGTATGACTTGCACAGTTTTACTGAGCACCATTACTAACTTCGATACATTCTTTGTTTCATTTCGTTGTATAGATTTAACATAGAATACTATATATATACATATATATATATATATATATATATATATATATATATATATATATATATAATACTTAAATACACTAGTGTTTCATCCATTAGGGAATTCTCAGTGTAAGGATTTACGATTATTGCGCTCTGGGCAACTCGAATCCAGCCACAAATACATCTTTGACTCCATTAGGAAGGAACAAACAACATGGCTAAAGTTGAATACGAGAAATACAGTTGAAATTTAAAATTTATTGTTAAATGTCAAAACGTCTGTCTAGAGTGACTTACTGATTATAACACCATGATCTGCGCATGCGAGATTAGGTAACCGACGTACATTCTTACTTTAAAGTGCTCAACAATAAGAAACAATTTTTTAAAGGAGCTGACGCCATTATTACTATAATAATTGATATACATATCTCTCTGTATATGTTGTGTTTATATATATATATATATATATATATATATATATATATATATATATATATATATATATATATGATTTGTAAACAGTTACAATG
Source organism: Euprymna scolopes (assembly GCF_053919585.1). NCBI lineage: Eukaryota > Metazoa > Mollusca > Cephalopoda > Sepiida > Sepiolidae > Euprymna > Euprymna scolopes. Next base: position 65,875,656 of record NC_136482.1, on the reverse strand, counting down.
CTTTCCGCTTTGAACCTTAAAATAAATACTTCACTGGGACCTATATTATATTATTTCGTTTTATGGTATTTTATTTTATTTTATTCTTCAACATGTTTCAAAACCCATTTTCCTCAATTACAGATCGTTTTATTTTTATTTTTATATTTATCTATTTATATATATATGCATCTCTGTACCCTATATTTACTGTTTCTACCCCCTTTTTTCACTTTCTTTATATTTTGGTCATTATATTTTCTTAGTTTATTGTTTGCTCTTCTTTAATGATCCTATTGTGTCTATAGTGACCTACATATTTTTTTTATATTACTTACATATAGACTTACCTTCTCGATTGACCTTTGTATGTTGTACATACTTTTAATTACTGGTCACCATTTTCCCTCATTCCCATTTCATTACTAAATGTAAGTAAGCCAGGATTTTCTAGTTTTCTAATTTACCATAATTCTGGCCCCTTTTCGATTCTGATTAGACGCATTTAGCTAAATATTTTTTTCTTAAATTTCATCTTAAATTGTCCCTATTCTTCTGATCATACAATAAAGATTATATATAAATTTTATTCCTCATCTTTCATTTAATATTATATGTACATATGACACATCGCTATGCGTGTGTCGCGCGTTCTACGTTCTTAGGCATGCGGTTCTCTGTCGTCATTCTACTTATTTTATATTTGTTCATTAATGAAATACCTTTGGTGTTATAAGTAATAGTCAATAGATGGAATTAAAATGCATGTTTTTATGGAGGAAAATACTAAGTAATTAAAAGATTGTTCATAAAGCATGACAATTAAAAAAGGCAAAGGTTATGCTGTCACTTAATAACATTTATTTGATTCTTTTCTTAAATATGTAATCATAGATATATGAAACTTAAAATATCAATGACATGTGTATGAATGTGAATAAAGAGTTTGATCCCATATTAGACCCAAGTTATATTTCTGACCATATAGATAAAAAATATATCATTATTATAATGACTCCAGTGTGTCTTCGACGCTATCAGTTTTATAAATTATTATTTCCCTTTGTCCCCGTTTCCATATTTTTGAATCTCACATAAGTTCTGACATATCTATTCATCGCTTAATTAAAACGGATTATGATTTTATTGCTTATATCTTCAAGAGAACAGCCACAACAATCAATCTATTCATTAAACTATATTATCCAATCATAACACAAGTTATTACATACAAAGATAAATTGGGAGTTAGAACTCAATAAAATGTTTCCTGATTAAAAAGAAAGAGAACACGATTATCATCCAAATATCTTACAAAGTTATCTATATTAGTTCGGTTCATCAACGTTATCTATATTAGTTCGGTTCATCCTTTTCCTATAAAGGCATGACATCATGAGCAAAACTGCGAGAAAAAATGGCTTATAGTTGCCTCTTGTTTTTCTTATATGAACTTACATATAAATTTATATAAAAAGTCATCATGATTGAATAACATAAATATTATTATGGTTTATTAAAGAAAAACATACTAATATGTTATACACTCTGTAAGCTTATCAAGTTGTAACCTGAGGGTATCGCGTGTTAACGTACATAAAATAAATTGGACGTAAAAATTCGACATCCATTTTTTCTAATGATTTAAAGAAAAGAAAATCACGCACAACCAAGTAATCATTACTTTAAAATAGATGTAAATAGAGAGTAATTTCTGGTTTACATATTTCTAGTAAAGTTTCATATTGTGCCTTATAGGCGATTATGACTTGAGAAATCACATTCCATTGTTTCATAATTCTAGAATTATCCCGTGTATATCCAATAGAAGGGCTAATGTCTAAAATAAGATATAGATGATTAATATATATATATATATATATATATATATATCAATATAATTTTTGCTTTAATTCATTTGAATAATGCATAATTTATAACTAACATAGGGATTCTTCACATTCTCGACAACTAATACAATGATATTATTCTCAGAGGTCCATCTATATATTAGTCACTGCGTTTATACATTTGAATACAAGATAAAATTAATTATTTACAATGTTTTAGATAGAGCAATTGTCAATATTTTGGGATATTTGATAGCTAAACTATCGCTTTTTTTATGAAAAAAAAATATGTTCCTATATTTTTTTTTCCTATTAAGAAACCCTCGAATTATGTTTTACTTAAATACACTGTTTTCGATTAACTATATGTCGCATTGTTCTTGTTTGTTTGCATTATTTGTTACTATTGCCATAATTATATTTATGTATGGGAAAGTATGCCATTTATTTTCTCAGTGGTGTATCTGTTTTTATATTTGTGTTCCGTATACCCTAAAATAGTTTTCAATTAAAAGTATAAAATATACGGATCATTTCAAATTACAATGGTTTAAGAATGAAAACATTTTTCAATCCTACTCTTTGAATTATTTTTGTTTGTTTTTATAATACATTTGCGGGTATATTACGGGTTTCCACAGTAGTTGTAAGCGAATGATGCGTTTTGATTTGAATTTGTGCGGATAGTACATGCATTGGAAACCCCCTTAATATGATCGAGTAGTTGTTTTAACAGACCTCAATATTTTTGTTGACATCCTAGTAAAATAAAATCTATTTCATTGAATGTAACTATCAATTACAAAGTGAATGTGGCCAATGTAAATATAGGAAAAATAAGATTAAAATTCTGAGAATATAGTTAAATAGCATAAACAGTGATTATTTCGGTAAGGCTAGCAGTCCGGCTGATAAGTGGCCTACTTTACTTGCGCCTCCTAATTTGATTTTTTTTTAAATGTTTGCTTTAAGATAAATATCGTTTACTATCATTGCAGCATTACGATTTAACAGCGGCATGTAATAAAATACAATATTTTATGTGCATTGCTCCAGACATGATGTCACATGATGAAATGGTCTAAACATTTTTTATCTAAAAGCTCGCCACTTTCATGAGTATAGTTACATAGGATCCTATTGAATATAATATTCTGAAAATATCAACCATTTGCATAGTTAGATTTAGCATATAGCCTGATACGTAATTCTATAGGATATATATATATATATATATATATATATATATATATATATATATATGAAATGAATTAGTAATGATTAGATTATTTTCTGTAGAAGTAATGAATTAGTAGTATTCATGACAAGTTGCTCTTTCCAATTCAGAAAAACTGATGTCACTGTTTGAGTGTGGCAGCAATTTAATTAATTTATACAAGTTTATACTGTAAGCTGAATGTAAAAGTATAGGAAACGGCGCTTTCAAGATCTAGATAATAGAAGTAAAGTCGATCTAAAGCAATTATTGATTCGCGTAATAAAATAACGATCAAAATCCAGAGACATAAAACATTTTCAAGCATTTTTAAGCAGATTAGATTAGTTTTTCAAATGGCACAGTTTAAATTATTTTACACACGTAATGCGATGCACACACACATACACACACACACACACACACACATATATATATATATATATATATAAAGGAACACATCCTGTTATATGTTCATCAACGTTTTGTCTTTATTTCGAGACTTCATATGGATGAATATATATATGTATAAATATTTACATTTAATAAAAACCCTTCACAATATTTGCTGACGAGGAAACCTTGTTTGTTAAAAATCTATATGTAATAATTATTGTCGGTAATTTGATGTCTACCACAATAAAAACACTGTTTTCCGAAACGATCGTACAAATAATTGATTTTGTTGTTATCCTCCTTATGAAACGGATTTTTAATTTAATTATAATTTGATTTTCAAATTATCAATCACATTACTAAATATATATATATATATATATATATATATATATATATATATATATATATATATATAAAATAAACCAAGTAGCAATCGGATGTGTGTGTATCTGTGAGTTCAACGCACCTACGGGCCACACCACTACGGGTCCGCCATCTATGAGTGGTGTACAATATTTGTTAAGATAGAGTTCAAAGATCAAGTTCATGGGCATATATATATATATATATATATATATATATATATATATATATATATATATATATATATATACTTTCCTACAGCGTACATTACTGGGCCAATCATGACCAAACTAAAAATTATCCAAACCATTTCCATGGTCATGTTCAACGGTTCATGCCATATATGTTATAGCTCTTCAAAAACTAACCACCTAGTGATCATGCACATCATGTTTGAGTTCGCCACCATTCCAGGGGCCGCCAATATTGCGCCGACTAACTTCTTTGTGAATTTGAATATAGTAAATTTTCGCCACCCCAATCTCCTCAAGCAATCTTTATGAAATTTGGCATTATAATGGTCCCTAACATAGGCCAAAATTTTAATCTCAAAATCGGATCTCCAACCATAATTCTTAGGTAGTTAAAAAAACACCTTAAACAACAGTTGCTCTTTTAACATCCATTTGCTGCAAGAGTACCCGCAAAACGGGTACTTGAACGTACTGCAAAATCCCGGATGAAGCACTTGTATCTTTGCTGATTTTATTTGTCAGAAGCAGTCCATTTACAACATAAGACCAACATTTTTATGTCCCATTCCCATTGAATGATAAATCTTAGTTTTCTTACTATTGGTTGACAAATTAAACATTCTAGAGTTTGTTTGCTCTTTTATTGAGTATTTTTTGCACGTACGTGCCGAACGTGTATTTGCCCTTTTAAGATCGTCGCAATTGATTATTAAAAGATTTAACATTTTATAGAGATTATTTTTTTAAATTTCGCCCGTTTAACATTCATATGATTATCGGCTACTTCGTAAATAAGTAAAGTTTCCTTCTATTTCTAACTTTGCACAAAATTTAAATATACATATTAAAACCTCATAATTTTATCAAAGTCTTTGGTAAAATATATAAATATATAAAGGAAAACATGTTGAAGTTTGTTAAATAATAAAAAAAAAAACTTATATCGACATTGAACGATACCATACCCACCATAAAGTAGAATAAGATTTCGGTATTTGTTACTGCAACTTACAGAACAGAAGAAGAAAAACAAATATGCATCAAATGCTTGCCTAAATAAAGTTTCTACTTGTATGGATACAATCATTGTGTTTATACCTTTTTAAAAACGTTTATTCTAAAATAAACCCAATATATCCTCTGTTTACTTAGAACAAAAATGGCTGCCTTTAAGAGCTACATGAGAACTAGTGACAACCGCTCAAACTCGAAAATTATACAAAATGCTGACAGAAAAAAATATTAATTACAGTTTTAACAATGCGTGCGAAATAAAAATTTTACTAGTATCCTTTTTATTTTTTTAGTTTTTAAGCAATTATATAAGATAAGATTAGTAGTAAATAAAAAAACTGAGGAATGTCCGTAAAATGTTAGATTCGGCTTGTAATAATAGTCATTTTACTTTAAATTTATGTGCGAAACTGATTACTTGAATTTCTAAAATAATTGTCTTTTTCTCTTATTTTGGAAGAGTGACTTAGCTTAATTTGTTACCCTACACATTTATTATCATTATTATTATTATTATTATTATTATTATTATTATTATTATTATTATTATAATTATTATTATTGGCTTAAAAGGAGCTTTCACACAGTTCATCAAAGATATTTCCTTGAAGACAACCCGTGGTGATTTCTGGAAGCTGAGTGAAAACAAGTTTCCCCAAATTAACAGTACTCTTCACCCCTTTTTAATAACATTTGCAAATGAACTTGCGTTATCGCAACAGCTGCTTACACTTGATTTCTCACTGGCAAGGACCATTTATCTCCATATGAATTTGAGTGGCAATAGGCATTCCCAAGGTTTCAGTTCTCCTCGCACATATCCAATGTCTAATCACTACTCTCTCCTCGGTCTTTCCTTTATCCTAGACCCTTCCAGGCTATTTGGTTCCACCCTTTTTTGGGGAAAGGCGGTGATAGGACAATGGAAGGGGATGAGGGAGGCGATAGATAACTTATAGATTTTTAGCTTTAATGTTCTTGGTGCCATGTGGCATTTCTTCATGTTTCGCTTCTGCAGCACTTTGACTGGCCAGCGTATGTGGCTCATATGTATTATTCTGCGCATTCAAGAGTTTTCATTAATATTTCAGCTGTTTTCATTAGTAATTCGTTGTATCTTTCAAACTATCTCTCTGATTCCAATTTCTGCCATTAATTTTTCAAAGCTTTTTGGAATTGTTCCTATTGCTCTCACTATTATAGGTATTTTTCTGCTTTTCTTCATAATCCATATCCTTTTCAGATCTCTTGCTAGCTCTATGTATATGTTCCGTTTTTTTTCTTTTCTTAAATATTCATCCTGTAGTCAGCTGGAACAGCAAAGTCGACGATTTAACAGGACCGTTCTTTCTCGTTAATCATTAAGTCCTCTGGCCTGGACGGGTTTTATGTTTGTATGTCAATGTCCCAAAGGATTTTGTAATTTTCGTTTTCAAGTACTGTTGCCGGATTATGCTTGTACCGCTTGTTTGTACGTTCAAGATGCAGTTGTTTGCACAATTTCCAGTGTACTGACTTAGTGGTGTTTGTTCTTGTGTTTCTTTTGGGCCATTTTGTTGCGTTTGCTTACTATATGGTTGATCATTTCGTAACAGCAGCTTGTTTTTTTTTACAGTAAAACAAACGAATCTAATAACCGAGAAAATCTTTATACTTAACGAGGAAAATAAACATTCTTTCAACAAGCCGACACAGAAAAATTAACAGAGCTCCATTATTATGTGAAGAATGGTTTTTCTAATAGTAATGTTTATATACAGAAACATATTCTTTACATAGGACGGTCGTTGTCAACTTTTGATCAATATCGTTGTTTATAAATTGTTAGCAAAGTAACACAACGGTAATTTACTCTAATTTTTAGGGTCTAATTATCTGCTTTCCCCCTCCCTCAAAAAATTCAGTTGTAAAATAAACTGTGTTTATGTCTTGATTAAGTAATTCGAAATAAGAAAAATATTTTTAGTAAGTTTAATTATTTTACTCTGCAGTGATTAATATCACTACGAAATAGGTAAAAATAATAAACAAATTCCATCGCTACGAATTAAGAAAATATTCTATTAAATTTGGTTTTCGTATAAATAATTCGAAATAAAAAATGGTACTTTTTCGTTTGTCTTATTAAGTAATCTGTATTTTTACCTAGCAATATGATGAACGAAAATAACATGAATATTGAATGCATTAATAAAAAAATCTTGCATAGTCATAAGTACTTGTTTTTACAAAAGTCTTATCGCAAAAATAAATATAAACAAACGTAGCAAAAAGAAAAAATTACATGTAAATATTATAAGAACTAGACATGTAAAATACAAATAGTTTTCTTGCAATTTAATTTTATTTACAAACAAATAATAATTTTAATTTTTACGTTCATTTTAAATTTACACAACATTTAAAAAAATATGAATAAACATTGATACGTACACACATGTTATTTATGTGAAAAGAAAATTTAAATCGGCATTAAATCGTAATTTACAAAGCTATACTTTACATGGGGAGGGGATGGTGTTTCGTAACTTTTTTTTTTATTTTCACCTGAAAATTTAATTTCAGAGATTTTAAAATATTTAAACTGTCAAATTTCGTTAATCAGTAAGCATCAGGCTATTTCATATATAATAATAATGAGGAAAACATGTTTACGTCGGCATTTGAAGTATATGTTGAAGAATTTAAACTGTCAGTTGATATCATATCAAGGAAAGGGGAAATTAATCAGAATTATACAGACAGACAAAAGGAAATGAGATTAACTGTGATGTTTATTTGTAATAAAATGGTACTCTTGGAGAAAAGGGCAATTTTTATACATCTGTAGTTTCACCTAGCAACGTGATAAACAAAATATATCGTAAAAATTGAATTTAATAATAAAAACAAATTGCACAGTGTTTCTCTACATAAGTACTTGTATTGTCAACACTCTTATCCAAAAGTTATAAAATAATAAACAGAATACATAAAATCCTAAATATACAAATATATAAAAGAAAAAAAAGTAAGTATTATGAAAAATAGTACAATAACATACAAATAATTTTTCTTATAATTTAATTAATAAATTAATTACAAACAAATAATAATTTTACATAATCTATTACATTCATTTAAAATTTACACAAGAGAATCCTTCTATAAACAATTTGAGTTTTTTTCTATAAGTTTTTATGAATACACCTTTATATGTACATACAAATATAACCGATTTGAAAAGAAAGTTAAAAACCGCCATGTTCGCTTGAAGCTTTCATTGGTAAGCAAGATTTATTTTATCCAATCAGGATGTGGCTAGCGTTTTTACAATTCGACCAGAATGTACCTACGATTTATCTCACATGATTTATCACTAAGTTTTTAGTTTTATTATTTTAAATGTTTAGAAGCCATTTGGAATATTCCACATTCCTTTAAAGGAATGTTAAGATGATAACGGTCAAAGCGACAAGCGTAATAATATATAGACGATAACCTTAGAAATGCCAACAATTGTATAATAAAAGTAGTCTGTTTTTACATATGTATGTTATATTTTCGGTTAAAAGTATAAAATATAAAACAAACAAATTGGTATTTTCTTGATCGGCATTGTCACATATTAAGAAAATATATTTATAAAGAAGCTCTATACTAGCGTCATATTTATTTGGATGGTCGGTTTAAAAGCGATGGATATACTATGGTTTCCTTCAGTCTTGACAGACTATGAATACCTAGTGTAAGGGTGCCTGCGCGTGAACTTTTTGTGGCAAGAGTTGCACAATCCACAATTACACCTCTCCTGAGTCGCCATTGTTGAACACCAGTGGCAAGTGGAGGTTCAGGACGACTGGAAACAATGCTGAGATAAGCAGAAAGCACATACCCCGCCTAGAATTCCCAAATGGTCACCCATCTGGTACTAGCTAGGTTCAACGTTGCTTAACATCGGTGATCTGGAGAGAACCGATGTGTTAACGTGATTATGTCGATTTACTATATGATAGGAAGTAAAGCTGATAAGTGCACATAAGGTAATTCATTCGAGGATTAAAATAACCAAGATATTTATTCTCTCATGCGAACTTTTCCTCTAGTAATCTAAAACAGTGAGGTGTATGTGTGTAAAAGGAAATGAATAGACTGAAGAATAAATTAAGTAGCAGTGAAACTAATGTTAAAACCAGGGCAGAAGAAAAAAGAAAGATAGAAGTTTCAATCGAAATACATTAAACTTTGGCCCCGGGAAACACCATGTAAAAGTGCTACTAAATTCTCTAAAACCAAACAATTCTGGCGTATATGTGTGGAAGTTGCAGCCTTGTCTTTTATTTTTATTAATTCAATACAGAAAGATAAGTTGCCAAGCTTCAAGTGTAATTTATCATTTATAATAGCATTACGTTTTCATTTTATTTTTTTATTAAGGTAATTAGTGAGTTCATTGGATGATTAAAAACAAGAAGATCACACACACAAGAGTGAAACATGCACGTGCCAGCCATAGCTGTCTACCTTATATCACGAGAAGGCAACCTTAACACTTATGTGTGAATAAGTTCTGGTTCGGGACAAATCTCTGATTGCTTACATCTTCATGATTTGAATAATTATGCATTTTGAAATTGGTTTTACATTTTTTTCTCTTGAATTTAACATTATCTTTTTTCTTTCTTTTTTGTTTAATTGGCCGCAGTAAAAAAAAGGTTAATATTTTTAAGTGGCCGAAATATACTTTCTATAGTATTGCATTTCAGAATTTTAGATATCTTATACTGTAACTTATCCAGATATATTAGGTTACAATAGTTGTGTTATAATTTATTTGTTAAGGAATGTATATTTTCTAGTTTTCTGGATATGGTTTTATCGTTATTACAAAGTATTCCTTTGATTAGTGTATCCATTATTCTACATATGTAATTCATATTTGAATGTATCAGTTATTAAATGTGTAAATACGTGAAATTCTTTACGTAATCTGGTTCAAATTTAACTGATAGTAATGAAAGATTATTCAACTGTGTAGTTTGAATAAACATTTAAAATTACTATTGCGTTGGAACAAATTTGACACCGACATATGAACCATTAGTAAAGAAAATGTGGTATTCCTCTACCTGACCTATAATAGTCTTGCAGGGGGCAATCGATGCTTAAAAGTATTCAAATATAAGCTAATTCGTAGAATGAAGTACTTTCTCTAACCCATTACCGTTAGCATGAAATACATTAATTTCATAAGCGTTTGTAAGAATTAAGTAAGAATTAACATACGTAGTTATTTATTCTCTGACAGGTTTTTAGCAGATCCCATAGTTATTAAAATGAAAAAATATGTTTAATGTTATTTACATTATTAAATATTAGCAGAAACCGTAAAAACTTTACGGTAGTTTAAAATTTAGACACACATTATAAATGCAAGGAATGAAAAAATAAAACAAATAACGAGGATTTAAAACATTTTGTTGCAAAATCTTTTTCAAACTTTTCAATCTAAAAAGAATTTTTAATTTTTTAATTGAATTTTTTTGAATGGAAATTCAAACACAACACATTTTTAGTTGTTTTTTTTTTCAAAGTTTTTGTGTAAATATTTTATCCTTACATCATTTGTAGACATTTATGCTGACGACACTACCATTTATGGTACCACATCTAAGACAGTAAACGAGCAAGTTCTCTCCAATTATCTCTCCTCTGATCTTGAGCACGTAGTACAATGGGGAAAGGAGTGGCTGGTTACTTTTAATGCATCTAAAACCAAGCTTCTCTCTTTACATCATCAACATTCTAATCCACATTTGCCATCAATTGAAATGAATGGCTCTCGTCTTCAGGAGGCCTCAAGTTTTGACAAGCTTCTGGGCTTGACCATTACTCCTGATCTTAAATGGAACACGTATATCAAATATGTTGCCAAGGCCGCTGGAAAAATGGTGGGATCTTTCTATCGATCCAGTAGATATCTCACTGCTGATGCTATTCTCTATCTATATAAGAGCCAGGTACGTCCAAGGATGGAATACTGTTGCCACATCTGGGCAGGAGCTGCTAGAAAGGACTTGTCCTGCCTTGATAGAGTTCAAAATAGACTTCGTAGCCTCGTAGGAGATGTCCTTTTCTCGTCCTTGCAACCTCTATCTCACAGAAGAGATGTTGCGAGTTTGTCTCTGCTTTATCGTTATTTTCATGGAAAGTGTTCAACTGAGCTTCAATCTATGGTCCCCCCTCGCCAAACTTTCACAAGAAACACTCGTCTAGCTGTAAACACTATCAATAATTTCCCCCACTCTTTAGCTGTGCCTAAACCTAAACGTAGATTCCATGAACAAAGCTTCTTTCTTAGAACTGCACGCTTGTGGAATTGTCTTCCGTTTTCCTGCTTTCCGGCTGACTACAATATGGTTGTGTTCAAGTCTAAAGTAAATAAGTTCTTGATGAGCCGTTCCATATAAATTATTAAATTTACCAAATTTTCATTACTAATGATTACTATATTGACCAACTTCTACTGTACACTCTTTAACCCTTATCCTTGAGTGGCCTCTGGGCCTTGATAATGTGGTGATGCCTTTGTAAAAAAAAAAAAAGGAACAGATGTCAATTCACTTGCACATTTATTGACAATTTTTAAAATGAGCCATAAAAAATCTTACGATCTCCTTTCAATATAACTTGTTTGTTTAATTATAAAATAAAATAGCCAATTGCAAACCGTAAACAGACAGTCACGTATCTTTTCTGGTATTTAGAATTTTTGGAGAGAAAAACGGGTTTTGATATTTTTTTACTGATAGAGAGCAACTAAAATAGACGTAATTAAAAGCGCCGAAAAATGACAAGATGTAAATGTGGCTCGAGTCAGACTTTTTTAATATTATAATGGAGAATTACGATTCGACTTACTTCTTTGTGTTTTGGAAGTTAGTAATATATAGCGATGTTTTTGCGAGGCTAGTATTGTATAGTGGAGTCTTTTTTTAGGCTAGTGTGTCAATCGGTGTTATGGAGAGGCTAGCATTATCTAGCGGTACTTTTGAAAAGCTAGTATTGTCTCGCGGTGTTTTTCAGAAGATAGTATTGTCTAGCCGTGGGTTTAAGAAGCTAATATTGTCAATAAGCGTTTTGATAAGCTAATATTGTCTAGCATTTTATTTTTTGAGAAGCTAGCATTGTTTAGTTGTGTTTTTGAGAGGCTTGCATTGTCTGGTGTCGTTTTGTGAGATTAGCATTGTCTAGCTGTGTTAATGAAAGGCGAGCATTATCTAGCTATGTTTTTGAGGAACTAACATTGTCTCGCGATGTTTGGAGAGGCCAGTATTGACTACCGATGTTTTTGAGAGATTAGCAGTGACTGGCGTTGTTGGAAGTTGAGGTGATTGCCGATCTGTCCATAGGTTATGAGGTGATCTTTAAGGATCAAAGGTGAATGCAGTTTGATATGCATTAATTTGCAAATCAACGATGCTCCACGCTTAAAATGACGTAATTAAAATCCTTAGGTTGAGATGGTAGAGTCGAGTTATGAGAGCCGATGTGAACAGATCGGAATTTAAAATGTCGTTCGAACGCTACCATTGTATCTAGAGGATGATGCATTCGCCCTCTACTTAAGTAGGAAGAATGTTGATGTAATTGAAATAAGTCGGATTTTTTGTTTTGTTTTTAATTAGCATTACCGATAGGATTCGACTGGTTTCTTTTCAAACTTGTCCTCGTCTTAAAATGAATATATTAGAATACGATTTGATTTAATGTTAAATGTGCATTCGAAAGTCAAAGTGAATATACGTGTGGGGATAATTTTAAATACGTATTTAAAAGCCGGACTTTGAGAAAAGTTGCTATCTTATATATATAATTATATATATATATATATATATATATATATATATATATATATATATATACGCATTCGAATATCAGATTTGTGATAATTTGTCGGAAATGGAGAAATTTTAATATACATTTTTATGTCTATTTGCGTGGGAATTTTTCTGGGGATTTTTTCACGCGGCTTTTTATTCTCTTTTATGAACGCTCAATACTCTCTCACCATCTTATCAGGCATATCAATTATATATCTGTTTGCTCGTTTGATAGATTTTCACGCCAATTACCCAAATAGTTTTTCTTTCGTAAAAATTGAAATCTTTGACTAAACTAGCCATCATGACTTTTAGTCTAATGACTATTTGTCTCTTTATTGCTCATTCATTTTTAATGAGATTATTTGGGACAACACTAGTTAATCTTATGATTTGTTTAATCCACGCCCCAATTTTGTCTTTTAACGTTCTGCCCCAGTTTTACGAGATTATTCAAGACAATTTCGACCTACTTTAGTTTCTTAAATGCTCAATCACTTTTGACAAGATTATTCTAGACAATTCCAGATGACACTTTAGCAAACGGGACAGACACATTATACCTGCCTCAAAACTTATCGGATATCAATATCTTATGAAACAATTATCACATTTCTTACTTTCGTGTCCCGAAAACGTTCGACCTCATCATTAATCATCGCAGCATTGCTATCTAATAGTAGCACTTTTTATACATTCAGTACACTCTAACGTCTGCTATTCTCTAGGCTTATATTTTCGGAAATCGACCAATCAATTGTACAGTTACAAACTTCTGATGGATAGGGTACGTTTCATTTACAAGAAATTTAATTCCTTTAAAGAAAGACATTGTCGTTATTTACACTCTCGATCTTTGTAATTGTTGACTGTGAAAACGCGAACTGTTTAATATGCACTTATTTTACTACTACAGTTGCAGTGAAACCTTTTTGCGCCTTATCGCCATAAAGAGTTCCAGTTTTAATTTATAATTTTTCATGTCAGTTTTGCTTTCTATATAATTAAATATTAAAACGTCTTAAAATGTTAATATATCAATGTTTAGTATCTAAATCAAGGTAGCAAAATGCTGACAAGCGAAAGCAGCAGAAACAGTTAAAAACTTCACAAATAAAACACAATTTTCATAAGCGACTCAGCATAATAAAACATAAGCGTCTCATTTCTATTTCAGTTTCTTATTTAGAATATAAAAAAATAAAAATACAATGTAATCATATAAATAATACTTTCAAACAATAGCAGGTTGAATAGTCAATTAAAAACGACTCATGAACATAAAATAATATGTTATTCTTTATAGAGGTATGACTATATTAATTCTTAATACACTTAAAATATTTTCAGTAATTACTCAATTAACTATAGTTACCTTTTCACGCGTTATAATGGTTTAAACATTCATTCTAGTTTGCGAAATATCCAGCCAAGCTTTCAAATTTTAAAACTTTACTAATCCATAAAAAATGGCAATACCACTGAAGCAATCCAAACACGAACTTATAAAAATATGTTAAAGTAAAGATGGTTTACCAATAATGCTTTTAGAAAGTCACAGTGTATCTGCTACGTTAAATGCGTATGAAACAATATCTCGTATCATAATGCATAACCGACGAGTTAGAACAGTCGTTTTGAACATAAAACCTATATTGACGGTAAACCACGGTACCCTACCACATCATTGAGAAAAAAGAAATTTAACTGACACGACCCTGGAAAAATGTTTAAGTGAGCAGAAAATGAAAAAAAAACATCAGCGAACAATTAACTCGCAGATTATTTAAAGTACTCTTCTGTAAAGTTATCCGTTTTCTGGCCTGTTTTTGTTTTCTTTTGCAACTATATTTATTCATGGTTCTTGCTTTTACAACTAAATTTTCCAATAGTACCGTTTATTTCTCTTTCTTTTTTTAAAATTACTTTGGCCCGCTTTTGAAAAAGGCCTGGTTGCGACATCGAATATAAAAATGATGTAACATCGCAGAAACAATCGAAAAAAAAAAAAAAAAAAAAGATTCGACTTCGTATTTTGAAGTGCAAATAAAATGCATTTATTGGTGGTTCTTCCAAAATAATTCATTTCCTTATCTTTCATGTGCTTTTTAAATATCTCCCCTCGCCACATCACGTAGGCACTAACCAACGTTTCTCAGCCCTCCTATTTATAATCCACCTTCCTCGGACAAAACGTGCCTTTTCTATGGACCACATAGTGTATTTTTTTCTCCTTATTTGTGACGCAAACTCGAGCACACTTGCTAATTTGCATTCGTGCTTGAACGGTTACTGCTGAATTTTTTGCTAGCTAGCTATCTTTTTTTCTTGTTTCACACGCGCCCTATTATACACTATCCAACTATTTGTGATTTCTCAACGTACCAAAAGCAAACACAACAAATATATCACTGCAACGGATCGTATCCAGATTCGTCAGTGAATATAAAAAAATTCCAAGGTATTGCAACAATATTAACTGCTCTATTTTGGTGAATCGATCTCACTTGCATAAATACGATAGTTAACCTTGTCCGTTAGGTTAGAGATAAGATAAATACTACACAACTAAAACATTGATATTACACTATATATATATATATATATATATATATATATATATATATATATATTGTAATATCAATGTTACAGTTTTGTAGTATTTATCTTATCTCTACATATATTATATATATATATAAATATACATATATATATATAAGTATATTCTTTATTAATCATAATTAATTAGAAAATTATTGTTTTTTTAAAATATATGAAAATCTGAATAAAATATGTATATATACAAATGAAGCGCACAATCCGTATTATATTGTCCATTCATGAGAGTTTTAAATGTGTATCCTTTTAAGTGCAGACTCACAGAACACATCACGTACCAAATATATATTTTTTCTTTTTCCCCAACTCATGACAGATAAAAATGTGACACACAAAATTTCCACTCAGCTTCTGTGCAGTTTATTGATGGTTTTATTTATCACGTTAACACACACTTCTATTCTTTAACAATAGAATCAAGCACACTTGCTTGTAAATCCATATATGAACTTGAAAATAAGTATGATTATGTATCATTTTACTTCGAATACAAGCGTCTTTACTTACGTGTTTTAAGAAAGAGCTGTCACTTATATATATATATATATATATATATATATATATATATATATATATATATATATATATATATCTGATTAATCTTATAATATCGACAACTGAGTAATAGTAAAAGACATGACATTAAATAATGCATAAAGCTCGGTGGGTTTTTTTGTTTACATAGGAGTCACCCCTTATCAAGGCCGATAAGCCACTCATGGATAAGGGTCAAAGAGTGTAGAGTAGTCAAAAGGACAATATAGTAACCGATAGTAATGGAAGTTAACTTAAGTGGAACGGCTCATCAGAAACTTGTTCACGTTGGACTTGAAGACAACCATATTATAGACAGCTGGAAAGCAGGAAAACGGAAGACAATTCCACAGGCGTGCACTTCTAAAAAAAAGCTTTGCTCATGGAATTTATGTTTAGGTTTAGGCACAGATAAAGAGTGGGGGGGAAGTACTAATAGTGTTTCAGCTAGATGAGTGTTTCTTGTGAATGCTTGGCAAGGCGGGACCATAGAATGGAGCTCAGTCGAACACTTTCAATGAAAATAACGATAAAGCAGAGACAAACTCGCAACATCTCTTCTGTGAGAAAGAGGTTGCAGCGAAGAGAAAAGGACATCTCGCACCAAGCCACGAAGTCTATTCTGAACCCTATTAAGGTAGGGTAAGTCCTTTCTAGCAGCTCCTACCCAGATGTGGCAATAGTATTCCATCCTTGGGCATACCTGGCTCTTGTATAGATAGAGAATTGCATCAGCAATGAGATATCTTCTGGATCGATAGAAGGATCCGACCATTTTTCCAGCGCCCTTGGCAACAGATTTGATGTACGTATTCCAGTTAAGATCAGGAGTAAAGGTCAAGCCCAGAGGCTTGTCAAAGCTTAAGGCCTCCCCAAGACGAGAGCCATTCATTTTAATTGATGCCAGATGGGGATCAGAATGTTGATGATGTAAAGACAGAAGATTGGTTTTAGATGCATTAAAAGTAACCAGCCACTCCTTTCCCCATTGTACTACGTGATCAAGATCAGAGGAGAGAGAATCGGAGAGAACTTGGTCGTTTACTGTCTTAGATGTGCTACCATAGATGGTAGTGTCGTCAGCTAAAATGTCTACGAATGATGTAAAGATGTGATTTGGAAGATCATTAATGTAGACCAGGAAAAAAGTTGGGCCCAGGGTGGACCCCTGAGGGACTCCAGCATTTATACTGTGAGCTTCTGATTTTTGCCCATCAACTACTACTCTTATGAAACTATCAGAAAGATTTAATAATTGAGAAGACATTTCCAGCTATACCATAACTGGAGATCTTGTGAAGTAAACCTTTATGCAATACCCTATCAAAGACCTTTGATATGTCAACAGCAATTGCCCTAGAATTGTTGCCTCTGTCGAGAGATTCGCTAATCCTATGAAATATAACTGTAAGCACATCTGCTGTTGATCTAGCAGAACGGAAACCATATTGTGTGTCACTAAGAAGGTTGTTTTTTGCTGAGAATGTTGATTACTTCTCTATTTAACACAGATTCCAGCAACTTACTCATGACGCACAGGAGACTTATTGGCCTGTACTGAGAGGGGGATGAACGATCACCTGAATTCTTAAATACAGGGCATACTGATGAGATTTTCCAGGGTGATGGGAAGCACTTCTCCTTAAGACAACATTTAAAGAATTTTGTAAGTATGGGTGCTAGTTCTGGTTGAAGTTTTTTGAGTACTATAATTGGAATACCGTCAGGTCTGGTTGCTTTACTGGAATCAAGGTTTTTTATTAGCTTGGCAACATCACGTACAGATATGTGTATATCACATAGTGTGTTTTCTGATACAGGAGGAAATAGTGGGGGTTGGAGGCCTTGGTCGCAAATGGTAGAATTGGCTGCAAAGTTCTTGGCAAAGAGTTTAGCTTTGTCTGATGCTGACGAGATTAACTCAGGTCCATTGATGATAGTTGGGATAGAGCACACGCTTCTGTTCAGGATTCTGTTTGCTATTTGCCAAAACTGGTGGGAACCAAGCCGCTGCTCAGCTACTTTGGACTTGACGGACTGAGCATACAACTCTCTTGCGTTCTTTATTACTTTCTTACAATGGTTGCTGGCAGTCCTGAAAGCGGCTTTAGTTTCCATACATCTATTACGTTGGAAGCAGTGGAAAAAGTTATTTCTGTGCATAATAGCAGCAACACATTCTGGAGAAAACAATGGCTGGCTGTTAGGTTTTTGCTGGAACTTTTTCGAGAGTATTAAATTGTCTATACCAACAATTAACCATTCGGCAGGTATGATACTATAGAGGACACATCCTTTTTAAACATGGAACGCAGAGGAAGATCCGATATAAATGTACGGAAACTGTCCCAGTCAGCCATAGTGTATCGATATACTGTACGATGGAGAGGTACGTCTAAGGACTTATTACATTTTATTTTTATCTTAATTGATACAACTGAGTGGTCGGAAGATCCAAGAGGAGACAGAACGGAAACTGAACATAGTTCAGGACAAGTTGTGAGAAAAAAGATCTAGGAGACTTGCATACTGGCCGTCATTGTCGGGCACACGGGTGTGTTCGTGAACAATCTGAGTAAGGTCATAAGCAATGGAGAAGTCATGACAGAATCTCCTCTCATCATCGGTCTTGTTTGAGTAGGTCAACCATTCCACATTGTGAACATTGAAGTCTCCACATACGTGAATGTTAGCTGAGGGATATGCTGATAGAACTTGGTCAATTTTCTCAGATATGCTTTTAAAGATAGTAACTCCGCTGTTATGGGGGCGATAGAGAGTAAATATAAATGCCGTAGTGTGAGCTAGTGCTACTCGGAAGCACATATAGGGTGTTAGGATCTTCTCTGGAGATGTTCCTACCACATGGAAAGCCATCTTTTATATACGCACATATTCCATGCCCATGGCGATCTTGGTGGTCAGATTTGGAAGTTAGGTTAGAGTATCCTTTAATTACGAACTCGTTTAGGGAAAGAGTCTGTCCAATTCCAGTTTCGCTTAAAAATAAAAGGTCTGGTTTAGTCTCCTGTAATTGGGTTTCAACCTCTGGAAGGTTAGAATGTAGACCCCTTAGGTTGGAGAAGGAGACATGGTAGTGGGGGTCTACGTTGGAAGTTTCAGATCTGGTTTAATCGTGTATTTTTTATTGAAACTTGTCATGACGGAATTTTGGCGTTTGTGGACTAGGTCGTCAGACTTGATTAGAGCAGCACTGAGAGGGGGAAACAAAGAGAGAAAAGTAACGAAGAATCTTTTTTTGTAGCACATGAAAAAAAGCCGTAAATATTACCCACTAGTATGGCATCGAGATGCCCCACCAGAGACTACTGCATGATCCAGAATCCATTCACCAAATGGCAATACAGCAGCCCCAGTACTTTGCGCCTGCTGATAGGACAGCCTCCTTAGTGGTTAATCCAAGGTTCGGGTCCCTGACTATCAGGGGGATAACGTCAGCCCAGATAAAACGTTTACCTACAAGGATAGACATAGAACAGAAAATTTCCGCCATCTCTGTCGACTGTTCACGCAAAATACTGCTAACCTAGAATACAGTTTTTTCTTCTCCTTTTGTCAAAAAACATCACTCATTAAAAAATGAGGACTGAGTGACAAATAAAGAGAAGCGAGAGCAACGGGAGCTGCCGAGAACGCGTCCACAAAACGTTCTCTACTGTCCGTTAAAAAAATCTATTAAGTATTGTACTTAATAAAGGTCCAACTGGTGTGTTTTTTTAAAGGGAACGTATGATGGTAGATTCACCTCTCACGAATTAACAATGAATACAATGTCCTAATCTGTTCATGCAATCAACATGGTAGATACAATAAACATTTATGACGAGAAAACACTATCATTAAATAAAACAATCAGGATATAAAAATATAAATTAAGTACTGAAATAGAATGTAGTTATTAATATTAGAAATTAAACATAAAAATTAAAATACACTTATCTCGAACACGCATTCGTTTCCAGAGTGCAAACTGATTTGAAAAGACTTTTAGCTTTAATATAAGCGTTCCAAAAGACTTTTTTATTTATTTTTTTGTAATTAACCGTTAAAACAAAAACGTCATCGCTTTCTGAATTTTTGCGAGTGACGTTTAAGAAATAAATTTAATTTAAAAAATAAGAGAACAGCGAAGGGGGGAGTCTTCTGAAATTCAACTAGTGCCGTTATAAGTAAATTAAACATAAAATGAAAAAAAAACAGAAATGGAATGGGGGGGTCTGAAAGAAATATAAAATGGTTGAGTATGCTATACTTAAGATCAACTTGGTAGATATAATAAACATTTATGACGAGAAAACGCTATCATTAAATAAAACAATCAGGAGATAAAAATATAAATTAAGTACTGAAATAGAATGTAGTTAGTAATATTAGAAATTAAACATAAAAATTAAAATACACTTATCTCGAACACGCATTCGTCTCCAGAGTGCAAACTGATTTGAAGACTTTTAGCTTTAATATAAGCGTTCCAAAATACTTTTTTATTTATTTTATGTGCAGGTGACGAGATAACTGCCTAAAACAAAACATTTAATTAACGGAAAAACTTACACAGTGATTATTGTAATTCGAGTTCTGTTCCGTACAGATCATTTGAAAGTATTATAATTTATTAACACAAACATATATAGCCACTTACATCGCTTAGGTTAGCCATACAATGAAGTAGTATAGATGTAAATTAATTTAATTCTGATGAAATTAATTTTGGAATAATATTTTATTACTTTATACCAAGGTTAAAGTTAAAGCAATCGGAGTAACTATGTCACTCCTTTTTTTCATACTTTTTAATTATTCATTGACATTAGTTTACATTCATCGTATGTAATAAGCGCATGAAAATATAATTCTTGTTTCATCTTCCAAGAAATTATGTTGATCGTCCTCTCTTTATCTCTTCTAAATGCATCATGTTTATTTACTGATGAATTCGAACAACCTGTCTTATCTATCCAACTTATTCTCATTTTACTGCTGCACTATAAATATTTCAATATTTCTTTCATCTTACGCCTCTAGGCCTAATTTTATAATTATCTGTTATGAATATCATGAGTTTCATTCGCAACGCATCTTTCTGAAGCACATTAGTCCACAATACGAGTTGTTTGATGTGAGGTTCCCTTTCATAAAGCTATGCATTTATCTTCAGATTTATAATTGGGTATATATATATATATATATATATATATATATATATATATATATATATATATATATATATATATATATATATATATATATATATAACGAACTGTAAGTTCATTCCCCATGGACTCGAAACTGGCTTACTCACCTATTATGAAATTTAAACCGAATGTACTTCATGTGTCTGAAAGTGTTCTTAGATTGATGTTGTTTAGCAATGCATTCGATAAGTATCGATAATTATAATCAATAATCAAAATAATCTGATGAAGTTAATATCTTAGACAGCGTAACATCACAAGTACATTTGAGAAGTTTTATTAACATAAAAACCGAAATAATTAACATATAAAATCAACAGTAGATTCTTTCATATGGTAGGAGCGCGCTTAAAATGGATGTTTCTATTGAAATCATTAATGTAAAAATCAATATTAAGGAGAATCACAAAATGCTTATCCTACTCTCATCTCCTGGCACGTTGCTATTTCTTAATCTCTTTCGACTCCTTTCCCCAACAACCCTTACTTTATATTCTCACGCTCTTCGCATTTGTGATTGATTTATCAGTTTCTTATGCCACTCACATTCTTAGTTCATTACTAGAAAAACACATGAATAAATCGCCATACAATAAACTTCTCCTCTGATGTATTTATAGTCATGTTAACCCAACATAATGACGATTTTAAGATACAATTTTAAATTGCATTTTTATGAAACTATTTGCAATTAGTGCAAAATATTATTATATTTTACCTCAGAGATAAATAATTTAATATGTACTTATGTTTCGAACAAAATATTTATTTTTAAATATATAAGTAAAATCTAAATCTGAATCGATTTTGTTGGAGATATCTACCATTTTTTGTGGAGGTGGAAAACTTCACACGAATAGACAATTACGTATGTTTTATTAAAATCAGGGTAGGCGTCAGCGAAGAAGATCAATCACGAATCTTTTATATTAAAATTGGATGAGTGACTGTTATGTTTTTTTTTATTAGAAATCAGTCATGCAGACAAAAAGTGGATTACGATTATTGACAAGTATGTTGATTTTTTTTCCCATGGTTAGTAACACGCTTCTTTTAATAGTTTTATTTTACGTGTGAATTGTGAACGGTTATTGGATTCTTCAAGATATTAAGTCGACGTCTAGTTGATAAAAGAGGATGAAATTGCATTATGTGTTTGAATTGGAAGAAAATAAATATCAAATCTACTTACGAAATTGAAATAAACAGCGAAAGACGAAAGAGAGAAATATATACCATAAAAAACATATTCATCTTAACAGAGGTGATGTCGCCAGGTAATATAAATAGGAATATAAATGAGATGAAATAGTAAGATTAGAATAACTACTTGATTAGCAAGGCGCCTGACTTTGTCTGGTCATAAAATACGCTTAAATATGATATAATTAATGCAGATTTCGTTTTAACTTTTATAGAGCAAATTCTCTATTGATTATTATGTTTACCCAACATATATAATAATGATTTCTAAATTTAAAAAAAAATGACATCAATACCATCAATAGGATGAGAAACCAAAATAGTCAGCCGTCTAGACATATCCGGTTTTAGGCGCTTCAGCTTTATTTAATGAGCTATCTCCATATGGACAAAAGAAGCTTAAAATAAGCGATAAAATACATATGCATGTATGCTCATATGTTTGTCGATATACTCTTGCCAAATTTAAGTGTGTTTTTTTTTTTTCAATTTTAATTCTTCAGCAACTATTTATAAAGGCTAAAGATCAAATTAAAATATTCCCGAGGTACAAATAAATTATAAGTATCAGGTTTCAAGTTTATAGCCAAAATTTTTAGAAAGAAGTGTGGTAGAGACCATGCGCACACACAACGACATGTAACATTATATATATATATATATATATATATATATATATATATATATATATATATATAAATTAGTAAAGCATTTCATCCAAGGCATGAAAATTGTTAAACAAAATGTTTTTACTATAGGCTTTTAAAGGTACAAATTCAATTTGAAATGTATTTATCTTCAAAGTGCACCTTTATGAATTTTACAAAGTAAGGTATAAAATTTTACTTTAAAGTGAATCAAAAAATTACCTTGGATTTATTTTATATAATGTACATTTTGTTGCACTTAAAAAAACATCATTGAAAATTTTATATCTATATCATTAATTGCTAGATGAAAGCTAATGTTTTAAAGTGCACCAAAATGTACATTACATAAAATAAATCCAATGTATTTTTTTGATTCAATTTAAATTAAATTCCACTCCAAATCTTCTGAGACTTATCTGTATTTAGTTGCCACTAAATTTCTTATACACCAGGAAATTGTTGTCCGGAAAATGTTGTTCTACTTAAAAGAAACATCCTTTCATAATTTCTAATGCTCACATTACCAGCATGAACCTTTTCTTTCAACATTACTAGAACTGATATTTTTTTGCTTTCCGTTAAACTATATCTCCTTTCAAGTTCGTTTTTGGCTTTCTATCCTAGCCTAACGGGGAGTGTGGAGCTATGCTTTAATCGCCATTGTTCCCAGTTCAACTCTGATCCTGAGTGATAGTACCTGTTTGGTTCCCAACTATGGGTTAAATAGAAACCGATTTGAATATATATATATATATATATATATATATATATATATATATATATATATATATATATATATATATTCTATTTTAACAGATATTCTTTTAATTTTTTTTCCTTCAAAATAACTGGGTTCGGCATTAAATAACCTAAAAAGCGTTTATATGTCTTAAAACAAAACCAACCAACCAAACCAAACCTAACCTTACTCCTCTACATTTCTGCAATATCTTTTCGCCACCGTTTCATGCTTTCCTTAAGTAGGCTCTGCAAAAATAATTTTCTATTCTTCTTCAATAATAGATATGTTTTGTCTCCGTACTAGATATGATTTGAATTACGTCTTGGGCTATCCCCACCTCGCTTTTTATCTTTCAGCTATCAATATTCTTCATGTTAGCGATATTTCTGATTTCGCTACCAGGAAAAAAAAACTCTAATTTATGAAATAATTCTTTCTCAACCAAAGTCAATGCTCGAACTTCATCACTACTTTTCTAGATATAGGAGTAGCGAATCATAGGATGAGCTAATCTCTCGAGGGAGGCTTCCTCTCCAGGGAAATAACGCTTGGCGTATTAAAACACTTTGATAGGATATGGTATAAAGGACTACTTAACAAGATCTCCAGCTATGGTATAGCGGAAATGTCTTCTCAATTATTAAATCATTTTTCTGATAGGTTCATAAGAGTAGTAGTTGATGGGCAGAAATTAGAATCTCTAAGTATTAATGCTGGGGTCCCTTAGGGGTCCATCCCGAGCACAACTCTCTTCCTGATCTACATAAATGATCTTCCGAATTACATCATTACATCATTTTTAGGCATTAATGCTGACGACACTACAATCTATGGTAGCACATCAAAGACCGTAAACGACCAAGTTCTCTCTGATTATCTCTTCTCTGATCTTGTGCATTCGGTACAATAAGGACAGAGGTGGCTGGTTACTTTCAATGCATCTAAAACCAGGCTTCTATCTCTAACCATCTGGCATCGATTGAAATGAATGGCTCTTATATTGGGAAGGCTTCTTGTTTTGACAAGCTTCTGGGCTTGACGTTTACTCCTGACCTGAAATGGAACCCGTATATCAAATCCATCGCCAAGCTCATTAGAAAAATGGTGAAATTCTGCTACCGCTCCAGTAGATATCTCACTACTGATCTAATTATCTACCTATATAAAAGCCAGGTATGACCAACGATGGATTACTGTTACCACATTTGGGCAGGAGCTGTTAGAAACAGTTTATCCTGCCTTGACAGTGTTCGGAATAGACTTCATAGCTTAGTGGGGGATGCCTTTTCTCTTCCCTGCAACCTCTTTCCCACAGAACAGACGTTGCGGGCTTGTATCTGCTTTATCGTTATTTCCATGGCACATTCTCAGCTTAGCTTCAATCTATGCTCTCCCCTCGCAAAACTTTCACGAAAAACACTCGTCTAGCCAAAACCACTATCAATAATTTCCCACATTCTGTATCTGTGCCTAAACCTAAATCTAGATTCCATGAACAAAGCTGCTTTCTTAGAACTGCACGTTGAACTTTCTTCCGATTGCCTTCTTTCGAGCTGATTACAATCTGATTGTCTTCACATCCAACGTAAACACGTTTTTGATGAACTGCCCCGCTAATTCGATTTCTCCTTCACACATACACCTACATTTCCTACATTTCCCTCCTACACCTTTACATCAGAGTTAATTTCATCACCTTAATTTTTCATATTTTTCCCCTGCCTAATTATCCTTTCAATCTCACTTCTCGCGATCACTGTGAGTAATTTGTTATTTTCAAATTTTTGGGGGTAACAAACTCGCAACACTCCGAGCACGGTTACCTCTAGATTGGCACAACCCCTTCACTCGCCGTGAGATTTGGTACCTCTTTTTCTCATAATGCATTCTTCTTTTCCATCTGTCCTCTTTTTTTATTAATTCCACTGTTTCTACTCGCTCATGTCTTGCCATCTTCCTTGCCAATCCTCACTACTTTTACAGCTGCCCACGTGATCAGAATTTCATATCTGTGAACCAAAGTTAAAGCTCCCTTTGCAACCTCTTTTAAGTTAGTTCTTATGAAACGCAACAGCTGTTTATATATTCTAATCTTAAATAACATGGATATAAGAATAAGAATAAAAAGAGAAGAATAATCATAATAATAATAAAAAATAAACATAATAATAACAGCAATAGTATCCATAATTTCTAATAATGAGAATAAAATAATAATAATAATAAGAGTAACAATAATACAACGACGAGCGTATTAAAGTTAATATATAAAAAAAGCGGAGTCACTTAAATTAGATAATTTAAAATTTTGTTTTGTTAATAATAATAATAATAATAATAATAATAATAATAATAATAATAATAATAATAACTAGTGGGACCTGTAGAAATTCCACAGTGGACTCTTTCATATGTAATATACTGATGTTGGCATTTTGTGGACGTTCAGAGTAAATGGAGACTCTCTGATATTATTTTTCTTAAAACTGCAAAAGTATATATCTAAGCTAGCATAGCCTGGTCATAAAATATGCGTAAATATGATATTTTAATTCATGCAGATTCCGTGTATATTATGATAAGAGTGAATTTTCGATCGATTCTTAAATATTATAAAGTTGTTATTTCAAATATAAAAAAATATCTATATGGCTTGAGTGCATCACCTTGAATCGAAACCGAAACCAAAACTTATGAAGAAAAAGAATATTGAGTCCCTTCAGCTATAATTGAAACCGAAACCAAAACTTATGAAGAGTTCTTGGTAAAATTATTTATTAAAAGAAATGGAAAGGCATAACAATTAAACGACAGACACTCGGAAGAAAGAAAAAAATTAAATGTGACACACAAAATAACACAAACGCTATCGTATTAATATATAGATTAAAATATTTTATGTACCCAAAACAGTTTTTCATGAAACTATATTAGTTAAAGCAATGTAGTAATAAGTATAATTTATCTAGGAAAAGGAACTGCCACTTAATATATATATATATATATATATATATATATATATATATATATATATATATATTTAGATTTAATGCTTTTATAAAAATATTTTATGTACAAAAGAAATTTCGCTGATAACGTGTCGCTTTTTTGGTTAGCAAGGTAAAGACTTTTCAAGAAGTTCAAGGTTTCATAACAGATAGGCATCTGGGCTTTTGTTTAGATGAAAATATTTTAGTAGTAGCAATAATATTTTAATTAACGAAAACATCAGCGTCTCTATCCTTCCCTCTCTTTCTCTCTCTCAAACAATATTTTTTGAAATAAACAATGAAAAAAGAAAAAATAATAACTGCCCAATTTTTGTCCTAACTATTTTAAATTAGAAAACTTATAGTGTCCGCCCGCCGAGGGATTTGTGTTATCGTTTTTTTTTTTTACTACGGAATAACTTAAAATCAATAATTTCTTAACAACTTTTGAATTTACCAGGAAGATAAAACCCTAATCTTTATGGAATTAAAAACAAATATAGCGGTGAGAACACACTAATCGAATGCCACCTGGAGCGTTATTGAATGTGTATTCCGGAATTAAATCTCAATTAATTAAATTTGCCGGAAGCATGACACACAAAAGAACACACACGCTATCGTATTAATATATAGATAACAGAGAAAATATACAGGGATAGCCAGAGAGCTGAAAGGGATATGAAAGATGAGGAAACTCAAAATAATACCTGTATTAGTAGGAGCACTAGGAACAACCCCATAAAAACTTTGGAAATAAAATTGAAATCATAGGAATTATTGAAAAAATACAACGAGCAATAAAGTGAAAACAGTTGAAATATTAAAGAAACCCTTTACATGTGGTAACTAACACACATGAGCAACAAGCGCGGACCAGACAAACTGCTGCACTTGTAAAACATGAAACTAAACATGAAAAATAGAACAGTGAAGTCGCATATCT
>NC_136482.1:65535379-65845379 GCF_053919585.1 Euprymna scolopes | reverse complement strand
ATTTCTGAAAAAAATGGTTGACAAAGGGAAGTCAATTATAATAAAGATCGACTAGAGATTATTCACCTCCCATCACTAACAATTTAAGGTAGTACAATGTTTGTGGTTTCTACAATTATAGGCTCCACAATTCTACTAAACTCTAGGGTTGGTCTGCTTAGTATTTTTTTTCTTTTTTTAGCATGCGTGCTGCCTCGTTAAGTCCCCCGATACTCCACCTTGCATTTCCGTCAATTATGTTGATCCTTTTCACAAAAGGGGACATGTTTTCTTTTCGACCTGTCTCTGTGTCAGAACTTTGCTGTGTTCTAGGCTTACCTTTGGAGGGGGCCAGTCTCCCGTTTGTATAGTTTCTCACATTTACATGAAATCTCATATACACAGTTTATTTTTGTCATGAGATTTTCGGTGGGGGCTTGACTCGTACTAAGTGTCTTTTGAGAGTAAAATTATTTTGAATAATGTGCTGATGCCATATGGTCTGCATACTTACATTTATTTTTCGGACAGGCCTTTTATGCATGGTGTGCACATTGTGACTAGTTTTCGGATATGGTCCTTTGATGTTTACTCAAGGGTGTCCGGAGTTCTCTGAGTAGTCATTCAGGTGTGGGGTTATGCGTAGGTAGCCCATCTTATCCTGGTATGTGTTGTCGTCGCTACATATTGTCTGGGTGTGGTGATGCATTTTCCACTATGCAAAAATATTAAACAGTGTATTATATATATATATATATATATATATATATATATATATATATGTACACACAATAAACCTTATCCCTGAGTGGCTTCCGGACCTTGACAAGTGGTGACCACCTTGTAAAAAAAATAACTAGTCCATCTGTAATATATAGAAGAGATAAAATAGAACATCTTACTTTGCTAATCTAAAGAATTTAGCAGATGATAACTTTCATTAATTTATTAACACAATTCTGTTGTACGTATAACTATCCACTACTAACCTGATTCGCTAATATTTTTATTATAATGTTTATTGCAACGTTATAAACAAAAATGTATAGTTTTGCGTATTTAGAATATTATTGCAATACCCATTGATATGGCTTTATAATCTATATCAATATTCGTTCCATAAATGGATTTCGCTGTAATTTTTTACTCTAACTCGTTATATGGTTCCTTATTATTATGTAGAGACTGCGACATCTTGAGAGATTATCAAAACTATTTGGAATTATAATTCTGTTGAGTGAGAATGATGACGCTACTAGGATTACGTGACTGTTCGGTTAATTTCTGGCGTGTTTCAATTGAAGTCAAGCAATATAACTATTTACACTTAGTGATTTGTTTAACTCGTTAACTTTCACATTCTAATATAGTTGTATTATGTACAGACTTTTTATAGATTTGCAAGTGCAGGAAATTTAGTCTTTGAATGCTGGAGTATTACACAAGATTCAAATTTGTAATTGGTTATATATCTCGACAAAGAAACCATTATAGTATATACGGGCGGTTTTCAACTTCAGAGAAGGCTGTGACATAATGAGATTCATAGCCTACGGCGATTCGTGACTGTTTTTAGCTTTTCATTCAGGATGTGAAGACACAGAACAAACTTATCGCTAAGTTTCTTTCTTTATCTATTTTTTTTTTTTTTTACAATAATAATATTTATTTTTTTCGATTGCTTACAATTGTTAACATTCAGTAACCATTACTATTAGCGGCATAAATGCAGTTCGGAAAAGGTCGTACAATGCGCTTAAATATGACATTTTAATTAATGCACTTTCGTATTTATTATTATATAATATTGGACTCGATATATAGTTATAATTTTGGTAAAAAATTAAAATGACTCATGCGACCCCACCGAGAATATAAACCCAACATTTAGCTTACGATTTACTTATTCCTTTGACGTAAATGCCTGAGATATAAAGATTGCTTGTTACAAAGCTAAATATTAAAACAAAAACCAATAGCTATTACGTTACGCATGCATATTCGTAATGCCGTCGTTCAACCTCCATTTGGCAAATTATATATACTTTTTTTATTTTTAACTGATTTTCCTCGTCTTAAACCCTAATATAATAGTTCGCATGGGTTCAAATATCCTATGTCTTTAGACTAAAATCTGACAGAGGAGTTTTATAAGAAACATTTGTCTTTAATATAATCTCTTAACGCAAATGTAAATTATTTAGAATATCTGTATGAATATAATAGCACACGTAATAGTTAACTAAAGGTAATTATTCTATGAGAAAATCGAAAAAAACTTAAAGGGAATTACTTAACATAAATGTTTAA
Source organism: Euprymna scolopes (assembly GCF_053919585.1). Lineage (NCBI taxonomy): Eukaryota > Metazoa > Mollusca > Cephalopoda > Sepiida > Sepiolidae > Euprymna > Euprymna scolopes. The sequence goes on along the minus strand of NC_136482.1, from coordinate 65,843,090 downwards.
AAGAATATGCAATTTATCTACATATTTTGCAAATGAATGCAATTTTACCACCCACATATAACAAAGTTGTATTTTTTAAAATAAAATAGAAAAAAAAGGTTTTTAATACGAACATCAATACACAAAAAATAAATTCATATGAATGCATGTATATATATAAAGAGAGATAGAAAGAAGGATATTGTATTTTTCTAAAATGATTTGTCTTCTCATGTTAACGAGACAGTTTCTGCGGCTTTAAACTTTTCAATTCAAATAAATATATCCCGTTTCAAACAAAACTTTTGGGTCCAAATAAAGAAACCTATCAGACTTAACGCCGGTTTTCTAACACCAAACACATTTATTTAGGCTAGTAACGTTAAAACTTTGCGTTTTGGTGACGATGAAATCGCTGAACGCGTTTTTGATATTGCTTCGGTTTTTGAAGCATTACTTATGCAGAATTTTTTTTTTTTCTGATGCAATGCATCCATTCGTGAGCAGTAGTTCTCCGTCGAAATGGTTTCGCCTACATTTAAAAAAACTAATGTATGAAACCGGTCGCAGAGCACACAATAGTCAGCATGAACTTCATCTGTTGGGATTCTGGCTTAGGAAAGAGTTGTGTAGATTCGTCAGCGTCTAACAACTGATCTGGGCGTCGCCGGTTGTCGTAAAAACCCGCACTATTTATCGCAAGTAACACCACCGTCGAGAAACCGGTCGTTCTTGCGAAAGAAAGAAAGATGACACTTCTTAACAGCATTTTTATTTTGTTTGTAGTTCACTTTATGAGCCACCTATTTATCAAGTTTTTTGTCTTTCCCATCTCTCGTAAATGATTCAAAATCGTCGTATATATTACGTCTCATTCAGTTCTCGAGCAGTTGCACGTTGATTAGATCAGATTAAGGTCTTTAATTGATCGCTGTCAACATCCGATGGCCGACCACTATGCTCATAATCTTCAAGACTCTCGTCGCCGCTGCGAAATTTCTTACACAACAATTGTGATTAACGTTTATTAGTGGTCCTGGGCTAAACGCTTCGTTTATATTGTGAGCTGTATCAGCAGCTTTTCGGCATATCTTCAATTCAAATGCGAAAATTGTGCGTATTGCTTTTTTTGTATCTTATATTCAATGCTCTGAAAAGAAGACATGAATGTTTAAAATGATTCTAATTCAAATCATTAAATAGAACAGGAAACGCTATTTTAAATGATGTATTGATTGAAGGTTTTATAAGGAAAACTTATATGAAAATACATAATTTGAATCCAAATTTAAATTCTGCAAGAACTTTCTTCTCGGCCTAATAGAAATAGATTAAAATTTATACCATTTGTATTATTCAAACTACTGTTCTCGTATTAAATTCTATTTAGGCAACGTTTCCCATGATGTAACTCACACTCCATTTAAGTAAATATTTAAGAATGGACGAATCGTTTTGTCGGACACAGACATTTATATTGAATTTAAACTGAATGTTAGATCATTTAACACAACCGTTAGATTTATTAAGGAACATCTATGAAATAGTGTAATAGTAAAGTAATAGTTCCTAACACAAAACACCAAGATATAAATACTTTATGATACATATGTAGATGTTCATATTATTGGAATAGTTGCTGTTTCAAGATGTTTCTGTCCAACTATTCCTCTGGCCTTCGTCACGTTGTAAATCTCGACGGGATAAGAATACTGAATCTTCAACTATATATTCAGTAATTACTGAAGATTCAGCATTCCTCTCTCGTCGCGGTTAACAACCTGAGGGCGGCTAGAAAGTTAGTTGGCCGTGAAACAATAGCTATAACGATGAAAGTAATTGTCTGCAAATAAATAAATATATACATTATGTAGATTTTAATCGAATCGTTTTGTGAAAAATGCTTGTAAGTTTTTGTTTACTATGTGCGTATGTTTTTAATTCCATTTCCCTATTATTACAACAACAGATTTTAACTCATAGCTTTATAAGAACATTACGTACAATTCTCAAAAACAGTTTTACTGTTTGTTTAAACGACAGTAGCCCTTGAGTTTAAACTCAAAATGTGTAGCATTTGCCATGACAAAATATTCAAACCAAAGATGCAGATAAACTTATTACATCAGACATAATAAAAATATTAGAATAGACTGTCGAAATATTTTAGTAATACATCTTAATATGCAAAGTTCTTGTAACCTTTGCTTTGAAAACAACAATACAATTTCAACGTATTCTTAGTGACATTTTACACTGAGAAAAACGTGCTGCTACTATGTTTTTTCCAAAGATAAAAGTCGCAATATGTCACTATCGTAAAGAAGGAGTTATCCTGGAAATTTGCGAAAAAAAAAAAACGAAAACAGTGTATTAAGCGAATATAAAAGAATAATGAAATATTAATTTGAATTGCCTCTTAATCGAAAGATGCAAGTGCTGAATATTTGAAAAGAAGTCGGATGCTTTTAAAAAAGGAAACAGATGATTCTAAAGAGGGGTTTGTTTTCAGATATATTCTAAATAATGATGAGCTTGGAATGTAGCATAGAAAATCGCGAGTAGTCTGCTAAAAATAATTAAACAGTAATAGAGAACGCACATAACAAGAAGCCATTTTTACTAAATTTTTTATACCCTCCCTCTTGCCATTATCAGGAAAAGCGTATAATAATTAATGGTCCTGGCACATTTCTAATAGCAGTCGAGCGAGAGGCTGAGCACAGTTATTAATCTTTCTTTACATAGAAATCACCTTAATTTTTTCATGTCACCCTTAGTTCAATAAAGCTTTTGTTGATTGTATTTGTAAAGTACTTACGTTGGGTCTTCCAACAACGAAGTGACATTTCAAATTTAGGCCACATTACATATGAACTGCTTTCCTTTCCAAACAACTTCATGGATATTTAGAGTAACAGTCATAGACTGTAATGTCAGTAGATTATAAGAATGGGAAAATATTTCTTAGCCACATGCCCACCCGGCTGTCTGGCGACATGCGCGTTTTTGACGGGGGCGTTGGTGTGCAGGAAAATAATTTTAATGATGTAAACACTCCTATTAGTGAAGATAGCTTATGTTAATTTCTTCAAAATAAAACGAAGCTGTTTATCAAATTGAGAGAATCTTTGCTAGGAAATCAGTCATTAATATTGTACTCTGGTCCCCGACCACTCTATGCATGACCTTGTCAGTAGACGGCTGCACCACTGCTTCAGTTTGAGGTGGTAAGTACCAGCTATGTTTGAATACGCAATGACAGCGTTTTCATTTCATAAAAAATAATTCAAGGAAAAAACTGGATCACTACATGACATTTAACAGGCTCTATTCCCCACCTTTTTCAGTCCGAAAAATTGTGGATTAGAAATCTAAATTATTTCCGAGGTGGGTGTTGCCTCATAACCCATAGAGCTATAAAATATTTTACACACAATATTTCAGTTGAATCGGACAACTGAAAGTAGTGCAGCGCCATTATATAATGAACGCCGCTCGTACATGAGCTAAACAGTGTTTATAGCGTTCTATTTATAATGACCAGAAAAATATTACATATTCCAGAAGGCATAGCTGTGACAGTAAATCTGTAAGACCTATGAAGATTTATCTCCATTTACTCATTTTCTAGACTGAATACTGCGTTATTACAAATGTTACCCATAAAAAAGCTTCTGCATTTGATATGTACGTATTCTGGGTCATCTTTCTCTTGCAGAAAATCGTCGTGAATATGGGATAACTTATACTCAGCTCATAACTGCGAAGGAAATAAATTTAATGATCAATCATTGTGGCATGCTAAACTAGATCGAAAAAGAGAAAAGCGAGAAACAAACGTAAGTACATATGTAAACAAAGCCTATATGTGAAGGCATATTTGTATGCGTGTGATTATACATAAAATAGTTATTCATGCAATGTATGTGCGTAGTAAAATTTGAATAATATATCTCACATATCCAAGTCATATCAAGTAAAAGTATGGAAACACTCAATATTTAGTGGTTCAACACGTTTCGTAATGATATATGCATTACTAGTCTCAAGCAGTAAGAATAAATGTGAATTCAGAAAAACTTGTTAAATATGGCAAATAATGAAAAAATAATACACACTTTAATATAGACACACGTATACACACACATACACACATATCATATGTACATATCTGCATGCATATACAGAGCTATATCTATAAGTATTAACTTAATTTTACTTCGGACCACTATTCTCATCTTTATTGGTTGTTGTTTTTGATCTTTTATTGGTTTTGTTTATTCACAACGTTTCGGCCAACTATTCCTCTGGCCTTCGTCAGGTGGTAACCGCGACGGATAGGAACTTCGAATCTCCCAACTGCATTCTCAGCCATCACTGCCATCCGTAATTGTTGTCGTCTCACCACATTTTTGGCCAATTAAACTCTGGCACGCTTTGGGTGGGATTGAAACCGCTATCTTCAGACAATGTTCATCTGGAACTGTAGAGATTCAACGTCTCTATCAACTGCGCCATGGGCCCCGAAAGGCGATCAAGGTTAGATTCTTTGATCTTATAAATCCACGTTTATTTATCTGATCTTCCATAGTCGGGCCGTACCGATTGGTATGTATGTATATATATATATATATATATATATATATATATATATATATATATATGTGTATATATATATATGTATATATATTAGTAGTAGTTCAATTAGATATCTATTAGTAGTTCAATTAGATAGAATGAAATAGGAAGCATTTTCTGTTTTAGCGGTTTCAGGCATATATATATATATATATATATATATATATATATATATATATATATATATATATACATATATAAGCCTGAAACCGCTAAAACAGAAAATGCTTCCTATTTCATTCTATCTAATTGACCTACTAATAGAGGATTTCTTTTTTGCAAATTCATTATTTTCGGACTTTAAAAATTCTCTTGTAAATTGGATGTTTTAAATTTTTCTCTCGATTTTTCACGTTATGTACTGAATATTTGATGTTTAACCTGATATAACTATGTGATTATAAATATTCTACAAACGTTTCCTATTTAGATAATTTTATAAAAACTGCTTGTGAAAAAGTTATTTACATGTTTTATTTTGAAAATATTATATTATTTTTTAAGAGTATACATAAAACAAGGCCGATTCCTCACAGCAATATAATAGGAGATACTATGTAAGAGTGATTTAAAACTGGCGTTTTAATGATAGTATTTTTAGTGTCAACTATTTGATTGTAAAAGAAATCAGCACAAAAATATACTGATTTTCAAGTCAGTGAAAATAGTTTTTATTTTGCTAGTAAATAAGATTTTAAGACAACGGATGATAAACTTATAAATAAACGAGCAAAATATGAACATGTTAATACGAAATGTTTTACAAACGTTTATTTTTTATATTTAGTTTTATTAAATTTCGAATTTTGACATAATTTTTAAATTACTAATTGAATAATATAAAACCGTGAATATCATTTTATATTAAAAAAAAGTACATCTCATTTTCTTTTTCTTTACATATGCATCACCGCTTATCAAGGCCAGGATGCCACTCGAGGATAAAGGTTAAAGAGTGTACAGTAGAAATTTGACAATATAGTAATCGATAGTAATGGAAAATTGGTAAATTTGTAAAGTGGAACGGTTCATCAAGAATTTACGTTAGACTTGAAGACAGTCATATTGTAGTCAGCTGGAAAGCAGGCAAACGGAAGACAATTCCACGGGGTGCAGTTCTAAGAAGGAAGCTTTGTTCATGAAATTTGCGTTTAGGTGTAGGCATGGATAAATTTGAGGGGAATTATTGATAGTGTTTTCAGCTAGAGGAGTGTTTCTTGTGAAGATTTGGCGAGGGGGGACCATAAACTGAAGCTCAGTCGAACACTTTCCATGAAAATAAAGATATAGCATAGACAAACTCGCAACATCTCTACTGTAAGATAGAGGTTGCAGGAAAGAGAAAAGGACATCTTATACGAGGCTACGGAGTCTATTTTGAACTCTATCAAGGTAGGACAAATCCTTTCTAGCAGATCCGGCCCAAATGTGGCAATAGTATTCCATCCTTGGACGTATCTGGCTCTTATAGTGATGGAGAATTGCATCAGCATTGAGATATCTACTGGATTGATAGAAAGATCCCACCATTTTTCCAGCGGCCTTGGCAACAGATTTGATGCACGTGTTCCATTTAAGATCAGGAGTAAAGGTCAATCCCAGAAGCTTGTCAAAACTTGAGGCCTCCTGAAGACGAGAGCCATTCATTTTAATTGATGTCAGGTGTGGATCAGAACGTTGATGATATAAAGAGAGAAGCTTGGTTTTAGATGCATTAAAGGTAACCAGCCACTTCTTTCTCCATTGTACCACGTGACCAAGATCAGAGAAGACAGAATTTGAGAGGACTTGGTCGTTTACTGTCTTAGATGTGCTAACATAAATGGTAGTGTCATCAGCATAAATGTCTACAGATGATGTAAGGATGTGATTTGGAAGATCATTAATGTAGATCAGGAAAAGAGTTGGATCCAGGGTGGACTCCTGAGGGACTTCAGTATTAATACTCTGAGCTTCTGATTTTTGCCCATCAACTACTACTCTCATGAATCTATCAAAAAGAAATGATTTAGTAATTGAGAAGACATTTCCAGCTATACCATAGCTATAGATCTTGTGAAGTAAACCTTTATGACATACCCTATCAAAGGTCTTTGATATGTCAAGAGCAATTGCCCTAGAAAGGTTGCCACCGTCGAGAGATTCGCTAATTCTATGAGATATTACTGTAAGCACATCTGCTGTAGATCTAGCAGAACGGAAACCATATTGTGTGTCACTAAGAAGGTAGTTTTTGCTGAGATGATTGATTACTTCTTATTTAACACAAATTCCAGCAACTTACTCATGACGCACAGGAGATTTATTGGCCTGTACTGAGAGGGGGATGAGCGATCACCTGAATTCTTAAATACAGGGCATACTGATGAAATTTTCCAGGGAGATGGGAATCAATTCTCCTTAAGACAACGTTCAAACAGTTTTGTAAGTATGGACGCTAATTCTGGTTGAATTCTTTTAGTACTATTATTGCAATACCGCCAGAGCTGGTTGCTTTACTGGAATCAAGGTTTTTGATTAGCTTGGAAACATCACGTACAGATATATGTATATAACATTGATTGTTTTCTGATACAGGAGGAAATATTGGGGGTTGGCGACTGTGGTCGCAAAGGGTAGAATTGGCTGTAAAGTTCTTGGCAAAGAGTTTGGCTTTGTCTGATGCTGAGGAGATTACTTCAGGTCTATTGCTGATAGTTGAGATAAAGCACACGCTTCTGTTTAGGATTCTGTTTGATATTTGCCAAAACTGTTGGGAACCAATCTGCTGTAAACTACTTTGGACTTGACGGACTGAGCATAAAACTCTCTTGAGTTATTTATTACTTTTGTACAATGATTGCTGGCAGTCCAAAAAGCGCCTTTAGTTTCCATACATCTATTACGCTTGAACCAATGGAAAAAGTTATTTTTGTGCGCAATGGCAGCAGCACATTCTCGAGAGAACCATGACTGGCTGTTAGGTTTTTGCTTGAACTTTTCGAGGTTATGAAACTGTCTATACCTACAATCATCCATTCCGTTAGGTCTGATACTATAGAGGACACTTCCTTTGTAAACATGGAACGCAGAGGTAGATCCGATAATAAATGTACGGATGCTGTCCCAGTCATCCATAGTGTATCGATATACTGTACTGTGTCTGTTCTTCGAAAACCTTTTAAAAAATCAGTGTATTTTAAAATCTTTTTAAAAACAAGAAATCCCGAAAGTGTTGGTAGAAGAATATATACATATATATTAAATTGTTAGATAGATACGATGTATTTAGAAAAATAAGTAAAGTAAAACACATTTTGACATTCATTTTTAATATAAAAAATAAACTAGATACAAATTAACGGAAATCTATGATCATTAAGACATTTTAATTTTTTCTGTAAATAATAATTTACAAGAGGTATAAATGTATTTCCATAAAATTTGTTGTAGTCAAATTTAATAATTCATACTTAGCAGCAGCTTTTTAAAGATTTAGAATAAAAATAGCAGAGGATGAATTAATAGGTTATATTTTAGGAGGAACAATGTTGTGGTCCCGTTAAAGCGATCACAATACAAGCTAAAAAAATGTTCTCAGGTTAATTTTGAGCGCTTAACCTCCCCGTGTACTCTCTGCTTGAAGGTAGATATAAGCTCGACGAAGCCATATTGGCCATTGGTATAGGCGTATTAACTACCACGAATAACCCTCTCCGAAGATTTATTTTCCTCAAATATCCCTACAGTGTATCTCTCTCGAGACGGCCTCCAAGGGGACAGTCAGTTTTCTTTTTCTGTCGGAAACATGTATTTCGACATATGTTTCAGGCGGTTCCAGGTCATACGCGTCATAAATTAAATCCAACATCTCATCTTTTTCTGGCAGAGTTTTATTTGCTTCTTCCGAAGTGCCTTAGCGTATCTGGTTTAAGTGTTTCTTATGGGTGACATGTGTTCTTCCCCATGTAGACCATGCGACCGATCCTGTTCTTGATCGTTCCCTGTTCTCAGAAAGTCATATTTTCTTTTTGCATCTGGAAAAATATTGTATCTACCGGCATGTATTTCTTCGCAGGAACAGTTGACTTCGCAGGTTTTAGCTGTTTTGGCAATCATTGTTCAAAGACTGAACGTATTTTTATAGGAAACGTTACATCAGCCGGAGAGATTTGGGATGGTGTATTCTCGTTAGGAGTTCTATGGTACACCTGAGGAAATTGTAGCAAAGTTTTCTTTAGATGAATGTCATTTGCCTTTTTCAAAACCTTCTTCAAAGTATCCACCTTTCAGCCTGTCAGTTTGACCTGGGGTAGTATGTGGAAGTTGTGATGTGGTCTACTTGGAACTTTTTAAAGCTCCCGGATTTAAATTTAGTGCTATTATCTTACACTAAGCAGTCGACCACTCCGAACTGTGCAAACAACTCACGGATGTTTTTTTTTTATATTGGTCAGTAGTCGGGCTGTTACATCTGAATACATTTGGCCACTTGCACAAACTGCCCACTGTGGTCCCGCGTAATCCACGTGTATCTGTGACCACAGCTTATCCGCTTTTGGGCATGGGTTCAATTGAATTAGTGGCGCTTTAGCAGCTTGTTCACTTTGTCTTCTATATCCTTGTCCATGTTTCTTCAATACATGTATGAACGCATTAAACTTTTTATTCTAGTGGCGCCCGGGTGTCCTGTATGAAAATCCTTTAAGAGTTTTTGGAGGGTCATTGGTACAACTATTCCCTCCCAAGATAATATTACTTGGTAGCATGTTGAGAAAACCTCTAGTACTTTACATAAGTCTGCACTTTACGTTGTTTCTCTTATAAAGTCGTTACTTTCCGCTTCCTTCCATATATTACCCAAGGGAACAGAGAGTTCTTTAACAGTGTTGAAGAGGATCGAACTGTAATATCGCTGATTGTAGTGATGTTATCACCGAGTTTTCTAGTGGGATTAACCGGAGTAGGCCGTCTTCATATCCTGACTTTTTGGAAGGAAAGGACCTCATATTAAAGTCTTGATTCAATATGTTTTTCCATCTTTAAAGTTTGTTCCCCATATGTGTAGACAACCCTTTCATAGACTACAAAGTTACAGGTCAGCGATTTGTGATCCGTCTGTAATTTGATGTGCCGTCCATGTAGGTATTTGTGGAATTTCGTTTGTTTATTGGAACTTAAAATTCTTTCTCTATCTGTGGATACTTCTATTCTGCAGTTAGGAGCGTTCTTGATGAATGTGCTATTTTATGCAAGATCCACTTTCCGATCCCATATGCGCTCGCGTCACTAGCAACGATAATGTCTAATTCTGTGTTGTAGTGAGTTAAAAATATTTCCGATATAAGCACTATGTTAAGAGATTTTTTGAAACTATCTTGCATTCCGTTGGCCAATTTAAAACATTGTCTTTGAAAAGTAGTTCGATTAGAAGAACGCACAATGTGTACATATTGGGAATGAAGGAGACGTAGTAGTTAGCTAAGCCTAAATAAATTTTTTAACCTTGTTATATTGTTTGGTCCGGGCATATTTTATATAGCTACGAACCTTTCCGGATGAAGCTGCCCTAATTACTTCATTTTACCGAGAACAAATTAACATTTAGTGCTTTAAGTGTGAATGTGTACCCATTAATCCTTTCGAATACATGAAAAACATGTTTTCTACTTTGCTCTATAGTTTCGCTTTTCATCCCTTTATAGTCCAAGTATTCTATGGAAAAATCAAAACCGCTCAACATTGCATCAATTATCAGTTGAAAGATAGCTGATGCGACTTTGATTCTAAATGCTTTCCTGTTGAATTGAAATAGTCCCTTGTGAATCAAAATGCACAAAAGGTCGTTCTTCTTTAACAGGAATTTGGATATACGCTTCACTCCGATCTATTTTTGAGAATATTTTCCCTCCATTTAGTTTAGTAAACACTTCCTCGAGGTTTGGGAGCGAGTAATGAGAATCCATATGCGCTGCATTCAACCCAATCAATACGTCTGCAAATACTCTGTTACCATTAGTTTTGCTTTACATACACGGTGAGGAGGGATACTTACACGTTGTGGTCGACTGTGGTCTAAATTCCTGTTTTGACAAGTCTGTCCAGTTCTTCCCCGATCTTTTGTATAGAGGAAAACGGTACGCTTTAATTCTTTTTGAAGGCTGGCGTGGTATTATTTTCAGTGTCTTTCCCTTCAATGTTACGATAGTGTTAACCTAACATTTAAATCTTATGCCTTCTCCAGTTTCTGAACGAGCAAATTTATGTGTCCTCATATTGCTCGTTTTTCCACTTTTTCACCATGTATGGAGGTTCATAATAGAAAAATCCGAACCACTGTCAAGGTAAAGTCCAACATGCTTGTTCCTGATTTTTACTCTAACATCCTTCCATATATTTTCGTCCTCCGCTTGAGTCCTCGTTGATTTTAAGTAGCAGCGGAGTATTTTTTGTCTGTAATGTGAGTTTTTGTGTCCGTTGCATCAGATCTCATATTCGAAACCGGTATCTGCCAGTGAATTTCTCCATATCTTTTGTGTGGGCAACAGGGAATATTCGGTTTCGTTTGATATTTTTCCGGAAGGTTATGTTTTGCTGTCGCTCGACTGTTTAGAGAGTAAAATTTTGTGTCACTTTGTACTTTTCGAATGTGTACTACTCCTGCCTCCGATATATTTTTGGAGTTTTGGCTGATTCTTTGGAATTCCTCTGCTGATTGTTGAACGATTATACTTGGCTCCCTTTCCAATTTATTTCTGATTTCAACGTCTTTTATCAACCCTAAACCTTGAATGATAATTAGGACCTGAAGGTTATCGGCCGTCAATGAGGATAGTCCAAAGTTGTCAGAGTTTCTATTTTACGACTGAAGCAAATATGGTGTAATTTTGGCCTCATTTGCGGATCAGGTTAATATATTTCTATCTTTTTATGAAATAAGCTGGCTTGTGGACAATATAATTCTATTCAAGATAGTTTTATATAAAACAATTCTAATATACAAATAAAAAAATGTATTTAATTATTAAGTCAGTTTTACCAGAAGCTTGTCAGAATTGGTTAATAAAAATATTGAAATATAGCATTTTATTGTTTTTCAACTGAAAACATTTTAAGTGACAAGATATCCTGTCGGTATGTCTTATTGGCTCAGTTGCAAAATTAATGCACAGATTCATTGATTGTACTAATGAATGAACTTGTAACCAGTTTCAAATAAATATCGAACTATTTTAATTTGTTTAGACGATTTGCGCCTCATTCATTAACAAGGCCGATAGCCATTAGTCCCGTGCTCTCGTGTAAGGATGAATACGTGTAGGATTAACATCAAATTCTTAAAGATAAACTGAAATGACTGAAAAATGGGCTGAAATGACTTAAATAAATAAAAAGTAAATGGCTCAGAATGACTTTAATGAACTCAAGGATGAAGTGAATGACCTTAAGAATGACCTGAATGCTTAAAAAATAACTGGGATCCTTCAAAAGCCACTTGAATGATCTGAGGAATGACTTGAATGGCTTTGAGACTGACTGGTTGTAAAGTGGGTGATCATTTTACATTAAATTAAAACAGCAAGGTGATCCCCCACTTTATATCACAAAGTTACAGACATAAGTACAGCATGTAGTAAGAACAGATACTACACCTTGATATTGGCTTGGATAGTGACAATTGGTATGAAGGGTTGATCCTACATTGACCAAGGTCTTATATGTGAGTTTTCCCCCACATATGGTCTTTGCTTGCAGTATCTGCCGGAACAGATAGTACACTTTGATCTTGTTTATATATTTTACTGCTTTTAACAAATTTGAAAATCCAATTAAGTAAAAAACAAAAGATTTTTAAACAACAAAATTAGGCACAAGCCCCTACAAGAGATTGGGGAGTGGAAGGATTCAGGGTCTTTGTGACTAAAATGAGTAAAAGTAATAAATGTAGACTTTGGAGTCTTACTCTTGACTGGCAACATTTACCAAAATACCTCATTCACTTTATCGATCTTACACTTTGATCCCCCACCGAGCAAAAAAGGCTGATTTTTAATGGGAGGAGTGAAGGGGAAATGGGGACCAACTCCCCGGGGAGTAAGGGAGCTAGATAGTTACAATTGGTATGAAGGGTTGCCCCCTACATTGACCAATGTCTTATATGTGGAGTTGGTATTTATTTGCTCCTCCACCGAGCAAATTAGGCACAAGGCCGATTTTTAATGTGATGAGTTAAGGGAGAATGGGGACCAGCTCCCCGGGGAGTAGGGGAGCTGGATAGTGACAATTGGTATGAAGAGTTGCCCCTACATTGCCCAAAGTTTTATATGTGTGGTTGCCCCTACATATGGTCTTTGCTTGCAGTATCTGCCGAAATAGATACTACACTTTGATCTTGGCCAAAAAACCAAGAAAAGCTTAAAAAGCTAAGAACAGCATCTATTAACAACAGACCTCAGATCTTAACTAAAAAGGTCAAGCACAAAAGTGTTACGGACCGACCAACAGACCGACCGGCCGACCGACAGACCGGCCGACCGACCGTCAGACCGACGGAGTGACTTATAGAGTCGCTTGACGCGACTAAAAAGCAATTTCTATGGAAATATATAGATTTCCATTAATTAGAAATTGACCCAGGAAATTTGACGTTGTTTCGATAAATGGTTATTGTTTTTTCTTTAATTTTTTATTCTAATTTGAGCTAATGAAAAGTTGAGATTCAAATACCATTAAGAAATATAATTCCCGTTAAATATTTCCGTCATATGGAATCATATGTCACAACTAAACAGAAAAATGTGATATTTGCAAATGAAGATGCAGAAATCTGTCTGCTGAAAATGGGTATTTGAAAGGTTTGTGTGAATAATAACAAATTGATCAGTGGTAGTATAGTATCCATTGCAAACATTGCCTATATTCAAAAAATTAAATGTCAATTCAAAGATCTAAAGGTTTTATGAAGATGATAAAATTGATTCTATGCAGATTAAAAGGACAAAAACTATTTGTCGGTTTCAGCTAGACGAGGAATAGGTATACACTTTCAACTACCAACAGAAAAATAACTATTAACTTAGTCATGAAAATTCTACAATTAAATTAAAATGTAATGATGGTAATGTTACTTAATACATTGCCTCGCAAATATATTAAAACACGACAATAGTTTAAAAGACAATATTTGTTTGTTGACGTTTATTGCAAAGCTCATAAATAGAATAATTTAATATGTACTAGACAAACTTATTATTTTAAAACGGATAATTTCTTAAATCAAACTACTGTTAAGGTTTTCCCTGTGCATTGTACTATTCAAGATATGCAGTCATTATTATACTTAAGAAATTAATATAAAGACAAATAGAATTAAATAATAAATGTCTTACTGATAATAATCCACAATAAGAATAAGTGTGTTTCTCATTTTTGTTTACCAATAAAAAACTGTGTATGGCAAAGTGGAGTCATACATATTCAGAGGAATCGAGTCATTCGTTGTGATCCTTGATTAAAAAACCTATTGAGTGTTTAATGTTTTGAACTGAGAAAGCTGATATAAAAACGAACGCTCTTTGCATTTTAATTTCATGGCATATGTGAAAACTTACTGTTAATGAAATTAAAACAAAACAATTGGAATGAGATTTGTAAATAATATCTTATACGAAAGGAGTGAAAGCTATCTTATAGTGATTTGTACTTATTTAGCAAGTGCAATTGTGTGCAAATATGTTTTCCCCACTTTGTATTGCAATGTGTATTTTCTGGTTGATTTACATCATTTTTTTAGAAAGTTTAAATGATCAAGGTAAAAACGTGGACAAAAAATAATGATGATATTGCTGCAATTAGTGGACATTTTTATCAAATATTTCTGGCATTTATCAAATTAGTCATACTAGATGACAGTGTCTCATTAATTTTGTTTGCGGTTAGAGCAATAACACCTTTACTGTATTACTTTAAATATTATTTGTTGTTATTTTTCAAAGTTAAAAAAACAATGAATATTTTATTTTATTGTGCTTATTTCAATGCAACATAGTGAATGTTGGGACATATTAATATAATAAAAGATTAAATACATACATAAACACACATATGTATTTGTGATTTTTAAAAAACAATAATTTAGTTTTCATACATTTGTAAGGTTTGTAATATGCTTAATTGCTTATGTATCAATATTTGATATTTTATATCGTATTTATGTTTACTTGATTGTAATAATTTATATAGTATTAACGAGTGATTTAGTCTTAATTAAATTCTGTTATTTATCTATTTATTAATATAAAATGGCCCAATATAACTATGTATATATGTTCTAATTATTATTTCAACTATTTTTAAAACTACCTACGTTTTTACTAAAATTTAAATTATATATGCTGGGGGAATTATTTTTTTGTTATTTTTACTATTTATTTTTAAATTTTAGTTTTAAGAACACTTCTATATTTTATATGATTCTCTTATAAATGACGTTTATTATAAACTATTTGATATGGGGGATTACTCTTTCACATGTAATTTACTCTTCTAATCATCATAGAAAACGACTCTCATACTCTCTAAAGGAATAATCATGATCGGACGATCACTTAATAGTAGAAAAAACCGACAACCTTACATTCGTATTCACTTGTATCATAGTTTTCAAGCTAAATCCGTTGTTCCAATCTTCCTTTATGAAGATTACTATAATAACAAAAACTGGCGACAATAACTTTAAACTAAAAACTAGATATTTCAAAGCAATCATCGTTTGACGAAGTGCTCGTACGGCAAGTCCCAACAACCAATCACTGAGTAATTAATGAGTAGATTCCGTGGAATCAGGATGTCAAAATATATTAAGCACTACGAAGCAACTCTGCAAGTTACCCTGCACTTTACAAGATTCTGGAGAGTTTAAAAAATATTTTTTCAACGGGGAAAAATTATGATAAAAAATTTGGGAGTTGTTTTTTTGTTTGTTTCTCCAATTTCGTTGTACTTCCTTGTCTTATCTTTCAGATGTATAAGACCCAGCAATAAGGAGTTCTGTTTTATTTACAATTATTTGCTCGGTTCCGAGTTGTTGACTGTTTAGTAAGTAACAACGGAACTCAATTTACGTCCGCGGACACTATGGGGTTCTGTGGGACTTTCCAAATTAAACAGGTCACGACTCCCCAATATCATCCCTGATCAAACAGGTGGACAGAATGATTCGTTGACACTGTGAATCCTTACTGATTTACTTCATAGCTATTCATCGTAAACTTGCATGTATAGCATTGTATAGACTCATGAATTCATTTGGATATAACAAACGAAAGGAAGATTTTGTTTGGATCTTAACATATCGTGCTATAATGATTTGTTCACAAACAAAATTTGATAATAAACTATGAAATATCAAGAATATTTTGCCAACCCTCTTCCTCTTCCCTCTTCGTGTGATTAGCTTGCTAATCAAAAAGAAACTATCTATTTTTTTCAGATAAAACCCAATAAGCTGGCTAAATGCTCGATCTTTATGTTTTTATTTATTAATAAGACTAGGTGAGTAATTTGCCAAGCAACTCAGCGAAACACTTGAACATTCTAATTTTATTCTAACATACCTGCTATGTTCCCGACAAAATATAAAAACCGTCCTCTCGAAACACGATCTACCTTCCGACTATAATATTAATTTGATTTATAATTAAAATGTTGCCGTGCTAATATAGTCGGGTGGAGAATCTAAAAAAAAAAGTACCTTAAAAATTTAGAAATAGGACCTAGGGATCAACGGACAATCTAAATAATACCTCTTGGGACAACATAAATTAAAGATGTTGGAATTGTTCGAATAAAACGATTCTCTATTGAATAATTGGGGCGAATGCGATCGGCTGGCATTTTCTTCTGACATTTTCTTCTGAATATTTAAAAAAAATAAGTATTTCCTTTCATAATCACCATAAAAAAAGGTTGTGCTTTCAAAAAATTATAAAACACGATACGTTCATACACATACTTGAAAGAAACAGTTATAAAATATAAGGAAAAACAGAGTGCCGATTTATAACAATGGTAAAGTTACATCGATAAAACGTAAGTCACGAATTTAAATAGAGAAAACAATATATTGAATTTCAAGTTGAAAAGCTAATAAGATAATCCTAAGGGGGGATCATTCCTCTCGTACAATGGAAACTAAACTCCTTCACATCACGTAATCTGATACACGTTTGAGAATTAAAAAAAATGTCGCGGCCAAATTCTGGTACTTAAGTGTGAAGCAACATATAACTGAAAAGAAATGCATGGTTATTTACAAGTTTTTCTACATCTTCATAAGAAAGATTGCATCCTTTTACATTCAGCTGAGCATTTGCTATTTTTTTTAACTATGTTTACAGAATTTATTTTTTGCTTATCGTTACATAAACTCGTTGACTAAATTTTACGCTCAGAATTTATAAACTCTCTGTATCACTGATATCAATCTTCTATTATATATTAATTATTAAAATTCTTTATCATTTTATTATTATCAGTATTATTATTATTATTAGTGTTGTTGTTATTATTATTATTATTATTATTATTATTATTATTATTATTAGCGGGACCTGTGGAAATTCTACAGCAGACTCATTCATATGTAATATAAAAATGTTGGTGTTCTGTAGATATTCAGCGTAATTGCAAGCACTCTGAGATTATTGTATCACTTTTGTTAAAATGCAAACATATGTATCTAAGCTAACAGCCACGCCAAGGGCAGCCCGGTCGTAAAGTAGACTTCTAAATATATTACTTTGTTTCTTGGAAATTTCGTTTGTATTATTATAGCGTAAATGTTAGATCGATTTTTATATATTATGAAGTAGCAATTTAAAAAAGAAATGTACCAGTATGACTTCGGTGCATCAGCTTGAATCGAAACCGAAACAAAACTTATGAAAACAATCCGTCTCTCTTTAATATATATATATATATATATTTATATATATATATATATATATATATATATATTTTAGGGAAATAGTCTGTCCAATTCCAGATATATATATATATATATATATATATATATATATATATATATATATATATATATATATATATATCTGGAATTCCAGATATATATATATATATATATATATATATATATATATATATATATATATATATATCTGGAATTGGACAGACTATTTCCCTAAATGAGTTCGTAATTGAAGGATACTGTAACCTAACTTCCAAATCTGACCCCAAGATCGCCATGGGCATGGCATATGTGCCTATATAAAAGATGGCTTTTCATGTGGTAGGGACATCTCCAGAGAAGATCCTAACTTACCATATATGTGCTTCCGAGTAGCACTAGCTCACACTACGGCATTTATATTTACTCTCTATCGCCCCATTTACAGCGGAGTTACTATCTTTAAAAGCATATCTGAGAAAATTGGCCAAGTTCTATCAGCATATCCTTCAGCTAACATTCACGTATGTGGAGAGTTCAATGTTCACAATGTGGAATGGTTGACTCACTCAAACAAGACCGATGATAAGGGGAGATTCTGTCATGATATCTCCATTGCTTATGACCTCACTCAGATTCTTCACGAACCCACCCGTGTGCCCGACAATGATGGCCAGTATGCAAGTCTCCTAGACCTTTTTCTCACAACTTGACCTGAACTATGTTCAGTTTCCGTTCTGTTCCTCTCGGATCTTCCGACCACTCAGTTGTATCAATTAAGATAAAAATGAAATGTAATAAGTCCTCAGACGTACCTCTCCATCGTACAGTATATCGATACACTATGGCTGACTGGGATAGTTTCCGTACATTTATATCGGATCTTCCTCTGCGTTCCATGATTTAAAAGGATGTGTCGTCTATAGTATCAGACCTGACAGAATGGTTAATTGTAGGTATAGCCAATTTAATACCCTCAAAAAAGTTCAAGCAAAAACCTAACAGCCAGCCATGGTTTTCTCCAGAATGTGCTGCTGCTATTGCGCACAGAAATAACTTTTTCCACTGCTTCAATCGTAATAGATGTATGGAAACTAAAGCCGCTTTCAGAGCTGCCAGCAATCATTGTAAGAAAGTAATAAAGAACGCAAGAGAGTTGTATGCTCAGTCCGTCAAGTCCAAAGTAGCTGAGCAGCGGCTTGGTTCCCACCAGTTTTGGCAAATATCAAACAGAATCCTGAACAGAAGCGTGTGCTTTATCTAAACAATCATCAATGGACCTGAGTTAATCTCATCAGCATCAGACTAGCCAAACTCTTTGCCAAGAACTTCGCAGTCAATTCTACCCTTTGCGACCTAGGCCGCCAACCCCCAATATGTCCTCCTATATCAGAAAACACACAATGTGATATGCAAATATCTATATGTGATGTTTTCTAGCTAATCAAAAACCTTGATTCCAGTAAAGCAACTGGCACTGACGGTATTCCAATTATAGTACTCAAAAAACTTCAACCAGAACTAGCACCCATACTTACAAAACTGTTTAAATGTTGTCTTAAGGAGAATTGCTCCCCATCGCCCTGGAAAATCTCTTCAGTATTCCCTGTATTTAAGAATTAAAGTGATCGTTCATCCCCCTCTCAGTACAGGCCAATAAGTCTCCTGTGCGTCATGAGTAAGTTGCTGGAATCTGTGTTAAATAGAGAAGTAATCAACCATCTCTGCAAAAATAACCTTCTTAGTGAAACACAATATGGTTTCCGTTCTGCTAGATCTACAGCAGATGTGCTTACAGTTATATCTCATAGGATTAGTGAATCTCTCGACGGTGGCAACCTTTCTAGGGCAATTGCTCTTGACATATCAAAGGCCTTTGATAGGGTATGGCATAAAGGTTTACTTCACAAGATCTCCAGCTATGGTATAGCTGGAAATGTCTTCTTGATTATTAAATCATTTCTCTCTGATAGGTTCATAAGAGTAGTAGTTAATGGGCAAAAATCAGAAGCTCAAAGTATAAATGCTGGCGTCCCTCAGGGGTCCATGCTGGGCCACACTCTTTTCCTGGTCTACATCAATGATCTACCAAATCACATCCTTACATCATTCGTAGACATTTTTGCTGACGACACTACCATCTATGGTACCACATCTAAGACAGTAAACGACCAAGTTCTCTCTGATTCTCTCTCCTCTGATCTTGATCACGTTGTACAATGGGGAAAGGAGTGGCTGGTTACTTTTAATGCATCTAAAACCAAACTTCTATCTTTACATCATCAACGTTCTTATCCCCATCTGGCATCAATTAAAAAGAATGGCTCTCGTCTTGGGGAGGCCTCAAGTTTTGACAGGCTTCTGGGCTTGACCATTACTCCTGATCTTAAATGGAATACGTACATCAAATCTGTTGCCAATGCCGCTGGAAAAATTGTCGGATCCTTCTATCGATCCAGTAGATATCTCACTGCTGATGCAATTCTCTATCTATATAAGAGCCAGATACGTCCAATGATGGAATAGTGTTGCCACATATGGGAAGAAGCTGCTAGAAAGGATTGGCCTGCCTTGATAGGGTTCAAAATAGATTTCGTGGCCTGGTGGGAGATGTCCTTTTCTCTACGCTGCAACCTCTATCTCACAGAAGAGATGTTGCGAGTTTGTCTCTGCTTTATCTTTATTTTCATGAAAAGTGTTCGATTGAGCTTCAATCTATGGCCCCCCTCGCCAAACTTTCACAAGAAGCACTAGACTAGCTGAAAACATTATCAATAACTTTCCCCACTCTTTATCTGTGCCTAAACCAAAACATAGATTCCTATATCAAAGCTTCTTTCTTAGAACTGCACGCCTGTGGAATTGTCTTCCGTTTTCCTGCTTTCCAGCTGTCTATAATATGGCTGTCTTCAAGTCCAACGTGAACAAGTTTCTGATGAGCTGTTCCACTTAAGTTAACAAATTTACCGAACTTCCATTACTATCGATTACTATATTGTCCTTTTGACTACTCTACACTCTTTACCCCTTATACTTGAGTGGCCAACCTTCCTTGATAAGTGGTGACGCCTATGTAAAAAAAATATATATGTATATATATATATATGTGTGTATATATATATATATATATAGTAGTAGTAAGTTATAAAATGTATATGACGATTAAGCTACACTGAATATTCCGCGTTTCATCCACTCTAGGATTCTTCAGGCTTATGCGCGAATTCTGTGGTTGTTCGTCGTTTTTATATGATCATCTTCTATTGAAATTTTAGTTAGCCAATCAACTTTCTAGTATCCACCACGCCCTTCCTATCAGCCAATGAGAATGCATTTATCGGACAGAAGCCTATTTGACCTCTGGTTGACCTGTTCCTTTGTGTGTGTTCTATTTAGTCTGGATATTTAGCTTCGTGTATCTGTTTTAAATCTAGGTGAGTGCGTTTTATTTTTTATTAACTTTTTTAAATTTATTTTTATGTAAGTTTATATATAAATATATATATATATATGTATACACACACATATATATAGACATATATATGCATATATACATACATATGTGTGTGATCGTTTATGTATATTCATGTTTATTTAATTTATTTATTTGTTTATTTTTTATTGTTTTTGTTAGTTTTGAAACTATTTTGTATCGCTATCCTAGAGTTAATTTTATCTTGTGGACACAGTTGTTTGCTATTTCTCTTCTACAGTTTAATAGATAAATTAAGTAAGTATTTAAGTTAAGTAGTTCTAAAATTAAGGAGTTATATATATATATATATATATATATATATATATATATATATATATATATATATAACTTTATTTCCTTCAGCTAGAATCAAAACCGAAACGACACCTTATGAAATAACATATATATGAACATATATATATATTTATATATATATATATATATATATATTAAGTAATGTGATTTATAATTTAAAATTTAAAAATTAAAAAAAAAATTTAAATTTAAAAATCAAATTTTAATTAAATTAAAAATCAGTTTCATAAGAAGGAACAACAACAAAATCAATTATCTGTACGATCGTTTCGGAAATCCGTGGTTTTTATTGTGGTATATTACTTTTAATGCTAGGTTTATTGATGGTGTCTTTTAAATTCAATAAAAACCCTCCTAAATCTGCTGATGAGGAGACCTTGCTTACCAAAAACTATATATAATTGTTCTACACAACTTCATGTATACCACAATAAAAAGCACGGATTTCCGAAACGATCGTACAGATAATTGATTTTGTTGTTGTTCGTTCTTATGAAACTGATTTTTAATTTAATTAAAATTTGATTTTTAAATTTTAAATTTTTTTAAAATTTTTAAATTTTAAATTATAAATCACATTACTTAATATTGAATTAGCTCTAGGACATTTAACTATCGAGCTTATTATATATCTAAATTACAACGAGCACTTTGTATTTCCTGTATTTTAATTAAACAAGTAATTTCACTGTTACATTAAAATACACTCAGCTCTTTAGACTATTGTTCTAATCTCCTTTAAATTATATATATATATATATATATATATATACATATATATATATATATATATATATGCACGTGTGTGTATTTCATAAGTTTTTGTTTAGGTTTTGATTATAACTAAAGGAACGCAAGTTATATATACATATATGTGTGTGTATGCATACACCTATATATATATATATATATATGTATATGTATATGTATATATTTATATATGGTTTTCAAAAGTTTTGGTTTCGATTCTGATTAAGCTGATGCATCAAATTCATATGAATATTTCTTTGTTGGCAAACTTGGAAACGTGTGTAGTCATATCGGGGAATCACACAAAAAATTAAGTGTTTTCCAAACATGCGTTATCACCACGCTGCTTTATGGGCCAGAGACTTGGACAAAATATAAAAGCCATTTCGAGTCATTAGAAAAGTTTCACCAGAGTTGTATTCGGGAACTACTTAATATTGACTGCAGTACTATATTGCCTGACTTTGTAGTTCTTTAACGATCAAATAATACTAGTATTGTAGTGACAATCATTAAAAATCAGATGCGCTAGACTGGACACTTGGTGAGTATGGATGACAAAAAGAC
Organism: Euprymna scolopes; assembly: GCF_053919585.1. Classification (NCBI taxonomy): domain Eukaryota; kingdom Metazoa; phylum Mollusca; class Cephalopoda; order Sepiida; family Sepiolidae; genus Euprymna; species Euprymna scolopes. Next base: position 65,820,420 of record NC_136482.1, on the reverse strand, counting down.
ATGCTAAACTACTGTTTTATGGCAAGATATATAAACATAAACTTAGAAAAAGTTTGCAGCATTCTTTGAGAAACAAATTGACACTTGAGACAGACATGCATAACTGGGAAGCCCAAGCGAATGATCGATCACGGTGGAGAAAAACCATCAGAGTAAGTTGTAATAGTTTTGAAAAGCAGCGTGCCGTCTTAAAACGTGTTTTAAGAAAGCAGAAGAAAAATATAATGTCAGAGAATTTACAACAAGAACTGAAGTACACGTTATATGGCAGATCCATTTTGTCAAAAGCTGGTTTTGTAAATCATATGAGATCACACAATCAAAGAAATGTATGGCAGTCTTATAGGGAGGCTTTTACAGCACATCCGACAACACTAAGCTATCATATTTGTGGTCTAATCTGCAAAACTAAAGGTGGTCGAACACGACGTTCGAAGATTCACAATATTAGCAATCGATCACTTCTACAAGAAAAAAAAGTGTTTATGTCGCATATATCTATTTTAATAAAGGACTCAAACTGGGTTAAAAAGTCACCTACGGGCACAGACACAATACTCTAAGCTGATGAGAGAGCAAACTCACGTTAAGAAGTAGCAATCACAATATATATAAAAAAAAAAAAAAAAAATTCCAATTAAGGAATAATATATATATATATATATATATATATATATATAATATTAAGTAATGTGATTTATAATTTAAAAGTTTTAAAATTTTTAAAATTTAAAAATCAAAATTTGATTAAATTAAAAATCAGTTTCATAAGAAGGAACAACAACAAAGTCAATTATCTGTACGATCGTTTCGGAAATCCGTGCTTTTTATTTGTGGTATACATGAAGTCACGTAGAATAATTATACATAGTTTTTTTGGTAAGCACGGTCTCCTCATCAGCAAATTTAGGAGGATTTCTATTGAATTGAAAAGACACCAAAAATAAACGTCGCCCTTTTAAAATTCATCATTCAATAAAATAAAAAGCTATAGCAAACATCTAAATGACTACTTTAAATACAGTTCCTGATTTCAAAAAAAGAAAGACCAAAAGGTAATTATATATCTATATATTTTTAAATCAAATTTATTATGTAAATTCAAAAATATATATATTTTTTCTACTCATTTCTATCTCTAACCTATACCAATTTCCTTATTAATTTTCTTATAAATTTTATATCCAAACCTTTTACTTCAATTTTTCAGATTCATCTGCCTTACTTTTAATGCTAGGTTTATTTTTGGTGTCTTTTCAATTCAATAGAAATCCTCCTAAATTTGCTGATGAGGAGACCGTGCTTACCAAAAAAACTATGTATAATTATTCTACGTGACTTCATGTATACCACAAATAAAAAGCACGGATTTCCGAAACGATCGTACAGATAATTGACTTTGTTGTTGTTCCTTCTTATGAAACTGATTTTTAATTTAATTAAATTTTGATTTTTAAATTTTAAAAATTTTAAAACTTTTAAATTATAAATCACATTACTTAATATTGAATTAGCTCTAGGACATTTAACTATCGAGCTTATTATATATCTAAATTACAACGAGCATTTCCTGTATTTTAATTAAACTAGTAATTTCACTATTACATTAAAATACACTTAGCTCTTTAGACTATTATTCTAATCTCCTTTAAATATATATATATATATATATATATATATATATATATATATATATATATATATATATATATATATAATGAAGAATTATGAAGAATTCTTGGTAAAATTATTTATTACAAGAAAGGGAAGTCCAAAACAATTAACGACACTTACTCAGATGTGAGCGTGACACACCACATAACACACACGCTATCTTCTTCTTCTTCTTCTTCTTCTTCTTATTATTATTATTATTATTATTATTATTATTATTATTATTGAATCACAAAGAGTGATCACAGGTAATCAAGGATATCATCTTGAAGGCAACCTGTGGTGCTCCTTGGAAGCTGAGTGTCAACAAGTCTCCCCAGGTTCCCAGTACTCTCCATCTCTTTCGATAACATTCGCACATGACTTTGCGTTATCGCAACGGATGTTTATTATTGATTTCTTGCTGACAACGGTCATTGGTCTCCATTGGAATTTGAGTGGCAATAAGCGTCCCCAGGGTCCCAGTGGAGGTCTGCTCAGCGCTCTTTCCTCGGTCCTTCCATCCTCCTTGATCCTTCTCAATCATTTGACATCATTCTTGAGGGGGTGGATGGGGTAGGGGATAGAGAACTTATAAATATGCAGTTTAAATGTCCTTGCTGCCATGTAACTCTTCACGTTTTACCTCTGCAGCAGTTTGTCTATCTCGCGCATGTGACTCATGTGTATTAGTCTCCGCATTCAAGAGGTTTCCTTTATATTTCAGCTGCTTTCATTATTCTTATTCGTTTTATTTTTCCCGCCATTTCCCTGACTCCAATTCCTCCCATTCTTTTTTCTAAGTCTTTTAGAATTATTCTTAGTGCTCCCACTATAATAGGGATCATCTTGATTTACTTCATAATCAATATCCCTTTCAGTTTTCTAGCTCTGTGTATTTGTTCCGTCTCTCCTTTTCTTTGGTATTCATCGTTATCAGCTGGGATTACATGGTTTACGATTTGACAACATTTTTTTTCTTGTTAATTACTAGCATTTCAGCCCGGTGTTGCCCGTGTGTTTGGAGGTGTAAGTTGAGCAAAAAAATAAAAAGCGGTCAGTTTTTATAAATTTGACTCCTATTATGTTCCCTTAACATTTATTGTTTTGCGCTCAAATCAAGTTATAAAGTTACATCCATGTCCAAAGAACCTATATCTAAAATTGCAAGTGTTAAGACCCAAAATTGTCGGAGTTTGGTAGAGTTCTAAAAGGTCAAATCGTTTCCCTATGCTTAGTACCCTGTATATCAAATTTCGAGTCTGTAGACTTTAAATTGACAGAGTTATTTCGTAGGGAAATGTACACACACACAGACACGTTCACTTTTGTAGATATATAGACTACGACATCCGGCCGTCTTGAGTTGATGGGTTTGTCTGTTTGTATGTCCTTACCCCATACGATGTTTTGATTCTCGTTTTCAAGTACTGTTTCTAGCTTAAGTTTGTACCATTTTTCTGTGCGTTCGAAATGCAGTTGTTTGCATCATTCCCAGTGTATTCTCCCCTATTATGTTGTGTCCGTTCTTGTATTCCTTTTGGGCCAGTTTGCTGTATTTACTTACTATATTGTTTATCGTTTTGTCTCATTGTCCACAGAGTCTGAATTAGCTGTTTTCTTATGTTTTGTCGATCTCTGCTTCGATGTGGGTTTTTTTTATCGCGTTATCTTGTGCCGCAGTTATTTGGAATTCATTTTCCTGGTTCACGTGTCCTTTTTTGCATCCATCTCCATGTGTTTTCGTTATTCTCATCTTTTGTCATTTTTATGAATCGTCCGTGTAGTTTTTCTCTTCCAAGTTCTCTTTTCTCCTCTTATCCTTTGTCCCTCTGACTTCTGTTTTATTGTTTTCTTTGTATGTCTCTCGCTGCTATGATTATCCTTTCAGTGTTTTTTCACGTAGAGTCAGTCAATATCGTCCTTTGGGTGTATGGCATTGTGCATGGTCATGAATTACCAGGTCTACTGATTCGAGTAATCTCAATTCTGTTTTAGTTCAATCTATGTATGTATATCTTTTATAAGGTTTCTCTCTTCTTCTTCTTCTTCTTCTTCTTTTCTTCTTCTTCTTCTTCTTCTTATTATTATTATTATTCGATGGTTGTCTCGGCGTTTGTGAAAAATGTTCGATATTTTTATATCTGCAGGAAACGGAAGCAAAAAACACAAAAAAAAATGAAGAGTAACGCGTTTTTGTTAAAAGATAAGCTTTAGAAATGCAAACCAATAATGCGACTTTCAGCAGGCGAAATGGCAATTGGGTTAAAAAAAAAGGAAAAACATTAAACGATGAATAATTACTCAAACCATTCGAACAAAATGTTCGAGTATTATTTCAAGGTCATTCAGTTCAATGTTAAGTTACGATATAAATGTGTTAGCAAATGATAAAGATGTAAATACTGATCGTGCGTACATTTCTCTAATTTTTATTCATGTATTGCGCTTTTTTTAATTTTTATGAGCGGATGCGAACTAAAATATTTAGAAAGCTTTCCTTAGACTCGGAAAATGAAATAAGCAGCACCACACCTAGAACATAAATCAATAATATATATATATATATGTGTGTGTGTGTGTGTGTGTGTGTGTGTAGAGAGAAAGTTTACGAAATATTAATATGGATATAAATATATATATAGAGAGAGATAGATAGATAGATCCATAGATAGATATATATATCGATCGATAGATAGATTGATAGATAGATAGATAGATAGATACATGATGGCAGCAACTCGTTCTCGAGTTGCTGCCATTACTTAATATATCTCTGGATCAAACGACGCAAACATGAGCGCAATTTGCAGCACGTGATTGACGGTCACTTCTATGAACTTTCTATAGTCCTTCACATTCACTGATGACCTGGTCCACGCTGGGTTGCCCCGAACACCTACCAGGCCAGACCCTGGAATTTCCGCAGCACTTATTGCCATTGACGCCCATATTTGTATCAGTCCTCATTGAATGTCCGTTTTCCATTTTAGGCTAAAGGCAACCTTTTTGTTATCAAGATACACGCTGATTATAAAATCTGTATTCCATTGCATATCAAGTAATGCCTGGACTTAGATAGATAGATGATGATTGCAACGTCTTGTCAGACGAGTGCCACTCCCTCAGACATTGAAAACCCATGAGCCCAAATGCCTGAGGGAGTATCTATACAAAGATGATGTTACAGAGTCTTAGATTTGTACGGCAGCTAAGTCTCTCTCTCGGTTCAAAATGTTGAGATCCAGCAACAAGCAAGAGTAAGGTAGCCAGCAACAAATTAAACTGCAGACCAGCTTAATGCGGGTACTGGTCTCCCACTTTATGGTTTTTAAATCAGAGATTTGCTTCTCCTAGAAAGGTTGCCTTCACCACGGCTTACGGGAGCCCTCTCCACCCCAATACAAATATACACACACACACAAATATATACTGTGCTAGTTCGCCGTTGATCCAGAAAAAAAACTTCATTCGCCCTTTGGAAGGTCTTGTCATATGCTACTGGTACTATGTAACCCAGTACTACCTGCTTCATGGTCGGGTCACCGGCGACTAAACTGGTTCCCCCACCAGACTTGTTTGGTGAGGAGGGCGGCTAGTCTCCCTGAAGATAGATAGATAGATAGATAGATAGATAGATAGATACATACATACATACATATTAAGACAGATAGATACGGCTATACACGTGTTTGTGGGTGTGGAGCCCTGTTGGTATAGCACTATTTCGATCATGGGTAACTTCCTCAAAAATTTTTTTGTAGATACGTTAACGAGTCTTATAAATTATACAAATTTGTGTCTTAATAGTGCGCACACACATATATAAATATATGTGTGTGTTTTCTTAATTTAAGGTAAAGAAGTTACTTAAAATAAAAACACATATTGCTTCATTTATAGAGCACTATAAATAACTCTGTTAAATTCATTGGTTTGATTTGTATATCCCTTAAAACTGGAATTATTCATCTCAGTATATATATATATATATATATATATATATATATATATATATATATATATATATATATATATATGCGTCAGTGAAGACGGAATAAATTACGATTTATAGACCTCAGAAAATATGAGTACCCTCGAAAACATCACTAACGTTTAAACTGTGGATCAAGGTATACTATTTAACAGCATATGTAAAATGAAATACATGGAAATTCATAGCGTGTGATTCTTGCCTTAGAGAATTATGACTAGGACATGATTTAAGAACCTTAAAGTTATAAGAGCCTTAAAGAAAAAGCATAATTAATTAAACAACAAATTAAGTATAAATCTTACTTCATAATTACGGCAACCAAAACTATGAACATTTACAGGATGATTTTCGATCATATAACGACCGTACAAAAAGTAATCTTAAAAGAAGTACAGAGTGACGGATGCCAATATATCTGTCTTATTAACTGTGCTGCATTTAAAATTTGCAAGAAATTGAATACCCAGAACAAAATTGAATATAGATACCCTTATGCCCACACTTCGCCCTAAAAGACCACAAAGCAAGAGATATGAAATATATTATTTACATAATTTTGATAAAAATCTGCCAACTCTTAATTTCGGGTCATCATGATCTTTGCTCCAAGGCAATAATTGCAAACTTATACTGTTTGACATTGATGCCTACTACCACTGTATTCTCCTAGTTTATTTGATAAGACCTTGAAAGTAGAAAAATGCATATTTAAACCTAATTATACACCTAAGCAGGCTTTATTCTATATAGACTATAAATTTATTCATCCTAAAGCTATGAAAACTATGTCTTTCGAAAAGAATGAAAAATGATTTTATACAATCAACAAGTATTAGCAAGATTAGGATACAACGAACAAAATTATTACATAAATTATATGAATACGAAATAAAGAAAATGCAAATAGTATACCATATAACAATGGCATGAACACATAAAAAAGGAAATAGTAACATTAGAACTATAGATAACGAAATATATGAGAAAATTAGCGATACAAATAAAGCAACCAATTACATAATAAAAATAGTAAGGAAGCTTTAAATCTGGTTTCAATCGCTATTTTGCTTACATATAGAAAGTAACATTTCGAAATTTGTTATCAAATTATTGACAAGAATTTCCATCACGGAAGCCAATATGATAAAGATCTTAACAAGAACATTATCATTTTCTACATTATATAACTTAACTAAGGAATAATGTGCTCCAGTGATGCAAAATTATATAAAATCGGTAACGGAGGAAATAAATACAAGGATATAATAAATGAAAAAATGTGACTGTAGAAATCCTGATGAATGCTCACTTAATGAATATTGTTTTACCTCTGATATTGCATATAGATGTAATCTAATTATAAGGAATAATACTAAAACACACATAGCAATCACAGTGTGTCAGTTTAAAGATAAATGGAGTAACTACATAACATCATTCAAGTTAAATTCGAAAAATGAAAACAGCATCCAACCACAAATTAAGCGTCGCCGGTTGTCGCAAAAAAAACCCCACTTTGCATCGCAATTAAGAGCCAAGCCGAAAAACAGGTTGTTTTTGTTTCGTTAGTAAGGAAGGGTGACAATTCATGAAGGCGTTTCTTTTGGTTTTCGTTCAATTCGTGAGATATTTTTTGCCTCCCCAATATCTTTCAAGTTGTTAAAAATCCATGTATTTGTTATGTCTAATTAAGAAACAATTTATCGAAAGTTGTGTGGGGATTGGCTTCGATAAAGGCTCTTAATTAATCGGTTCCATTATTCGATGGCCGACCACAACGCACATCATCTTCAAGACGAAGACTTGTACAAAGGCATGCTCTCAGTTTCGGACAAGTCGTTAATTAAGATTGAATGCGACCACATTAATGGGTGTCAGCTCTTCTACATAATCTAGTCACCTGAATTGATTTTTCGAATAAAAGTTTTAAAACAAAATTGTTCTTTAGGATTACCAATATATCTTTTCAACCTGTACAGGCCTTTATGTTTCTTAGATTACTAATATCTATACATGTCTAACAATTCAGACCATCATTATATGTATCTTAATTTTGCAAGTATATCTTGATATGTCTCTGTTGCGTTTCATTACTTTTTACGTTGTTCTAAACATTACTAAGTTTGATATCTCCATGCAAATATCGATATATCTATCTACATATCCGTCTATCTCTTCATCTGTATACATATGAGTTCTTCTAATATAATTCCTATTTGTCTATCATACCTATTAAACGCCATTGCACATGAACATATCACCGAAGATATCTTCACTAACCTGACAGATCACCCCGAAGTACTGTCACGTAAAACCTGAGGTGAAGAACATACGCACACACATTGGCATATCTGAGCCCACAAACTCTCTTCGGCTTTCTTCTTTTCAATATAGATATTGACCTTCTTGAGAACAGAAATTTCTAATCACGAAACGCCCCTGCACCCCTGTTGGTTTCGCCATGCTTATTAACAAATCCGAATGTCAGAGATCTGAGTTGTCATGGACCAAAGGGCGTTAGCTCAGGGAAATCTTGTTAGATTTCGGCGTTGTAATTGGAAAGGGAGATACGCTTTGTATGTAGCGAGTTGTTTATACAACATCAGGAGCACTATCACTAACGCAGCATTTAATATTCCAATAAGGATGCGTGTATATAAAGAATGTTATATGCATATATATATATATATATATATATATATATATATATATATATATATAGCCTAGATAAATTTTTCTCCTTAAAATCTACATAAAAAAACTATTTAATTTTTATATTTTTTTTATAATTCATTAGAAAACTATTTAGTCAGTAAGTCATTTAATCACCTACAATCAAAACATCAACTTGCTCTCTCGAATTCACTATAGTCCTAATATTAAGTTAAGGGATCATCAGTTGTTTGCATGAACCACTGTTTCGGAGATTTAAAAATAAAACAGTACATTAAATACTGGTTCCTCCAACAGTTTGATCAAACACCACCTACCTTAAAAAAGTCACGGATATTATATATAGTTTCCTACTCTTGATTAATTTGGCAAGCCTATTGATTTTATAATAAATACTTTCCTTTCCTGTGAGATTCGTCTGTTTTCAAATTCAAAATGGATACGTGTATATATATATATATATATATATATATATATGTGTGTGTGTGTGTGTGTATGTGCATATATATATATATTCATATATATATATATATATATATATATATATATATATATATATATATATATATATATATGTGTGCTTCACATGTGTATATTTTTCCAAAGTAACGAAAGGTTATAGAATATACGCCTGCTTTAATCTGTAAGTTGGTGTTGGATTTAGTATTTTATTGTTGAAAAAGTAATTTCTGATATTTCAATACCCATTTAGTTTAGTTTTTATGGATCAAATTAATGTTAATATTAGTTATTAGAATTAAACTTCTGTTAAACGTTTCGTTTTTTATGGGTTTGTTTTGACTTCATCTAGAAAAAATTAGATTTTTGATAAATTAAATAAAATAATTAATAATAAGAAGAAATATGTCGGGTATTTGACATCTTTTACAAAAATATATCGGGTATTTTACATCTTTACAAGAACGTTCTATATATTGGGATCTTTATTTTAAATGTTCATTGCTGTATATCTGTATTGCTATAAGGTAGAATCCAATTACTCTGACTTTTTCATTTTATAATTATGGTGTGAATAAAAATGTACATAGTCATTTCTGTGTGTGTCTTTTTTACGGTGGACTTGGTACTTTAATTCATTGTTATCATTTATTAAACAGACATCGAGAAAAAGGTGTGGATTTGTTTTTTTTATTTTGTTTTTGTTTTGTTTTTTGTTTTCTTAATTTTTCGTATGCGTAATAAATAGTAGGTTCAATTTTGTTAATCTTTTAGTAATACTTTCTATTTTTGATGATTTAGCGAGGGAAATTAAAATTCCATCTATATATCTAAATTACGAATTATGAATTCTATATTTAAGTGGCCTAGTCTCGATAAACTTAGAAAATAAACAAGCTAAAACTCAGCTTAGTGAGTTTCCCATGGGTAAAGTAAATTTCTGCTTGAAGTAAAGTTTATCAAAAGTAAAATACGTCATATCAAAGCATAAATCTATAATGTTAATTATATTATCTCCAGGGAAAGGAAAATTAATCTTTGTATTTTTTAAAGATATTTTGAGAGTAGTTTTACGCATATCTATTAGGGATGGAAAGTAAACGGATTCGGTGTCGGGTAGTCATAGTTTTATTAGTAAGGTTATAATTTTTTTTTAATTTTTGCATGAAGGCCTCAGAGTTTACTTATTGAATGAGATGAGCTAATCGTGCCTAATACTGGTGAAAATAATTTTATAATGGCCTTTTATGTGAAACACTGACGATGCTTGAGATGATTCGAGGTGTTTTTATATAGGTATTTAATAGCTTATGCAAATGGAGAATTTGGGATGATATTCGATATATTTTGTCAAGGTGTATTCATTAATTTCTTATGCATTTTGTTAAATACACATATTTCCTTTTGTATTATTGTAACGTGCATCCAGGAGATAAGCGCCCGCGTGTTTGCGTGTTGTGTGGGTACGTGGGAGAGACGGATGAGGGGAAAAAGACTTACCTCGAGACCAGCTCAGCGTTACCGACCAAAAATAGAAAAGAGGGACCAAGATGGCGACCGCCGTCTTTTGTAAAGTATGATGTCTCGCAAAGTCACACGAATTCTCGGAATATGCAAATTTAGCCGACCTAGAACGACGATAAAAGCGGGTGAGGGGAAAGACGTGTGTGAGTGACGATTGAGTTGGCTGGGGAATCGTGTGGCTGTTGCTTCTTGTGCCGTGTTGAGGATATCTTACCGTGTTAAAGAGAGAGTCGGGCGCCATCTTGAATTTTTCCCTACATTTTTTTTCTTACAGTAATTTCTCACTTTTACAAGCTATTTCGGCCATTTGGCCTCTAGGACTATGACCGAGTCGAAATTTGACTTAAAGCTCATACCCGAGTTTGACGGGTCCACGTCCATCGTCGACTGGGTTGAAAGGGTCGAGCTGACGTGCGACCTTTGTGAGGTGAAAAGGGTACACACTGTAATTCCCCTGAGATTGGCTGGGGGTGCCTTGAGTGTATATCAGCAACTCAGTGCTGCCGAAAAGGGAGATGTCACCGCAATTAAAGCTGCGCTGTACAAGGCATTTGCCATGGATCCTTGTACGGCCTATGAAAAATTTGCTTCCCGAAAACTTCTACCGGAGGAAAGCGTGGACGTTTTCTTCGCTGAGTTAAAGAAACTTGCAGTTCTGTTCGGTGGAGGGGTGTCGGAGCGGACGCTTGCGTACGCGTTTGTGGCGGGCCTTCCCACTCGGGTGAAGCAGCTACTGAGAGCCTCAACCAGCGTTTCAACAACGACCATGGAACACTTGATGGAACGTGCTCGAGCCATCATCAAAGATGAGGAGGACCTGGGGGAACCAGTTGTGATGGCGACACAGACAGGCCAGATTGGCGCTCGGGAGATTCCGAATCAGAACCCTGCAAGCAATGGGAAATGTTTTCGCTGCGGCCGACGCGGACATTTTGCAAGGAATTGCACCAACAGGGGGCGTGTGCGCTGTTTTAAGTGTGGCGGTTTGGGGCATCTAGCCCAAAACTGTGCGGGAAACGTATCAGGGGAGAGGACGTCAGCGCCGCCCTGCTCCCCGAGCAAAATTTGAACAAGGCGCAACCAGTAATAACCGTCTACGTAAACAGGATACCCTGCTTAGCACTTCTCGACTCAGGCTGTTCGCATACTATAGTGAGCACCAGGCTGTGTCCAAGTTGGACTAAGAGGAAGATCAAAGTCACCACGATAGGAGGCGAGACCCAGACATGCTGTGGAGCTGGAACTGTCAAGATCTACACGGACACCGGTGCAGCCACTAAGATCAATGTGCTCGTGACCCAAGGAAATCTCCTGGGGTTTGACCTGTTGCTCGGATACGATGCCATCAAGGCGCTGGGGGGAGTCGCAATTCATCGGGATGGAAAGGTGCGATTCTTAGAGGCCCCAGTGTGTGCAGCGCTCCATATCGATCGGCCGGATTTTACAGTGGACTACGACTCGCGCAAGAGGGCCTGGATTGCATCTTGGAAGTGGACCGAGGGAATGGCACCGACTAAACTCAAGAATGGGGTTGCAGAGTACCCTATACCCAGTGAGGCCCGAGCAGAATATGAAAGGGAACTAAAGGCGTGGATCCAAGATGGCTGGTTAATCCCCTACCCTGAGGACAAGCTTGGGCCTCCGAAGGGTCTAATACCCTTGATGGCAGTAGTCCAGCATAACAAGTCGAAAGTACGGCCCGTGCTGGACTATAGGGAGCTTAACAAGCATATTGAAGCCTACACTGCCGATGCTGACGTATGCGCCAGTAAGTTGAGGGAATGGCGTCAGAAAGGCACTAATGTCTCAATATTGGATTTACGAAAAGCCTATTTACAGGTGCGAGTTGATGAGACGTTGTGGCCGTTCCAGACAGTTTGGTTCCAGGGGCAGAGGTACTGCCTTACACGCCTTGGCTTCGGCCTAAATGTGGCACCACAGATCATGAAGACTATTGTCAACACAGTATTGTCCCAAGAAAAGCCCATGAGGGACTCAACGTCAGCTTACATTGATGACGTATACGTCAATGAAGATGTACAGTCTGCGTCGTGTGTCAAAGAAAAGTTGGCTCAGTTTGGTCTGGAATGCAAGAATCCCGAACGTTTAAGGGAAGGAGCACGTGTATTGGGATTGGATGTTTATGAAGAGGATGGCACCCTACAATGGAGGCGTGGCAGTGAAATTCCAAGCATCCCCAACCTCGTTACAAGGCGGACCGTTTTTTCTTGGTGTGGAAAACTTGTTGGTCACTTACCAGTCTGTGGCTGGCTCCGCGCAGCTGTTGGTGTGATTAAACGCAGAGCAAATTTAACAACCACGGGTTGGGATGACATATCCGATGATGTCCTACTAACTCTGATGATTAAGGAGACACTGGAGAGAGTGAACAAGAAGGACCCTGCCTGTGGGCGGTGGTGTGTTAACGGAGACAACGTAGGTGTGTGGGTTGATGCCAGTTCTTTGGCGTTGGGAGTATCGTTGGAGCAAGGAGGAAACGTGTTCGAGGATGCATGTTGGCTGCGGCCCGTAACAGATTCTCAGCATATCAACCTGGCAGAGCTGGACGCTGTTGTAAAGGGGGTAAATCTGGCCCTGCAATGGCAGTCTAAGAAGTTGACCTTGTACACAGATTCTCTCTGTGTCTACCACTGGGTGTCTGACACACTTTCAGGACGGACACGAATCCGTACCAAGGCAGCAAGCGAAATGTTAATACGGAGAAGGCTAGACACGCTAAAAAACCTGGTATCTGAGTATGGGCTATCACTGAGCGTCACTCTGGTGCCATCACATTGTAATCGTGCTGACCAACTGACCCGTGTACCTCACAAATGGTATGAAGCCGCGAAGATGGGAATGGAGATTACTGCTCGATCTTGTGCAGTTGCAATCGACCCATGTCAAATACAAAAAATTCATGCACAGAGCGGACATCCGGGTATCAAGAGGACCCTTTATTTTGTGAGGCGTGCATACCCAGCAGTGACCAAGATGGATGTCAGACAGATCGTCAGAAATTGTGAGGCTTGCCAGTCTATTGATCCTGCACCAGAGCGATGGCAGAAGGGTCGCTTGGAAGTTGAGAGTGTGTGGCAGCGGCTGGCCATGGATATTACCCATTACAGTGGCAAGCCCTTTCTAACTCTCATTGATTGCGGGCCTACGAGATTTGCGGTGTGGCGGCAGATGACCAGACAGGATTCAGCAAATGTTGTTCGCCACCTATCATCCATTTTTTTTGAGCGAGGTGCGCCGGAAGAGCTCCTGACTGACAATGATGCAGCGTTTTGTAGCCAGCAAGTCCGGCAGTTGTTAGATGAGTGGGGCGTCCGTCTACGGTTGCGATGTGCGCATGTGCCATCAGGAAATGGCATTGCTGAAAGAAGCCATCGCAGCATCAAGAGAATTGCTGCCAGGAAGCGATGTACTATTGCGGAAGCAACATATTGGTACAACATTACGCCAAAGGACGGGACGTCCCCTTCAACCGCACCTGCGAATGCTATTTACACGTACCAAGTCGGAGTGAAGGGAATCAACACTACGCAGCCAACCGACAAGGGAACATATAACAGATATGAAGTGGGAGATCCAGTGTGGGTGCGGCCTCCAGGAAATCGGTGCACCGACAAGTTTAAGCGAGGACACATATCTGGAGTGATTAGCCAGCAGTCTGTTTTGGTCGATGGAACCCCACGACATGTGCGAGATCTTCGCCCAGCTACCGAGGTGCGTCATACAACTACAGAAGAAAGCAGTGAAGCGTCTAGCGATGAGCTGCCGATGCACGGATTCAGTGAGCCCCTTCCAGAGACTGATAGCGATACTTCATCTGATGAGGCGGAACCAGATCCAGAGCCCGAATCTGAAACAGTGAATGTACCTCTTCGCAGAAGCACACGCACTAAAAGGCCACCCCCCCAGTGCTCTCTATGTGATCATCAGATCAGGGGGGAGTGTAACGTGCATCCAGGAGATAAGCGCCCGCGTGTTTGCGTGTTGTGTGGGTACGTGGGAGAGACGGATGAGGGGAAAAAGACTTACCTCGAGACCAGCTCAGCGTTACCGACCAAAAATAGAAAAGAGGGACCAAGATGGCGACCGCCGTCTTTTGTAAAGTATGATGTCTCGCAAAGTCACACGAATTCTCGGAATATGCAAATTTAGCCGACCTAGAACGACGATAAAAGCGGGTGAGGGGAAAGACGTGTGTGAGTGACGATTGAGTTGGCTGGGGAATCGTGTGGCTGTTGCTTCTTGTGCCGTGTTGAGGATATCTTACCGTGTTAAAGAGAGAGTCGGGCGCCATCTTGAATTTTTCCCTACATTTTTTTTCTTACAGTAATTTCTCACTTTTACAATTATATCACAGTTGTGTGTTTTTATATATATTACGATCATTTATATGTTTAAATATTCTTTGTATTTGGACATTTCCATTTACAACACACTACTCTTGTCTGCAGTTTACATGATGATGTTATAGTTGCTGTTTACGTTAATTTGCTCGCATTACGAAGCATGCTCACCAGTTTAACTTCATGGAAGAAAACGATCTTAAATACAATACACAATTAATCAGCTCATCGTTTCATTGAATCTGCTAACATTTAACTTTCATCCAATTTAATAAAACAAAAAAAAGGTTTCTTTCAAACCTCTCCATAGATATCCTAAATAATAATACAAGAAAATAATTTAGGTAACAGTTAAAATCTATTGTTTAATATATTAATTAATTAGTTATTTAATTTAATCTAATGCATAACATGTCTTATGTCTGTCTCTCTGTTTGTCTGTGTGTCTGTCTTCATATTTCAAATTCTATCTCCTCCAAAACTAGAAATCGCAGACCTGTGCTAGGGGCCGCGAATGATTGGATATTTTATAGACTGATTTTTCAGGGTCTTTAACCAGTTAATGTAGTTGTAAGATGTCCAACATGAGTCCAAATTGCAAAATCTTTTATACATTATGTGCATTCGTCTACTTTCTTTTTTGTTTTTAATTTTTAGCAGTTTATATGCTTGTCACGTAAATACAGCTATAACATAAGCAGCTTTAAATGCTGCAGTTTTGAGTTCGGTTTCGATTCTGGCAGATGGAACACAAATTGTTTTTCTCTGGAAATCACGATTTTATAATAATATCTACAAAATCTCGACACATTAAAATATCATATTTAAGCGTATTTCAAAACGTGACAAAGCGGGGCGCACTCCCATTTGTCTAATATATAAAAGCAAATATGTCTGTCTCCATATTTTTCAAACGTTATCTCCTCCGAATCTTTAAGTCGCAAAGCGCTGCCAGGCTCCTCAAATAATTAAATTTTTAGGGGCCGTTCTTTTATGGGTCTTATACCACGAACTTTAGGTGTCGATATGTTCACGATCATAAGCAGGCCGCAATCGTACATCCATTAAAAAAACTTTATAAACAATTTTTATAAAGTTCTTGAGACCTTATCTTCGCAAACAAAAAGAAACTCTTTTCGGACTTAATTTGATTTCTATGGAATTCTTTTCCCGTTTACTTTGTATTATACTTTATTTTTCCTCCGTCATATTCATAAAAAATATTTAAAGCGTTTTCCCCTCAATTTAGTTCTGTTGAGCGAATAACATTACCCGCTTTTTTAGCATTTCTTTATTTTTAATATTTTTGAATTCATCGTGTTTATTGGTCTTATTCGGCCATTATATATATATATATATATATATGTGTGTGTGTGTGTGTGTGTGTACGTGAGTGTGTGCGTGCGTGTGTTATAATATACACTCTGTGTCTTGTTTTTGAGGGAAACTCGTACGTAATGAAACCTCAATATTTTCTGTACATTTTGATATTAAGCAAATTTAAATTTATAAACCAATTGCTTTTTTCTCTCCAGCTATCTCTGTATCTGCCCAACCCTCTTTAACACACACCCACTCCCACGCACGCTAGTATATATATATATATATATATATATATATATATATATATATATTTCCTCATAGTATGCAGTTGAAGATTTTCATAGATATGCTTTTTATATTTTATTTTTAATATTACGCTTTGCTCTTAACAAAAAGTAGTCCAAATCGCTAATAGTTATACTCTCCAAACTTTCTATGTTTGCATTAGAAAGAATAATTATTCAATACTTGTTGTGACAGCCCAAATGTATGTATATATTACAGCTTATATGAGCAGAAATCTAGGAAGAATGATCTGGTCGATGTGAAACAACAGAATCGAACCGGACTAATATTCTTTTATTTTTTCATAACACATTTTTACTTTCTTATAATTCAGATAATAATACTTCCGTTAAAATGTGTTATAAAACACAGATTACTTTCTTCTGGTATCAGATAATTTTCATAACTTCTGATTTGTCAACTTTTTTTATGTATCATTGAAGCGGTAATAATCCCTTCGCGAATTACCAGCCAGGTGAGTGATGCGTCTTAATTATTGAAGCAGCTCGCCCCAGGCGTCCAAAGCCATATCAAACGGCGCTCTTCCTTCGTAAAACCGAATCCCTTATTCTTTTCGTCTCGAACGGATCCCCTCACTAAGGCCTCATATAGTGCCTTGCAAGATAACGGCTGGGTGTCAGAAAGGCATTCTTTCACCCGTAGAAGGGACTGTTGACAGTCGCGAGAAAAAATGCACTTGTTTCGGAGCAGCATGTATGTTTCCCTTTAGCCGAATGCACACTCTCCAAAGCCTGAAAGGTTTTCTCAGTATCTTCCATCCAGTAGACACCGTTTCCCTCACTAGGTGTATATATTCGGTCCAGATATATCAGCCTAAGAGTGTGTTTACGAATTTTCACAGTAGGCATACCGACCGCCTTCAGACGGATGAGCACGCACCAAATAAACTAGTGAGGTCTTCGTGAGTGAGAGTACTGATAGACGGTATAATATGAGGCGGTAGATATGAGAATTACATACCTCCGCCCGACCATGTAATGAGAGGTTTATCAAGGACCACAAATGAGATGTGACCTTGACCGCTTCCAATACTTCAGACCAAATTTTCTTCAGCTGGAGGTCGGGGCCAAAGCAGACGCGGAGTAGTTCAGGCACCTAGACTTAACGTAGTTAATTATGACCCCGGTTATCTTTGCATACCGACTTGTTTCTGTGCCAATGACTCTAATCCCGGCACTGCTCGTTACAAGCAAGGTCACGTCGTCGTCATAGGCGGTATACTTTAACGGGGTAGAGCCACCTGGCAAATAATCCTACGAATGGCCGGATTCACCGGAAGCTGGCGCAAAAATGGCTCCAGCGCGAGCACATATAGCATGGGTGATAACGGACCACATTGACGGATAGATCTTGTTAATATGAAGAGCTTAGACCTCACCCCATTCATTTCCACCATAACACGGGAGTTTGCATACAAGAGACGAATCCAAGAGTGAAACCGGGGCCAAACCCAGCCGAGTGAAGAACGGCCACTAAGTAATGGTGGTCTACTCTGTCGAATGCTTTGAACTGATCTAAATTGATCAGCGTGGCTTCTGTGCCGACTTTTTCTACGATTAGGCGTAACGTGTGCAAATTATCCTGAATCGTCCGGCCCTTAATAGAACAAGTCCGTTCGAGACTTATTAGACGGTGCAAGACAATCTGCAGACGATTTGCTAAGATCGTGGCCAAAATCTTTAACTCTGTGTTTAACATCGTTAAGGACCGGAAATTACTTATCCCATCCCCACCATTTTTATCTTTGCGCAGCAATTTAATGATCCCACTGGTAAGTACTGAGGTATGCACCAGTTCCTAAACCAGGAGTTGAAAAGTACGGCCAGGAATAAAAATTGGCGATAGCCTCAAATACACCTCGTAGGGAAGACCATCAACCCTAGGGTCCTGTCTAGCCCGATCTGTTTCAGGGCCTCAAGGATTTCTTCCTCTTTTATGCCACCTTCACACCTAGCCGCTTTGGTCGCCTCGAGGCGATAAAAGTCAGATAAATAGGTGTCAAACTGTTTAATACACTGTTCAGGTTCATGATGAAAAGCTCGTGAAAGTGAGCCCAAAAAACTTTCTAATATTCCGTCATTTGAATTTTCGGTACGGCCGTCTGGCAATATGACACTGGCGATGTGTCAATCAGTAGAATGTCGAAATTCCGCCACACGAAGTGACGGGTCCATATTTTTTGCCACGTTCGGCGCTCTTTTTAATCTGGCCTTGACTAGTAATCCCTGGACCTCCCTGTTATCCAGGGAGTTCAGTTCAGCCTTAGCTATAGTATAACTATCTCTATCCCCCTCCACCGCCCTTTTTAATCTACCTTCTAATGTCGCTTTCGTTGCTCTAACAGTATGGTTGAGCCGGCGACTAAAATCAGCACCGAAGGACTTAATAACTTTTTTAGGTTACTCCACCACTTATTCCCACTAACGACCCCGTCAATTCCCTCTATATGCTACAAGCTGTTCCCGGAAGGCCTTCACGTCGAACAACGACGTGTTGAACTTCTAGTAACTATCCATCCTAGGCTTAACACTATCTAAGTTTACCCGGACCCGGACAAGCCTATGATCTGAATAAACTATATTATGAAAGATTGGACAGTCTAAAAGCCCTAGGTCGACTCTCCTAACTAAGAACCGATCGATGTAACTCGAAAGTCGCACCGGATCGGAGTCGCGTCTACATCCCGGGGTTTTTCGTTTCGATATTTATCACCAAGATCAAACTTGTCAATAAAATCTCGAAACGCCTTAGCATCCCGATTCTGGTTAGTAGCCCTTATGGTATTTACCCGCGACATAACTCGGGATCCAGTACCGCGATCTAGTCTCCCGCTAAAACTAACCGACGAGACGAATTCATAAGTCTCGATTCGCCGAAAAAAAGAAACTAGCCCGCTATGGTTCTTGGGCGCATAAACCTCAATAAAATGAAATGCCACATCTTTAGGGTAATATTCAGCACGTACAATCTCCCCTCTGGATCTGCGTATACCGGATCACACGGCGCATCAAGAATGCGCTTGACTAACAAAGCAACGCTCTTTGCCTGGGTATCATAATGTGCTGAATAGAGCTGAAAGATTCTAAGGCGCACACCCTGATAATCACTTGGAATAGTGAGTCTCCTGAATACACCAGATATCCACACAGAGGCGTATACCGGATCACACGGCGCATCAAGAATGCGCTTGACTAACAAAGCAACGCTCTTTGCCTGGGTATCATAATGTGCTGAATAGAGCTGAAAGATTCTAAGGCGCACACCCTGATAATCACTTGGAATAGTGAGTCTCCTGAATACACCAGATATCCACACAGAGGCGTTGAAGGTCGCGTACAACTCGAAATTTACGCGGGGTGTCCCTCAACCCTCGTACATCTAAATTAGCTAATCTTAAGGCCATCTTGGATCACTTAAGGTTGAGAATCCTGAAGAAACATAGACGGTGGCACCATAAACCAATGGCTTCCTCCCGATTTCTTACAACCGTAAGAATCCTTCTTGCAGTTTTAAAGTTCTCGGCATCAGCTATTTCTAGTTCTTTAGCTGTTTTCAAGGCTTAAAGGCCCTATAGTCTTTCTTACTGATTCTTTATCAACGCTTCTTGCTCAGGGGTTATTTTACAAACATTTTTACCCTTAATGTACGGGAGTTTTTCTTTCTCGGTTCAGCATCTGATGAGGAATTTCTTGGTTTTTTCTTTTCTGTTGTGGTCGCGGGAGGTTGAGAGGACTGAGGGGGAGGCATTCTGTTTTCATTGGGCAAGAGACAGAGGGAGGGTGAGGGTATTGCAGTGAGTATTAAAAGAGGATGGTTTGGACGCTAATTGTTTCTTAGAGACAAGATTTGTCAGGATAAGTTTTTCGCTTTTGGGGAGTGTGGTTGACGGACCAGGGTAGAGCCTGGACTGGGGATAAACGGGTTTTCGTCGGGGAGGTTTTTGAATCAGGAAAAAGAGATTCAGGGAAAAGCTTGGTATCTTTTTTTTCAGCGTTTTGCTCTTCGTCCAGCTTGTTATTTAGTTTGCTTAGTAACTTAAACTTATTACCTCCTGGGTCCTTCGAACACATTGTGTCTATTCTTTCTTTTTCAAGGCTTAGGGCATATGTCTTTGGGGATGAGGGTTTTCTGTTTTTAACCAGAGTCCACCCTTCAGTACTATAGCCTATTTAAGGGGCCGGCTGTATCCATGAAATTCATCCAGGTTAACTCCAGTTATCTCCACAAATTTAAGGAGAAAAGCACATGAATATTCCCCAGGGACGGTCGCTGGGACCTCAAATACTGATACCTACGTTCACCTCCTTCCCATGGATTCCATCAGTAAAATGAAGTCTTTTGTAATAATTTCTTTCTTGGCCATATAGATGCACTCGTCTCTGGTCTTAAATAACGTATTCAATGTATTGTACCCCTTGCATTTAGTGATTCTTGCCGGCCTCAAGCCTATTGTTGCAATTAACATTACTACCTCGTTTTTCATCGACCTAATCAGTTTTTTTTGGTCTTCCTATCGTCCATAAACAAAATAATTGTTTCTTGGTAATCTCTTCCAGCCTTGGAAGGTCCATCTTTATCCGTGACAAACTCAGTACATTGCTTTGCTTTTTCAATAAACTCCTAAACGTCTATCTGTATAGCTAGAGGCTTCGACCATCCTTGGGTTTCCATGTTGCCAGTTGGGTTCTTGGTCGGTGGGTTTTCTTTCGGCACCCGGTGGCTACGCCACCGTCGGCGGAAGAAAAAGGTAAAAAGAAAGTTTCGAATAATAGTTAACGTAGGAGGGAAAAACAGAACAGCAATAACAAATCTAACAGGTAAATAGCGGAAGGAATAGCAATAATAATAACAATAATAACTAAGTAAAGCGGAGAGAGACGAGTCAGACGATGAATGGGGAGTATGACACCAATGATTTCGACGATCGTTTTTATAACCACAAGTTATAATAACCAACAATGGAAAGCTTACAAAGTTGCTATAAAAATTGTCGAATTTTGGATTCAATCAGTTCGCCGTTGTCTCCCTCACGAACCTATATTTGATTCTTCGCCGCTATATTTTTTACTGAGAATTACTTAACACCCAAGATTCAAACTACACTGATTCTTCACCACCATCATTGTTCAACACAATGTTTCAACACTTCAGCAGTAATTCTCCTTTGAATACTTCCGTCTCTAATTTACAGGTGATTATTCGTATTTCGTAATACAGGATTTATTGAACATTACTGCTCTTACGTTAGAGGAAACAATTCGTATTTCTACATATGAACTGCTTCAACAATACTGTCTCTACTTTACGTGAAAAGTTCCGTATTTTTTATACGGCATTACTTCAACTATATTTCTCTTAATATCTCCGTCTTTACTTTGTGGGAGACGTTTCGTATTTCGTCATGCGAGATTTCTTCAACTATACTTCTCTAAATATGTCCCCATACGAGACTCGCAATGAGCAATGTATGACATAAACAATCTCAGGAGATTTCACACCCTCACGTCTCGAACTTTGCAGCAACGCTTGGAGTAATAAATATCGATAGACCACCAAAGCATTACCCAATATAGAAATCATTTTAGTCTGCTTTCCAATCCTTAGATAATCACGTTGTATGGTCCACCGATGTCGTCATAAACACAGCTCATCCTCAAAGGGGTTTAATAATCGGGCATATTCCTCTGCATCTTTAAGTACTAGTTAAATGTTGTTAGCCTCATCGAATTGTTGATTCCTTCTTGATATTCTTCGAACTATATCCCACAGGATCCAATCACTTACTTAGGTCACTAATTGGTGTGTTTGCGGGATTTTAACCTCACTAGTTTTCCTAAAAGCGGCACGATTTTTACTCCCAGAAATTCTGTTATCAATACGGGCTTAAGACTTAACATTAACCTATAATTCTCCACACTATCTTTCGAATGACAGTTTAAAGTTTCCATGATTTTAGTTAAAATCTAACGTTCATCGACATCATTTCTCCCAATGGCGAGCAGCATGAATTTGGTATTCTGGTGATAGCAAGGGTTTCCGACTGTATTTGAGATTTAGGTCACACAGTATCACACATCATCTTACTCATCTGCCTAATTGTTATAATCTTCGAATGAATGATACCGACGATGAAAAGCAAGCATATAGGTTCAATTTATACAACTTTGAATATATAAAAATTAAATTCGAAGGTTGGAAAAAGTAAAAATTAAATAATAAAGAAAAAACAAAAATATTCTGCTTTTTAATGACATCTGTTTGTATGTATTTTATTTTGATATTACCAGTTGTATTCCGCTCTTGATCTAAAAAAAATGTAGCAACGTTGAGAAAAATGATATTACTAAAGAAAGGGAAATTCTCAATCTAATTGTAGAGATAGGAGGTACGGTTTCCATAACCAGGGACCCAAGTGCTCAAATAAAATAAATATACTTCGTCTAACATCGACACTATGTCACAGGAAAAACATGAGGAAATGGATATTATTTTCAAACTCTTCGATTTAGAGATACCCCAAACTAGCCTTAAAAAACGATAGTTTAAAAGAAAACGAAAGTCGCCGAACTTACCAATGAAGAACTCTAGGATTAATCGATAATTAGATTCCTGCATAGTTAAGTTCTGCGATGTGCAGGTTCTAAACTTAATGATAACAATGAATTTTCCACTTACTATGAACACTGGATAAGCATATTGCCGCGGCGTTAAGCGTCATTCACGCTTATACATTTAAAGTGACTTTCTTTATTTGTTTTATTTGCTTTTCTTTTAAATATATCAAGTTGACAAGGCAGTGCTTGTGGTTTTTAACTTTAAAATTCAGATTAACATATCTCGGGTCAAATAAAAATTCATAGATCGAAATAAGTACTACAGAATCAGTACACAGTGGCCAACGCAGACTTAGTGTAGTTATGCTAGTAACATAAAAATATTACGTTATAGTTGTAATGTAGTCGCTGATTGCGTTTTTTGACATCGCTTAGGTTTCTAACGCATTTCTCACGCATGAAGTTGTCGAGATGCTTGAAAAAGTGGCGGTTGATAGGGGAGATGTCTGGGGGGTATAGCAGATGAGGCAGAGTTTCGTAGCACAATTTGTTCAACTACTGCAGCGTAAGTTTAGCCACGGTCAGACATTGTCGTGGACGAGAATTGAACATTTTCTGGATGATGTTGTCGAAGTTTCTGATGTATTTCATCCATTTGTTGATATTACTTGTTCGCTGTAATGATTTCATCTACATAAAAAAAAAACTTGTAATAGATGAGACCGGTTAATAACACCAAATAGTAAGCATAACTTTCTGTTGATGCAACTCGGGCTTCGGGAAGTGCCGTGAAACTTCGTCGATGTCTTCCCACTAGGCTTAGCGTCGCCGGTTATTGTAAAGAACACACTTTTGATCGACAGTCACACCCCGATCAAGAAATGAGTCATCCTTGTTTCGTAAAAGAAGAGAAGATGATACTTCATAACGGCGTTTCTTTTAGTTATCGTCCAATTCGTGATGAACCTAATTATAAATATGTGTGTCTTTCGGTCTATCTCAAGTGGTTGGAAATCGTCGATACGTTACGTTTAATTCAAAAGTAAATTCTCGAACAGTTGTGCGTGGATTGGCTTTGCTTAAGGCTCTTAGTGGATCGTTGTTTTCATCCGATAGTCGAGCAGGACGCTTATTATCGTCAAGACTCTCGCCGCCGCCACGGAATTTATTAAATCCCCAATATTCTGAGCGCCCTGTAGTGGTTTCTGGGTCAAAAGCTTCGTCGATATCGCGAGCTGTTTCAACAGCTTTTCGTCTTAGCTTCAATTGAAATAAAAAATGTTTTCCATCTTGTATTCAACGTTCTAAAATTAAGACACGATTGTATTAAAACGATTATAAATAAAACGATCAGATAAGACTAAAAATGATCCTTAAATTGATATATAAAGTAAAGTTAATATAACAAAGACTTGTTTAAAAATACATCATTTGAAATCAAAATTAAAAGTTCTGCAAAAGCTTTCTAGTCAACCTGATATTACGTTCCCAGTAAATACTTAGTTGTGCTTTTCTTACAAAACCTTACCCGTCTACAATAACAATTAAAACTAAAATACGTATATACGAAAAGTCGATATAAAACCAAAAATAAGATTAATAACATCCCCGGAATGAATGTGACAACAGAATATTCTTTTCATTGTTTTGACTTGCGAGTATATAATGATACAATTCATCACCCGGGAGCCACACCACTCTATATAAAAGCATATAGTATATCAAAAGATACACACTCGGAAGTAAAAACAATGAAAAGAATATGTGTTAGCCATAGCCCTAATAATAAAAAAAAACACGAACGCTAATTGAAAAAGGAAAAGTAATTGTCGATTATAAAAATGTGTTTTTCTAAAAGTATCCAGAACATTATCAGGTGTGCCAGGCAGATGACGATAGAAACTGGAAACGGCCGGCAGAGATTTCCTAAAGTGTTATATCGCTACAAGATGATAATGGTAAGCATACAAACATGAAAGTACAATAAATACACAATAGAGTAGCATGAACCTGCAGTATATCTTAAGAAGAAATATGTGTTTGATTGTAATTGAAATAAACATTTGTGATGCAAATATTGTTTTTCTTAAGTTTTCAGATAAGACTTTTAAGGGAAAAGGTTTTTTTTTAATATGAAAAGATATATAAAAGAAATGAGGGATTTTCAGTTGTTGAGGAAGGAATCTATATGTCAGAAAATTTGTCCTTCTTTTTCAACAGTAATAAATTAATAACACTGATTTATTCATTTCTTTTTTTTGCTTCATAAACATAAATAATATGTACATACACACATATATATAATATATATATATATAAATAACATATATATATATATATATATACATACACTGCTGATCAAAAATTTAAGACCACTTAAAAATCTTTAAAAAAAACAAAACTTTTTTTTAAGATAGATTTCAAATCCTTTCGACTTAAGGTTACCAATACTATAATCTAAAAGGTTATGGAAACAAAAATGCCACATTCCAAAGATTTGTTGTAATTTACATTTTTATTAAATTAGGCTTTGCACACATGATCAAAATTATAAGACCAGAGACAAAAATTCTATTAAATTGTACAAAAAGTGTATCAAAGTGTATGAAAACATTCACAATCAAACTTAATCATGCGTTCTACTTCCACTGCTTTTAATGACTTCAAAAATTATTTGGGGCATGTTTCTATTAAGGTGCGCGGGATCCTGCTCTAGTTTCTTAATATGGCTTCATGAAGTTCATTTTTGTTGAATATTGTTTGCCATTTCTATAAACATCTCTAGTCATTCATCCCAAGCATTTTCAATTGGGTTCTAGTCCGATGAGCATGCAGGATGTCACAAGAGATGGACTCCATTTTCTTGTAGAAAGCTCAAGGTCCTTCCTGCAGTGTGGATTGCCGCATTATCCTGCGGAATAACCATCTATCCCCACACAAACGATGACCCTTCATCATCAAAGATGCTTTTTTGTAGCATGCTAACATAACCAGCTGCTGTATGACGACTCTGCATCACCTGGAGCTCCATCGCCTCTTTTTAAGAAAAGGCACCCCATCTCCTTGCTACAAACCCTCCACACTATGTTATGCGCAAAAAATTTCAAGGGTCACGTTTTTGTCATGCCAATATCGCTGGAAGCCATCAGGACCATCTAAATTTAATTTTTTATTCATCAGGAAACAGGACTGTCTTCCACTTCTCAACGTCTCAGATGAGGTATTCACGACCAAATCTTAAGCCGCCCACTTTGTGAAGTGGAGACAATCGAGGAATTTGTTTACGCTTTTTATTTATTATGTTTTTTTTGTTAATGTCGTCACGTGGTTATTTGACTGCAATCAGCATATGTAACCACCTTTATTTGACTAGAAGAAAGTCTACTGTCATTCATAACAACCCGTCTGATTCTCCTACTCAATGCAGGAGAAATTTCTGGGGGTTTACCAAAGCATTTTGCTTTTCCATAATTCTCAGTGTTCTTTAGAAAGTTGTAAATAACAGTTTTACTGCGATTTACCATAGCTGATTTCACTCGCTGTGACAAACCTTGCTTATGGAATTCTAGAATTCGAGACAACTCAACTTCGGTTAGTTTTCTTGCTTTAGGCATGGTAACACCTTTACGCAGTTATTGCTAATCTCTAATTGAACTAAAAATATTAAATTACCATAAATCTAACAATTTATACCCTCGGTCTCATAATTTCCATCATGTGTAAATAACCTAATTTAACAAAAAATGCAAATGTTTAAATAAAATTTTCATCATGTGTAAAAAGCCTAATTTAATAAAAATGCAAATGTTTAAATAAAATTTTTGGAATGTAACTTTCTCTGTCTATTACCTTCTAGATTGTAATATTAGTAGCCTCAAGTTGGAAGAGTTTAAAATTTATCCTTAAAAAAGGTTTCGTCTAAAGATTTTAAGTGATCTTTTGATCAGCAGTGTATTTATATATATATATATATATATATATATGTGTGTGTGTGTGTGTGTGTGTGTGTGTGTGTGTGTGTGCATATATATATATATATATATATATATGATTATAAAACTAAAATGACCCTGTAACAAGTGATGTAACCCACTTTCCGGTTTACGACATCCGGTTGCGCATGCGCGCATAAACATTAACCCATAGCAACGTAAACAAATAAACACAAATCGCTGCTTTTGCAGATTTTGACCTGTGCACTGAAATATAAACGTTATTATTTCGAAATCATTATTTTACATGGGAAGAGTGGGGGTGTTTTGCAACTATTCTTTATTATAACAATACTGTCGCTATTTTCTTACAACTACGCAACTTTAACCCATTGACAAACATAAGAACAATTGTAGTAAAGCCAAAACTAATACTACTACTACTACTACAACTACTCTCTATCCGTCTCTTTTCCTTCCTTCCTTCTTTTTTTATTTTTTTACATTTCTAGATACAAATAATTGTGTGAGAACGTTGAATTTGTCGACACATTTACTAATCTGTTTCAATATTAGTTTTATTTTATTTATTTAAGTTTTATTTTTTTGCTTCAGGTTTTATTAATTTTTTTTTTTAGATTTTAAGTTTCTATAACTTGGTTGAATGATTCCAATATGGGTTTTCCATTCTTATATTTCCCATCGGATGTTTCATGTGCGTTTTTGCTGCTAAATGACTTTCGTCGGCGTTCGATTCGTAGGAAAATCATGTTTAATTTCCGATTTTTTAGCGATTATTGAGAAAATAGGTAACTTTACACGAACAAGGAGGATTTTTTTTCAGGTTTGAGTGATCCGTCCGTGATTTTTCATTTTAATATACGTTCATTGAAATGTTTCTGTTATGTCAAAAAAGAACCCTATTTTCTTTACGTCATGCTCATACATGAATTCTATAGCTAATATAACATACTGACCTAACGGTTCACGGGTAGTCTAGTATATATATATATATATATATATATATATATATATATATATATATATATATATATATATATATATGAGACAATAGGAGTGGAAAATGAATTCCAAACACTATATATTGGAAAATATAAAATGAGTCATTTATTTAATGGGGATATACATACATTTGTTTGGGTGATAAAAGCGACTCTTTATACCAAGGTACTCTGAAGCCTAATGCTACTCATCTTAAGAGTAGAGAAGATCCCTCATTAAAGAACCTTCTATATCAGTGTCTACAAGAAACTCTAACTTTTCTGCAAACTATAACAGATTCAATGTATACTCCAACTTTTATAACAACACAATACTCAACAGAGGATATAAAGACACACGTATGTACGATACGAATAATAGTAAGTAACATACTAACACTCTAGGTATAGTTTACCACAACATGACTAAATGTAAATCTAAATAATAAGCACATAGAAAAAGAGCAAAAGCCCTCAAAATCGAATCAGAAGGAACAACAATATTTGGTTCAACCCCCATACAATAACAGTGTCAAAACTAATACCTCTAACGATTTTTTTTAAATAATAGAAAATTCTTTCAAATACCCTCACAAATACAGTACGATTTTAAATAAACACTCTATTAAAATATTCTTTTCATCCATGGTTTATATAGGACAAACTATTATAAACACGAGTAATAAGAGAATATAATCAGCACAGCAAATACTTTGCAATATTCCTAGCCCGGCTTACACAAACTATTACTAAAACAACCTTATCTAACTTAGTTAGAAGATTGAAACAAAATGACGTAAAGTCCTCATTAAAATGGAAAAGTGTATAAAATCGAAAGCATACAGCCCAGGCTCAACATACTGCCTGCTTTGCAACGCAGAGGCGACCGATATTATAACGTCACCGAATAAACTACACATCCTCAACTCTAAGCTAGAGATAATTTTCAGTTGCAGGCACAAAAAAAAATTATATACGGAAATACAGAAAAACCCGCCGAAAAAAAAACTCCACCAGACAAGGACTAATATCGATTGACCCTAAGACGAACCATGCAGTCACTTAACACCCCCAGTTAAGAATCCTTGCCCCCAGCAAACAGATAATACCCCTATTTTTTTCCTGTTCTCGCCATATAGACTATAATTTTTATCTATTAATACAATCTCAAATATAGAATATGTATATATATATATATATATATATATATATATATATAACTTTACAAACAACAAATCCACGTTAAGCCATTACCCCCATGCAAGTTTTAACTCACACTACAAATATTTTTATTCGTAATATTGCAAACAGGTATCTCTAACCAAATCTTAATCTAAAGCCTCGCTTAATATTTACATCACTTATTAAATAGCAACCTAATAAGCAACTCACGTTGATTATACCCAAAATGGCGCCCTCCCCAATATAAAACTAAATCTTAATAAAAAAAAAGTAATTCAAAAGCATCTCATCCACTTCTCCGTTCCTCAATCCTCAAACCGAAAACAAGAACTCTAAGATCTCCTCCCCCGTTTCTTCCAACTACAAAACTCCCCAAAAAATAGAACTAATTTTAAACAACTCCATACTATATACGTAACATAAAATTATGCAATAAGAAAAAATACCCCTAAAACATTCAAACCAGAATTATTCATATTTATATTAACTAAAAATGTTATTGCAATGGCAATTGACGCTCATCTCCAAAATACTCGTCCCCCCACGCACATCCCCTTACCCCAATCCCCTGTCTAAATTCAGCACTACCAGTCAACGTCTATCACTCTAGTTCCCCACACATCCCTATCCTTTACCATCAGCCCAGCTTCAACCCAGCAATTTCGTCTCTTCTATTCACCAGTCTTTGAACCTCATTCACACTGAAAGCTCCTGAATTTCGTCTTCAACAAGTCGATTCTAACCCAGTTCCTCGTTCATTAACCCGGCTTGAAACTGCTATGTCAATCGTTTCGCATTCATCGTCGCCAAGAATGAACTAAGAATCTAATATAACAGCACTACACTAAGGAAATCTTTCGCAACCATATAATAACGAAATATACGACAAACACGGAAACTATAACTCCAACCTTGGAATTACCGACTACTCAAGCATCATCATTCTTATTTTAGGACAGAGGTAATGTCATCTTCGTTCATATCTCATGATAAGACGAACTTTCAT
Organism: Euprymna scolopes; assembly: GCF_053919585.1. Lineage (NCBI taxonomy): Eukaryota > Metazoa > Mollusca > Cephalopoda > Sepiida > Sepiolidae > Euprymna > Euprymna scolopes. The sequence goes on along the minus strand of NC_136482.1, from coordinate 65,790,449 downwards.
CTTCAATTTACATTTTCAAATCTCTCTCACTACCATTAATAATTCACGTCATCGAATCACCAAACAGGGAAAAAGAACCCTCGTCAAACACGAGCCTACATGTAATTTGCTGTTTAATTCTCACTTGTTCATTAAGAACTTATGTCACTGGCCCATGCATCCAAGAAAATTACGGATAATAATATGGATATCTGCGAACATTTTCCTGGCCTAGAGCTTTGTATCTAAAGGGATAGTATCTCATCACTGAACTCTCAGCTTTGCTGGCTAAACTTATATTGATAATTTACCCCTTTATATCTCACTTTTGTGTACATGTACCCTACCGCTCCAACTACTGCCCCCAATTAACAAATTTATTTTTATTCATTTATTTTTTAAATTTTTTAATCAATTTATAATTATTATTTTCATTGGTATACCTTTCCACTAATATCACACCGCGCTATTCGTCCAAAACCCGAATTATTTGTTTGCCCCTTTATCCACTTCTATCAACATTACTCCCCTATCTTTATGCCTTTACCTTAAATTTCACACGCACCCCTTCACTCCTAACAACACGGCATCCCTACCATTATCACTACATATTATCCACCATATGTTATCTTCTGAAAATTATTATTATTATACTCTTACTAACTTCCACCCGTATCCACTTCATAACTTATCCCCTTAATACACCTTCGGACCTTCCTTTACCCTACTAAATGAAAACCCTATTACACTCCCCATGCAATATACAACGTAACTTGCATTAATCTCATAACATGACGATAATAAGTTATGTTGTGATATGAGTTACTTTGATGAATCTTGCTTATTATATACATCATCGCTTTAATTCTTCATCATAGTATTACGCCTGAAAACATACACCGTCTCTAAGTACTGCTGTTGTTTCGGTTACTGCTGTCGAAAGAATTCCCCTACATAGACACTATATATCTTACATACGGATAAAATAGAACCACAACCCAACTACCCCATACCTCCTCCTGAATCTTAAATACATACACTACTTACATTATTTAAAAGTATGATAGAAACCCTATACTCCTTTTTATACTACACTTTATATAGCACTCTCCTCCTTTATCTTAGAATTAAATATACCCACTAAAAACATCAATAAGTTTATTTATTTATTTCGTTCCTGAAGATTCCATCGCTAGACGTAACATTACATTATGTTACCTAGCGCCTTCACTATTCTTCCGATGAGAAGCATTAGGTTTCGAAATACCTTGGTGTAAAGAGGCCTCTTTATCCCCCAATAAATATAGAATTGAATTTACTCTCTTCTTGTATCTACCCTCGACTGCCTCTGGTTAATTTCGCCATCTTTGTGGAAATCGTGTGGAAAATTAGGTTGGGAGGGGTATTAGCGCATATTTTAAAGAATATTTCTGTTATTGCACAATAATTAGTCACCAATTTACCAGTGGAGCTTTTTGATGAGTGTAACAAACATATTATGTAATCGTATGTGATAACGTTATCATAATAATAATTCAGTAGATTTAACAATGAGAAATAAATCATTTAACAAAATATAGAAACTGTCGTTTGTATTTTAAACAAATTTCGCTAGATTAATTTAGAGGTAACAAATAGATAATATTATTGTTAGGGAGAGGTATTCGGGCGATCAAAAGAACACCATAAGTCAATCCTAGGAAATGTGCCCTATAATAGTGTTCCGGAGAGGTGGCCGGGCGATCAAAAGAACACAATAAGTCAATCCCAGGAAAGGCGACCTATAATAGTGTTACGAGCTCTATCCGGGCGATCACAGAACACAATAAGTCAATCCCAGGAAAAGTGGCCTATAATAGTGTTACGGAGCGTATCCGGGCAAACAAAAAACACAATGGGAAATCCCGAGATTTAAAATGACCTATATCCCTGACATCAATCGGCCAGAAAAACTAACCGATATTAAATGGAGCAAACCAAAACCAGCACAAAGTACAATAAACGAAAGCTAGCGGGCTCGTATTCATTGTAACACGAAATAAAGCTTCGTTTATACAACCAAAACGATTATAGCCATTCATATATGTAACATTATGACATGCCGACTGCGTGGTAAAAGGTTGGAGATGCAATTTAATTCCTATTGAGGTTGGTTGTCGTGGATTCCTCAGTCATTTCGTTTCTTACAAAAATAGGAATCATGGGTCACAATGTGAAAGTTGCTTTTGTTCATCATAAGAACATAGCTCAATATGCGCCAAGAAGGATGAGGATCAGAGCGAAAAGACTTCGGCATAAATAGACGCTATAATTTGTCTTTGTTGATCTATTTTGTTTCATACCCTGCCCGGTGGCAAAAGCTGCTTGCAGGAATGGCAATCTCACCTTGAGCCACCGAAACTGTGTTATCACCCCGGTTGGCGGCTGATGTGGGCAAGGAATCGCACATGCGTTTACATGTTGTATAATAAAAAAAAAGTAATTTTATATAGCCAGATATTTAAAATACACTATTATCTATTTAAAACACATTCGGCAAATACAAAAGTATCAACAGTATTTTTCAAGTATTTCAAAAGTAATAGTTTGTCATATAAACTTGATCTGAACTTCAGATAGAAAACGTTTCGATCAATCAAATTAACATGTTAACACATAAGTAATAAAAAACTAATAATAGTTAAGATTAGAAAATACTTATACTTTAAGTCTGTTAAAAAAGAATACTAATTAATTTAATTGTAAATATAGTAATTGTTATATTCGAAAATCGTCGAACAACATATAAACAAAGAAAGGTAAAATCTAAATATCTTATACTGTTCTATGTTTTTTTTAAATTTATTACGAGGTATTATTTCATATGCATATATAAATACCAGCTTAGCTAATAAACAAAAGCCTCCTGTATGTAACTCAAAATTTTAGAAGACGTTCGAATATTATTCGTGCAATATAAACTGTTCAGAGCGTTATAAGAAGACGAGCGCATAAAAATGAGTCAGTTAATTTTATTGTGAAGTTACTTACACGTTTATACTAAGATCAAAAGTAAAATCAACCTGAACGCTACCACGTGAACTTGCCAGTCCGACAAATCCGAAATGACCATCAGAATATCTTCAATATCGAATGCAAGCAGATACAAAGCGAGAACACATACGGATGCAGCTTATTAATGGAAAACAACTGTTCTATGGCTATTATTGTATCAATTGTTTTAATGAAGAGGCAGATAATTTTCATGATGCATCTAATACGTTATAATTTTGAGGTTATTCGACAGAAAACTTAATGATAGATGAAGTATACTTATACTTTACTTATACTAAATTTTGAGCTAACATAGGTTATTATAGAGTTTTCTTTCATAAAATTGAGGAAATCGACATAAAACATGTTAGTTATGTTATACTGAACAAATAAAAAAAGCAGTAATATAAGATTAGTTACAATAGACAAAAATAATCTAGAATAATAAACACGCAATCACACTGACGCTGACAACATTGTACCCGAGGTAATTAACTATTTGCAAAACAAAATAGCTTACATTCTTGTGAACGCGTTCAATCCTTGCTTATAAAAGAAATGTTTCCCGTCATATGGGAAAACTCCGTCATTCTGCCCAGTATAAAATATTGATGATTGGTCTCCTGATGTATAGTATAAACTAATAAGTCTCCTGTGTGTCATATGTTGCTGAATCAAAAAATAAATCAAAAAGTTTTCAACCAACTCAAAAACACAATTTATACAGTGACAAGCAGTATGGATTTCGTCTTGCGAAATCAATAACAGGTTTTCTAACTATAATGTAACATAAGGGAAGTGAACTAATTTCTGGTCTTAAAAATTGCATTAGCAGCCCCGTTTGCATCTCCGAGAGGAGCACATCAATTAATAAGGAACAAACTTAATTCATCCGAAAATAGACTCTACTAGTTTCATTGTCATGGAAAACTAATTGGTTAAATAATAATTATTATTAATTGTATCAACTACGAATTTATTAGTATTATCACGACTACTAGTACGTAGAATGTTATACTTTCGATTGTACATTTTATAATATTTATATGATAATATAATTATGATAACTATACAATTTAATAACATAAATAGTGTTATCATTATAGAAATTATAATATTTAATAATTCTGGTGTTTAAGAATTATATATATTTACAAAATCTGTAGATTTTGAATTTTTTTAACAAACTTCTTTTTCTTAGCTATTTTCGTATTTTCATCTGAGATTCTTATTAATCACATTAATCACAGAAATATTGTTTTATTTTTATGGAACATTAATAATTATTGCCTTCACTGATTACTTACTGATTTGTAATGTTACTAAATTCAATACGTGACATTATTAAAACGCTAAAAAATGGCAAAAGTAATCGATAAGACCAAGGAAATAATTATGAATTAAATGAACAATATAAATCACCAAGTAAATTTAATAAAACTATATAACTTGTTTTCTTCCAACAAAACGTTAATTAACCCATTATCATTATTTTATCATAATTACAACGAAATCATTGTTTTTCATTATCAAATTAAAGGAAAGTATTCACAAAAATAACATCGTTTTTTTTTATATATTTTTAACTTGCAGCCTTCGCAGTTAAATTTAAACACGCGTCTAAATTTTAAAAGTTAAATTAAACAATAATAAACTTGCTAATAATACGTTTGTTTACTCTTTAACTTTACATAGCTATATCATTCTATTATTTTTAATATAAATTAAATGACCTCATATTTTTAACTTATTGCTGATTGTCATAATTAATTTGCTTCTAATCTACAAACACTGTTGTTCTTGTATCAATCTATGATTTTTAAATTCTGATTTTAATCATCATAGTTTCCCTTCTTCATTATTCTGTATTCTGTGTTTATTATATAGACGAGCGAAGTATCATGCATCTATTTGGATAAGAAAATATTTAATGAACTCTTTAATTAACAAATATGTGTAAAGTAATATTTACACAAACACGTACAATATGAATGTAGAAAATAACCAAAATGTTTCATTAGTTTATAAATAAATAACACTGCAGTATCTGGTCAGTACGTAGAAAAATTGCAACGATCATTTCTTAAAACATTTTCTTACGCAGTTTGATGGTTTCACATATCAATAAAAAGTAAAACATAGAACTCGGCGGTTTAGGATATATACACAGACTTGCCATCATACATACGTTGGTGAAACATGACGTGGATTAGAGAGAAGACCTTATGAGCATAAAAGAGATATAAGAAATAGCAATTCACTGAATGAATTCTTCTCTCATTCATTACAGCATAATCATACTTTTAACTTCAATCACACAAAAATAATTAACTTTATTTCAAATAAACCGCGACAGATACTTCATAAATCATCGTTTATCGCAAATTCACGTACAATTAACACCGTGCAGGTTTCTACTATGTATCGCCATAATTAAATAATTTACTATTAAAAACATAATTTAATTTGAGACAAAGATTTACTCCCTCTCATCAAAGAAAACACTACCTATAATAATCAATACATAGAATTGCATCATATCTTTTTAAATATATCAACGGCGATATGTCGTAAAAAATCTTACTCTCTTTTACAACGTCATGACCTATTTTGAATTTCTAACGAATCTTGTGTTTTGAAATAAACTAAATGCATGCATTACATTGTATCAAAATATTGTAATAGTACTTTTGTATCTTAATTTTTTTCATTCAGAAGAAGTTTTACAATAAAGTCGAGACATTGATAACTTGGTTTGTTTTTCTTGCATCTCTCTGTATACACATATATGTATAATAATATAGTAATACACCGATATACTTATTAAGTATCGTATTCAAACACGTTGGAATTTAATTCACAAATACACCGCGCTCGAAATTGTTATTCTTTTATTTACAATTTCTTAAAAATTTGAAAGAAATATAAAGAAATTGTATTGTAATAAAATGTAAAGTATATTTAATATTAGTAAACACGAAATAAACTTATATAAGCAATATAAGAATGAAATGACAAAACAGGAAAATATATATTGAACTTGTTAACGTAGAATGAATGATTTAATGACATTTATAAAAAAATGAAATTTACTATTTCCGATCTAAATAAATATTTCTCCTCAATAAACAAATGTTTAAATGTGTAACGAAGAGAATCATATAGATATTGCTGAAGATAATTGACGAATTCAAATGTCTACATTTAATGCATAAATTCCATGGTAATAAACATGAATAAAATAGATCAAATCGCGCACTTTGGTAGAGTGTGTTCACGCTCGGATGATTAAATTCGAAATAACACACACACACACACACACACACACACACACACACACACACACAAACACACACACACAAACACATACACGCGTACATACGTACACATATGAGTTGCCTGGAAAGGCCACAGTATAATCAACCGAGCAATATATGATGTAGGCACATTTAGGTATATCTTATTGGTTTGAAGAAAGTTCTGTTTTACCAACTGTCATAAAATTTTAACTATCGCATAAAAAAGCCTGCAATTTTTTATGTGGTTTCGTCCCATAGAACAAAAAATATGAGCATTTCAATATTCAATTTGTCTACGAGAATAGATATCTCCATATATATATATATATATATATATATATATATATATATATATATATATATAGTAATTTATAAAATATATATGGCGATTAAGCTACACTGAATATTCTGCGTTTCATCCAACTATAGGATTCGTCAGGCTTATGGCGCATGACGAATCCTATAGTTGGATGAAACGCCGAATATTGTGTAGCTTAATCGCCATATATATTTTATAAATTACTAACTACCTCTACCTACGTATTGAGCACTTTTGAAGTAAATACTTTAAGTTTACGCATAAATCTATACTTTCGTATATTAAATTTATGTGAATAAATAAAGTAGTTATATATATATATATATATAAAGAGATAGAGGGAGTAGAATAGAGAGGAAGATATATATATATATATATATATATATATATATATATATATATATATATATATATATGTATATACCATCTTTTTGCAATTTTACAAGTACGGACTCTCAGTGATGAATAGTATGAATTTAAAAAATGAAGGCCTGTTCGGAAGCTTAAGGCCTTAATTATGTAGTTGATTAAGTGACCTTCTGCCCTTAATGTCGCAAATTTAGGAAATCAGCTATCATCCAAAGCCTATGTTTGTCACGTTTTACAGCTATAAAATGTTCCGGTAACTGTGCAATATCTTTACAACTTTAAAAAAAATCCTCTTAAATTACCATTTTTATAGGTTTCGAGATGATGAAAACGAAAATAACTTTTACAATTCCAAGAAAAGAATAGTTTCCAAGCTATATAGAAATTATAATTTTTAGAAAGTGGGGGATCACTTTTCTAAAACGTAAAATGAACATCCACTTTATGGTCACCTCTTTAATCGGCGCGCCTGTTTTATTTTTCGTGAGGGGTGTTTATTATGTTCTGGTAGACTAAAATAAAACCTATTTAAACAACTTATTATCTATAGGCTTCCAAGTTTGTTGAAAACGAATATAATATTTAAATTTTCACCAAATAACTATTTACATTGCGTAATACCCGGAAAAAATGTTTATTTGAAGAAATTTTAAATGCGATATTTCTTTTTAGCACAACCGAAACCTATAGAGAAACGGTTATACATGTAGGCTGTGTGTGTTGGTCTATCAGCCCACAATTACCAAATAAACACAGTCCCTCAAAAAATAAAAGACAGCCTCATTATACCCGAAAGGTCGCTAGAAAGTTAATGTTTATTTTACGTTGAATTAATATGTAAAAATGATCCACCACTTTTTAAAAATATAATAATTTCAGATCTCGGAAACTATTCATTTCCTGTAGTTTTAAACGATATTTTTGTGTTCAGCACTCTAAAAAAACTTTACTAGTAGTAATTTAAAAGGATTTTTGAGGGTGGAAAAAAGTGCAATTATTTCAATATTTCAACCATAGTCATTGTTCCCTAGTTTTGAATAGGACTTACAAAATATCTGATGTTTCCCCAAAACCTCTGGCCTTGACGGAGGGGAGAATAAAACTTGCTGCTATGGTTTCAAATGATCTGACATAACAGCAAGGGCAGACTTTAATCAAAATATTACTCATATGTTATATCTCCCCTCTTTGGTTTTTATACAGAAAGTACATTTCGCAGTGTTTAAGGATTACTTGATACTGGAGATATTCGTAATTGTACCCTATTTACAATGAATATAACCTATGAGAAATATTTAAAATCAAGTCTCCCCTTGTTGTTATTCCAGATCATTTGAAACCATAGCAGCAGGTTTCAGCCTCTCCTCCATCTAGTTAGAGTTTATATATATATATATATATATATATATATATATATATATATATATATATATATATATGTGTGTGTGTGTGTGTGTGTGTGTGTGTGTGTGTGTGTGTGTGTGTGTGTGTGTGTGTGTGTGTATATATATAGTTTTCCGATGGGAAGATATCCAAAACGTTAAAATAAATGAATTTCAACAAGGCTCGTTTATAGTGCTCCATCACAAGAGAGCTTTTAATTTAATGCTTTGTAGAAATATTGCAATGCACTATTGGAAGAAACGTATTTGTAGAGAATTGAGTGCATATTTTATCTCTAGCTGTTTCCCTCCTTCTCTTTCTCTCTCTCTCTCTCTCTCTCTCTCTCTATATATATATATATATATATATACATATATATATTTATCAAATAATGTACATGTATGTATATATATATATATATATATATATATATATATATATATATATATATACATAGATTCCATGAGCAAAGCTTCTTTCGTAGAACTGCACGCCAGTGGAACTCTCTGCCGCTTGCCTGTTTCCCATCTGACTACAACTTGGACGTCTTCAAACTTGACAAACCGCCCCTTAAGTAAGACAGTCTATTAAAACCGCCAATTCCAATGATTACTACAATACTATCTCATTGATTACTGTACACACAATAACCCTTACCTCTGAGTGGCCTTCGGGCCTTGATAAGTGGTGACCTTCATGGAAAAAATGTGTATAAGCAAATAAGATATGTTACTAATATTATTCAAACATAAATAAAATTGAAGTTAATAATCGATTACCAAAATGACCCCGAGGAAAGGTTTTGTTTTAAACAAGTAAGTTCGTGTTAAACTTTGGCCAATTTGACATTGTAATATATAGAATTTGTTTTGTATGAAAGACTCAGAAAAGGCATTTATAGCTAGGAAAAACTTTCCTGGAAAGCATTATCAGGCATGGCAATAGAAAACTTATTGATATTTGTGTACTTTTTGGTTGATATCGTGGCTTATATACTACATAGCTTACTAAACAATTCTCATTAAGTGGTGATTGGCCTTTATTTAAGGAGTTATATGGTTTAGTAAATGTATTTGTGTTTGATATATTTGTGTTGTTCAGAATTTTCTCCATTGAGACTTTTAAATACTGGTCAATTTTTCCGTGTTATTGTTAAAAGATAAGGGAATATATTTCATCTAAGGGGTCTAGACTTAGTATATTTAGAAATGTTATTCCTAAGCTGGTTTGAAGATTCAGATTGAAAGGGGCGGTAAACCATTTAATGTTCCTTTTTTCTATTCTTTTCGGTTTCCTTCGTACTTTATATAGGAAGGAGAAATTCTAGTTGTGTATTTTTATATCAATTTTATTCAAGAAATTTTGTATTCACGTTAGAAGCGTTGTCGCTAATTCTTTTTCTCATCGATCTAGGGATATGTCTCATTATAGATTTAGGGTTATTGGAAAGTATATTTAAATGAATTAGTTTAGCGGTATCCCTTTTGTATGGCTCATATATTTTCTTTAGGATTAAGGTTACATTTAAGCAGTTAATTGTTTTAATGTTTTAACTGAGTTTTACTTTTTATTTAATTCTATACTCAATTGTTCGTGATTGCTCATTATTATTGATAGTGGCTTGGCAACTTTTAATTTCTATCTCTTTGAAATATTCGAGTCAACACTTTCCTATGGATTTTAAAAACAGTGTAACTAAACCCAACCATTTTGTTCAAATATAGACTACTGACCTTTTTTATAATCAATTCTACAATTAAAAAAATTGACATATCAAAGCTATTGTAAATTGTGAACATTTCCCTTTATGTTATCATAAGATAAATCCCTTCTATATAATTTAATAGTACATACATGTTCTTTACCCTAAGTTTGCACTTCAACCCAAATTTTTCAATATCAAACAAATTTATATTAATTATAACCATTCAACTTAAAAATAAATCATTAGGATAAATAAGAAGATAAACTTAATATTATAACTATGCAAATATAAATAAAAATACTTTTTAAAATCAAATAAAACATTTTAGTTAGTGTTTATTAGTAGTCAATATTATTTACTATAATATATTTACTATTAATCTAATAAATATAACACTAGAATCGAAGGAAATGTATAGAAACAACTTTTATAAATTAGATATACATAAAACAATGGTATAGTTTTAATCTATTTTATCATTATTTTTATTCTAAATTTGAATTTTTCTCCTTAATTTTGTAAAGAGAACTAGTATAAAATATTTGCACAGTGGAGTAAACTAGTAATATATATATATATATATATATATATATATATATATATATATATATATATATATATATATATATATATATATATTTAAGTTTTGCCCTCTCAGAAATTGTTATAACATTTAACAATAAAATTCTTATCTTTTATTCAAACCAAATTCTTTTAAACAAATGCATCGAAGATTACTTTTGGAGAGATTAAGCATAGGGAGTTAAATAACATATTGTAGATGTTTTCAAGACTAAACGGTTTTGAGGGGAGATCGTTACCAATAACCTGAACCCTCTTCTGCAGGTGTAGTATCGATGATGATGTAAATGTGTCAATCTGTCAATGTGCTTCCCTGTTATACTTCGAGTTATCCATATTTTTAAATAAAATTGTCTTCACTGATGAAGCAAACCTTTGCTTTAATGACAATCTGAATTAAAACAATTATCATATTTTAGTCACCTCTGAATAAAGCACATACATAAAATAAATGTCACTATTTCGTAGGGGTCTTATGGAATGGTGAAATCATTGGTCCATATTACTTCAAAGATGATGCTGGTCAGAACGTAACAATCAACGATGAGCGATACCGAAAAATAACCACAGACTTATTTGTACTTCAACTGTAAGGTTTTAATGTTGAAGACATGTAGTTTCAGGAGAGCATATTCATCTGCAGCATAGCACTGGATGCGATCAATTTACTGATAAAAATATTTAATGTAAGAATAATTTTACAAAATGTATGTATAAACTGGCCACCTGGTAAGTTCAATTTTATCCCATTAGATAAATTTCTTTGTCACATGTCTACGCTAAAAAAACAACACAAAACAGAATATTGATAACTAGGTTCGATGCGTTATTATCAAAATAGAGGCTGATTAATGCGTGGATTTAGTATAAATGGGACATCTAGATAACTCCACGAACGCAAAGGTCACATGCCCGAAATTGTATTAAAATTAGAAATGGGAAAATTTAATAGCTGTATAATAAAATGTTTATCTGTCATGTATTTTTATTTAAATCCGCAGCCTCTACATCTCTCTCTCTCTCTCTCTCTCTCTCTCTCTATATATATATATATATATATATATATATATATATATATGCTATTTCGATATATTTACAAATAATATAAAATAACAAAAGTGTTAAATGATGTTTACAATGTTTCTAAATTACATTTTAATTAGGGTTTTAGAAAAATAATAATATATATTCATATACTTTGATTTAGGACGTAATATTAAATTAATCAAATAGAAATTCTAGAAAAAGAAACTTAAATTTACATATGAGACATGACACTTTATGGAAAGCAAAATAATGCCATTTCCTTATAAAATACAATTCATTCAGAGATTGCAACAGTCGGATGAGAAAATAGGTATCTTAGTATTGTTAAACTGAACGTGCCAGGCGCTGAAAAATGCGAAATAGCAATGTTTTCCCTTAGACTTTTATTTAGGTGTTACATTTTTAATTATATTCGATTACAAAAATTGCACATAATGAACTGTTATTGATCCGTCGCAGACGACCATATAATGTCGTTAAGAGAAACTTATTAAAATGTCTATAGGAGAGGTTATTCGACGTTTCACGCGTAATGTCTACGTGTAAAATGGCGTGTTTATTATTGTAGCAGGTGCAATGCTGAAATAAAGTTTTCATCAATAAAATACAAGATTCATGTTTTTACTTTTCGCTTCATACTAAATAAACCGTTATATATATCTAACTCTGTTATCTCTCCCTTTCTCTTTCTCTTCCCTTTCTTTCTCTCCCCCCCTCTCTCTCTCTCTCTCTCTCTGCCTTTTCGAATATCTCTTTGTACGCTCACTTAATTTACATAGAATGTGTGCCTGGTTTTTGTAGTTTACGCGTCATGAACATATACCATCATGACGTGACGTAAAAAATTAAATGAAAACTCACAATAGTAGCATTTGGTTTTTGAAGACGCATTTATAAAATAAATTAACAAAGAGATTATATATATATATATATATATATATATATATATATACATATATATATATATATATATTCTTTTACAGTTTTCTTGAAAATATTCCAAGAGAAATGTTGTTCCAGTTATAGTAGGATATACAAGAATAAAATATAAATAGTACAAAGCTAAATGAGAATAACAGCATATATACATATATATATATATATATGTATATATATACATGTATATATATATATGAATATATATAAATATTTATATATACATATATGTATATTGATATATATATATATGTAAATATATAAATATATATATATATATATATGTGTGTAAGAATGTGTTTATGTATACATTATGTATTTTAAAGTTCAAGTCACAATTTTGAAAAATATATGTTCTTTTATTTTCTCATAAGAGTATTTTTTCGGATGTTTCGTTAGCAGTCTTCAACGAACAAGTAAAAATATGTAATCAATGTATTTGTGGATGTAGTAAGTGATCCAGACAATTCTACTGAGGAAAAAATATATTCAAACATAACCTTTACATCTCACGCACAGTTAAATCCATACCTCTGCTATAATTGAAAAACATTACTCTTGGAATATTTACAAGGAAAACATAAAATATCACTGCTCTCTGCTTGTAGCTGAACTACTAGCCAGTATAGCGCAAGTTATTTTCTAAAAACGAAATAATCCTTACTTTCGAAACACTAAATATATATGATGGATATGGTACAGACAGTCAACTATTTTGTTAAGAATTTACGTTAGGGAGCTTATAAGTTTGTGAGAATAAACGAAGAGAGAGAATCAAAAGGCACAAATACACCAAATAAGAAAATATGGCACCGAAATATTATTTACAAAAAAAAAAAGAAAGAAAATATAGGATCAAATCCAAGAAGTGCCCACCCATAATACCAATCCTGGAAGCATTTTAACTGGCCATCCGAAAACTCGCTAAAAATACATTAATTAAAAAATGCAAAAAATAAGCACCCCCTTCCAGAGGATTAAGAACAACAAAAATCGGATAGTGCCGACCGATGAAACAATATATAGTATGTACTTCGAAACATATAATATGGTAAGAATGAATGAACTAAGAAAGGCATATAAAATTGCAAAATTGCAATTAATCAGCATTGAGGATCTGTGAAAAGATGAAGATTCACGATAAAATCGAGGTATATACATCATTAGCTGTATCGGAATTTGGGGGCGAATTTTTGACACCTCTAACACAAACTGCGAATAAAATATTAAAAAAACCTCGGAATTTCTCTTTTAAAAGTGTTTTTTTTTTAATTTTCTTTATGGAGTGTACTTCGAAAATAAACAATTAAAGTTGTATAAAAAGTAATAGAAATATTATTTTTAATTTAAAAAAAAAACAGTAATGAAATCAATTGAATTTTACGAGTTCAGTATTTCTCCAATTCTTAAACTTAAAAAAATCTATCAAATTTTTTTCTATTGATTCAATTTTTACGATATTTTCAGGGTCAATGTGAAATATTGGAAATTCCAATAAACCGAATATAATATTTCAGACGGACGTTTTTTTTTTAATTCACGCCCCCCTCCCATTTTGAAATGTCTATTAAAAAGTAAATAATTAATTTACTCACCAAAGTTTTATATATCACAAATTGAAGTCAAAAGATCAATAAATATTATATTCAAGTGTAAAAGAAAAAAAGAAGTGTTTTTTAGAAATTTACCTGTGAAGTCCGAAGTTTAAAACCTTTTTTTTTTAAACCACGTTTTTTTTTGTTTTTTTTTTCTAATGAAACCTTGGTCCTTGCTCCTTTAATTGAAAAAAATAGGTTTGAATTATATTTTTCGAGTAGTTATAAGTTTGGAAAGACAGGGGCAGAATTATTTAATATTTTTTCACGCAATCGTAAGGTCAGTATCTGATACGTTCACTTGTTATTTTAAAATATAATGAATTAGATTTCTACAAGAAGCTTTCAATTAGATTAATATGACTCTTCATATCTAATTAATGTGGTATAATTAAAAATATTAGATGAAATAATACCAACATTAAAATCAAGCGTAAACAACCTTTGGTTACTTTTTTAAAAATATTTTTTTACAAGTCGCCACTTATCAAGGTCCAGAGCCCCTCGGGGATAAGGGTAATTGCGTGTACAGTAATCAATGGGATAATATCGTAGTAATCGTCAGTAATGGAGATTTGATAAAGTGTCTTACTTAAGGGGGCGGTTTATCGGGACTTTGTTTATGTTGGTCTTTAAGACAAACAAGTTGTAGTCAGGTGGGAAACAGGCAAATGGAACAAAGTTCCACAGGCGTGCACTTCTAAGAAAGAAGCTTTGTGCATGGAATCTACGTTTTCATTTAGGGACAGATAAAGAGTGGGGAAATTTTTGACAATGGTTTCCTGTGAAGAAGTTATAAGCTGGTTTAAGTAGATTATCCCAAGGAAGGAATATAATATTTATAATGTTTGACTTTATTAATATTACCCATTTATTATCTCTTGCTTTTTTTAAAAAAGCGTTAACAATAGCAATAATGGAAATGAACATAGCTTAATTAGAAATAGATGTAGGAAAACTAATAAGGAGAACACTGATGAAAAATAAGCTATGAACTAGAAAACATAGAGATAACTTCGATATCACGATGAACAGGTAACTGATCTGGTGGGACTATACATTTTGAGACAACTAAATAATTATATTCCAGGCCTAAATGAGGGTTGATATAAAGACGATGCACTATTTTCCGTGAATTTGAATAACAAAATATATGAGAAAACTAAACAAAAATCAAGCAGTTTTTTTTAGTGATTTAAAC
The DNA here is from genome assembly GCF_053919585.1 of Euprymna scolopes. Lineage (NCBI taxonomy): Eukaryota > Metazoa > Mollusca > Cephalopoda > Sepiida > Sepiolidae > Euprymna > Euprymna scolopes. The sequence continues at coordinate 65,775,001 of NC_136482.1, read as the reverse complement.
CTTAAAAACAATGGATATTAACCACAAATATTATTATTAGTAGTATCTAAATACTAAACCATAAAAAAGGTTCACACGAACCTTACCATAAATAAAAGCAAACTATATACTATATAGACTACAAATCAAATCGTTCAAAAGCCGTGTTAAAAGGTATTATCCTTAGCATTTAAAAAAGAATTTTTAAACTATCGCAAAGCAAACAGGTATTTGATAGAAATAAGGAATACTATAATAAATCATTAGTAAGATCAGACAAATTAATTATTTGAGAGACGTTCAAAATAGAAAAGAAAATGAGAGAAAATTGATTGAACGTTAAACGCAATAACGTATTATATGGTTATGAGTGAAACTAGAAAAATAAGCAACAGAAAAAAATTAAATGGTAAAAACATTACAAATAGTAAAAATGAGATAGGGCAGCTAACTCATTAGAAAAAATAAAGAGGAAAACAGACGAGGAAACCAGATATGGTTTATTCCGCCCGGAGTTTGACCACATCAAACTAACATTCCGAAAGAATTCTGTCAAATTATTGATAAACACCATGTGAAATGTTTTTGACCCCTGACGGAGGGGGGGTTTATTTGTCGCCCACCTCGGCAAAATGTGGTACAAGGCCGGAAAGTGGGGATCCAGCAGGCTCCCCTAAAGGAGGGGCACTTCAGCAATCATAAAAATTGCCCGAGTAACCCCGTCGGCATTCCCCGGTAGGCAGTAAGCAATGAACTTACTCCACCGGAAATCCCAGTGGCAAAGCCTGGGAGCGTTGACCGCCTAGGTATTACCCAGACGGCGTATCTCAGTCCAACAAGTGCGGGGCCGGGAACCGACCCAGCACCTGTTGGGCTGAGTGTCAAGTGACGAATTCTTGACGTGTACTACCCTGTCTCCTTGCAGCCGAAGCCGCTAGGAGACACATTACAATGGACTTCTGAATAACAAATATAGAAGATATATAAACGAATAATAAAATCCATAAGAAAGTAGGATAAAAAGGATAAAATAGGAAAGTAGAGTATGATGTAAGCTTAATATAGAACATCTAAATCAAATAGAAATTACGGGGAAAACTACTTTTTTTAAATATCACCAAGCAAAAACCGGAGCAAATAATTCGAAATATTAAACGTATTAGGTTAGATAAACAATTTGCATTACTGTAAAGTGGGTGATGGTGAATTTATAAATAGAGAGAGTAAAGAACTGATAACAATAAATTTCTTCAATCAATATAGCTTAGAAAGGGAACATAAATATGACAATTAGATAACTCGAAAATAAAATAGATAAAAAGAAACGATCATAAAAAAGAGGGAATTTTTAGCAAGATAGTATCAAAATGTAATGGTAAAAACCCTTCACAAATTAGACATAATATGCTCATATATGAGAAATAAGCAAAAGATATGTTAGGAAAAGTAAATAATTACATCCACTGAAGTAAATAACAAGCGTATGTACTATAAAACGGAATGTTTACTTGTACACAAATACATTCCAAAGATATTGTAGTTTTTATAAAGACCACTGTAAATTGATGAGAATCTATAATATAAACCTCACCTGTCTGTTTTAATGTGTGCCTGTATGTCTGTGTGTATGTGTGTACATTTGTATGTTTGACTAAAACTTTCGACAGAGGCGACGGGTTATCACGAGGTCGTTATTCTTAGTAAGCTTTTCTGTCATATTCTTTTCCGTCTTCGCCTCAATGGTTCGAGCCTACTTGCCTATTACTATTTTTGCATTTGATCAACACACACCTCCAATCTCCCAGGCAACGCCGGCAATCCACCCCATTATAAAGTGGGGCATGAACTGAGATAATTAAACGTGAAAAGTAAAAAAAGTAGACGAATAAAAGGAATTTTATAAATACGAAAGTACGACAGGCAAAGAAGTGGAAAACACATTCTAATGATACTGTTTAAAAATTACACAGAATAATTTAAATATAAAATAAATATATAATAAATAACAAATGAGGAAGACAAATTTAAGAGGGTAAATTATATTAAATAAAATGAATAAAAGGAATACATATAAATATGAAAGTAAGGCTGAATAGAAAATAAAGAAATGAAACGACGGACACCTGATGAATAATAAGAATTACACCCTCAACAACAACATAGGTAGGATTTTGATTGTTTGGGACATGTAAAGGTTGTGTTTGAATGTTTTTCTCTATAAAATAGTTTGGAAAGTTTTCTACATTCAAAATACAGTGATAATACTATTTTTTAAAGATTGCTAGCATATCTGTAACATATACTCTTATAATCAAAAAAAAGATTTGCATAAAAAATTGTGAAGTAACCTATAAATATATATATATATATCTATATATATAAAAATGGTTCTAAACAAATAAAACCCTATTTCTAAGTTACCAGTTTATTTGAAATTTTCAGACAACCCATCTTTAGAGTCGAGGTATGTTTTTATGTTATTGAAATAAATTTACCTCGCGATTTATTAAAATTAAAATATTAAATAAAATAAATATATGTTTTTTTTACTGCGAATCTGTTCTGTTGATAAAACTGAACTTCCGGTTCGATTCATTTCACAGCCACGAATTGACGAAAGATTTCATTTTTTGTTAACTCGATAAGTAAAAAAAAAAAAAAAAAACTTACTCGTGCAGAGAGTGATCCGTGCTGAAATAATAATGTTATTATTTAAAAAGCCATTCTTAACATGGGGAAGGGAGGGTGTTTTGTACCTATTCTGTACTTTAATCTTACAATTGAATAAAAACATATCATAAAACTTTAAACGTGGAAAACGATTTTAAAAAAATAGCGCGGATCACTCTCTGCATTAGCACACACACACACACACACACACACACACACACACACACACACACACACACACACACACAAATTATAATAATCCCATATTTTAAAACTTTAAATTCATTTATGTACTTATGTTTTTTAAATTTTATTTATGTTAAGGCTTCACTCATGAAACATTACGTTTTAATTGTTTAGTTTATTTTCACGGCATTGTTTACATAAAAAAAGTTTGTTTTAACTTTTTCTAAACTGTTTCATTTTTACGACATGCCTCAACGTATTATAAACACCCTAACCCCCCATGTTAAAAAAACAAAAAAAAACGCCCTTCCATAAACCTCGAAAGCCATTCTTAACATGGGGAAGTTAGGGTGTTTATAATATGCTGGGGCGAGTCGTAAAATTAACGAAGTTGTTATCTATTATTTATTGCAAAAATTGCTTGAAATTTATTTATTTGACCAAAAAATTAAATTTTGGTACTCCTTGGGCGTTGAGTTCCATGGCGACCAGTAGAAAAAAATAATAGTCGCTCCCTTAGTCTCCCACCTCACCCCGCGTGTAACATATTTTATTTACTGACGTTGCCGTAACTAAACGATTATCTGTCACATTTACAAACATTTATTTATTTATTTATTTATTTTGAAAAAAGTTTTACTTTTTATGAATATTAAAAGAAAAATGGGTACTCATGCAGAGAGTGATCCATGCTGAAATAATAACGTTATTATTTAAAAAGCCATTCTTAACATGGGGGGAGGGTGTTTTGTACCTTTTCTGTACTTTAACCTTGCAATTTATTAAAAAAAAACACGATTTAAAAAATAGCGCAGATCACTCTCTGCATTAGCACCGAAAAATGTTACTAAACATTTATTAATAATTTCTCACTTTTTACAAACATTTGATTATAAATTTCTTTTTAAATGACGACTTTTATCGACTTTTTTTTAAAATATCCCCCCCAATGGTGTTTATTCCGAAATCCGTTGTTAACATGGAGAGGTTAGGGGTGTTTATTCTGAAAGCCGTTCTTAACATTTGTGGAGGTGGATCTAATGTAAAAAAAAAAAAAATAAATCCTTTACTAATAACTTCTCACTTTTACAAATAGTTTTTAATTTAAATGCGCAGATGAACAAATTGTTGAATAGTGCGAAAACAAAACATTTAGGTCCACCTCCACAATTTTCTTTTTTAAATGACTTTTATTGATAAATAAATTTACTTCTCCGCAACTTTTATTGATAAATAAATCTACTTCTCTGCCACGGGCACTGAACCCCTCCTTTTTTTTTAATAGTATTTTCGGGTGGGTATGCTGACAACAAATATCAGTTAAATTTTGCAAATAGCCCCCCTCCAAAAGTGGTGTTTATTCCGGAAGCTGTTCTTAATATGAGGAGGTTGGGGAGGGGGTGATTATAAGGTGGACCTAATCTAAAAAAAACAAGTTTTTTATGCGCACATAAGCAACTATTTTTTTATTAACTTTTTTTTTAATTTTTAATTTAAAAATTAAATTTCAATGAATAGAATAATAAATCATTTATCATTAATATGTGTTTTTAGTTTTGTGTTGAATGAAACTTTTTTTTTCATTACAACAATAATGAACCAATTTAAATCTTCCGGCATGCGTTTAAGGGTTAAGATATTATCAATAAATCGTTTAGTTACTAAGCCAGCGTAAGTAAATAAAAAAAATGTTACATGCGCATGCATTAGCCTTGACTGGGAGGGGGGGCTAAGGGAGCGACCATTAAATAATTATGCTGGTCGCCATGGAACTCAACGCCCAAGGAGTACCTAAAGTGGCACTTATGCACTTATGTTACCGTGCTATTTTTTAAAATAGTATTTTCCTGTTAAATTCAAATTTTACAATATGTTTTTCTTTTATTAATTTGTTAAGTGAAAGTACAGATAACCCGGTCGGTTTCTAATGCGAGGAAAATCTAGCCCCCCCCAAAAAAGGGGTACTCTGGATAATAACAAAACATTAAAATTGCCTCAGTCTCGAAAGATTTCTTCTCTACTGAACGAGGAAAAAAACGGTGAAGTGTAGTTCACCTTCTGTTTCTCTCCCCCTCTCTCAATATCTCTCTATCCATCTCTTCCTTTCCCTCTCTCAATCTCTTTCTCTCTATATCACCCTCTCCATCTCTCTTTGAGCCCCTTTTTCTCTCTAACTCCCTCTATCTCTCTCCTTTCATCCCTCTCTGTTTCTAACACTCCACCTCTCTCTCTGTTTATCTATCAATTCCTTTATCTCTCTATCTTCTTCTCTTTCTCTATTTTCCTCTCACTGTCTCTTTTCTATCTATATATCTTCCTCTCTATCTGTCCATCTCTAATCCTTCATCCTATTTTAGTCTCCTAAATTTATTACAGTGAATAAGGCATTGTCAAAACATGGATAAATCCTATTTTAGTCCCCTAATTTACTGACTGTGAGAATAGAAGTTATTTGGAAATTACTGCTACCTTGAAGAGCACCAGAAGTAACTGGTAAAACCTTTCTAATTAAATTGATTTTGGCAGCCATTTGGTAGCAAAATGACATAGCCTTAGCCCTTGCTGCATGAGGAATACCTGCGACCTTGCTGCCAAGTAGAAGAATTATTTATTCTACTTTAAAACATTCAACTTTTCAAAAATCTCATCTTCGACATCTCCAAAACATCCAATATGGGGAAAATATTGCAGAAATGCAAACTTATTGTTTAGGAAGAATGCACAATGGTACGCAAAAAATCACTTGAGGCTCTTGGTCGACCCTTGCACCCCTCAGACAAATGTTACCTGTTATTCTTCAATCAACACCAGCAGATGAAATAAATGCTTCCCTCAAATACTCTACTTTTTTGTTCCATGTGAAGACATTAAACTTAACTCAAAATATGCATGTACAGTTGCAGACTGTTCGATCCGCACAAAAACTTTTGCATCACTTGTGGGAAATTGGGTACGAAAAAGTGCCAGCTAATCAGAGTTAAGGGCAAAATTCTTTGACTTTTAACTTCTGTAATTTCTGTAATTTTATTTCATCAAAAGAATAGTTAGTTTAAAAGGTTTTTGCAGATATTCAAAATATAAGAATTCCATTTGACTGAGTGAATGAGCTATTCTTGCAGGTCAATACAAAGATGCCCATGAACTTAACGCTATAATTAAATGTAAAATTCCAAGTGAGGTAGTTAAATACAAATCCATCGACACTGTTGTAAAAGCAGATAAAGTGGTTAATTATCCAACAGTTATATTTGCCAGGGATGCCACCGCATGTATTGTAACTGAAATTTGGTGTACTAATTATCATGTTGTGAAATATAAACCAATCCAAGCTTTGCAATGGCACATAGATTGCAGTAAACAAAAAATACAAACAATATCATAGAAACAGCAATCTTAACAGGACCTTTCACAGATGAATATATCTTCATTCCATGCATTCCTATGATTCCACCGGATACATCATTACACTTTAGCAAATTGCACTTTCCAATTTTATTGTCATTTGCAATAACCATCAACAAAGCACAGGGAACAATCTTTACAATTGTGTGCCTTACAGTTACACACTGACTGTTTTTTCACATGGACAATTTATGTTACATATTCAAGAGTCACCAAACCGGAAAATCTCTATATCAGCTAAGAAAATGGAACAACAAAAACTGTACCCATGTAAAATGGAAATTTAAACCTATAAGAAACATGTTTTTTCTCATTTTGGAACTTTTTCCATTGTGCCAATTTGAGCCACAGCAACGCGTGGCAGGGTACAGCTAGTATATATATATATATATATATATATATATATATATATATATATATATATATACTATTTTTTTATATTATTAAAAAGTATTGTGACGCCTTACATGCACAATAGTTAACATGAAATGCGGATATACTTTATGATGAAAATCGTCATTCCACTTTTGATCACTAACATATATTCTTATGAAAAAAAAAAACCCATATATGTTATAAAAGATTTAGCTGTAAACTATATATATTGTACATATATATATATATATATATATATTTGTATATATATATATATATATATATATAAACAACGTGCAGGTGTCTTTTATATATATACATATATATATATATATATATATATATATATATATATATATATATATATATATATATATATATATATAAAAGAAACCTGCACGCTGTTTAAATTGTGCTTTCATGTTAGATAAACGGCGATTCAAGTCTCCGGCGCGGTTTAATTGAAATTAGAAGAAAAGATAAGTGAACATTAAAGAGCTATGCAAAATAGCATTTCTCATAGTGCATTGTTCTCTTAATCATTGCAGCATACTCACACCTTTGATTTTAAACCAGCAAAAATGCTTTGACTTGTTTCAAATAAACCGCGGCGGTCATATATATATATATATATATATATATATATATATATATATATATATATATATATATATATATATATATATATATATACAGAATGTGTGAGAGACTATATAATGTTTTCCAATGCCAGACAACATTACGTGGGTCTTGCTAGCTGCAATATTGTCTGGCAATATATATATATATATATATATATATATATATATATATATATATATAGAGAGAGAGAGAGAGATAGAGAGAGAAAGAGAGAGACAGACACACAGACAGAGAAAGAGGGAGCGAGAGAGAAAGAGGTAGAGAAAATGAGAGAGAGCGAATAAATAACAAAAATTTATATTCAAAAATTCATGATGTTGACCATCTTATAATTTATTCCTTTAATTCAGTTGATTTATTCAATTCTTGACAGTATCTGTTTCGTAGCGCAAAATCAATCAATTATTATATCGATTAGTGAATATATTATGCTCTTAACTCATCAAAAGAAATTGCAAATATTTTAGTTAATTATTCTCTAAATTGCCCTGCAATAAAAGTGAGCTATATATATATATTATATATTATATTATTAGCAAATTTTCTGACGTCTTACATAAAAAAGAAATATGAACTGCTGTTATATTGTATGATGAAAATCGTCATTCCACTTTTGATGGAAATCCTAGTCAAGCTTATACAATGCTTCGTCATTCAATTGAAAAATTCTAGATAGAAATAAGAAATATAAAGCAGACGACAATTTTATCAATAAAATAATCAATCAAACCATAAAACTTTTTTATAAACTTTATGCATTAGAAAACGAATGAATAACAAAATCAGGAAATGTAAGAAGATGAACATACAGCATTAAATGAATGGACCAGGGAACTCAGTAGAAATAAAACTGAATAAAAATTAAAATGGTCCATAATAGAGAGGGGCAGTGAGCATAAACTAAATAAAGTAGAAAAGATGTTACCTTTGTGTCCTAGAATCATACCACATATTAACATCTAAGGAAGATTCATTAAATAAGCGCGTGGATTTGGTAGAGTGATGCTTGCTTAAAAGTAAATTCCAGTTATCCCGCATAAGACTAGACTAAATAAAAAGAATAACAAATATAGAAGATATTTAACGAATAATAAATATACAAAAGAAAGTAGGATAAAAAGGATAAAATAGGACACTAGAGTATGACTTAAGTTTAATATAGAACATGTAAATCAAATAGAAATTATTGGGAAAACTACTTTTTTAAAATATCACCAAGCAAAAACTGGAGCAAATAATTCGAAATATCAAACGTATTAGGTTAGATAAAACAGTTGGCGTCACTGTAAAGTGGGTGATGGTGAACTTATAAACAGAGACAGTAAAGAACTGATAACAATAAATCTCTTCAATCTATATAGCTTAGAAAGGGAACATGAATATGACAATTTGATAACTCGAAAATTACATAGATAAAGAGAAACGATCATATAAAAAGAGAGAATTTTTAGCAAGATAGTATCAAAATGTAATGGTAAAAACCCTTCACAAATTAGACATAATATGTTCATATATGAGAAATAAGCAAATTTTAATATGTGAGGAATGACCAAAGATATATAAGGAAAAGTAAATAAGAGTGACATAACCGGAAATAAATAACAAACGTATGTACTACAAAACGGAATGTTTACTTGTAAACAAATACATTCCAAAGCTATCATAGTTTTTATACAGACCACTGTAAATTGATGAGAATCTATAATATAAAACTTACTTGTCTTTTTTAATGTATGTATGTGTGTATGTATGTATGCATGTATGTGTGTATGTATGTGTGTACATTTGTATTTTTGACTAAAACTTTCGACAGAGGCGACGGATTATCACGAGGTCGTTATTCTTTGTAAGCTCGACGTCTCGGACGAAAAATATCGAAACGTGTTCTAAAAGCCTTAATTCCTTCACCCACAACTGGACATTTTTCTACAAAGATAGGCCGAGTTTTTGCAAGTCTTCGTATCGGTGTGATTTACTTTCCCTAATTTTTATGTTCCGAACTTTCGGTCGCGTCACTGAGTAGCAGTAAGACGTCAGATTTTCTTTCACTTTCTTTTCCGTCTTCGCATCAATGGTTCGAGCCTACTTGCCTATTACTATTTTTGCATTTGATCAACACACACCTCCAATCTCACAGGCAACGCCGGCAATCCACGCCATTATAAAGTGGGGCATGAACTTAGATAATTAAACGTGAAAAGTAAAAAAAAGTAGACGAATAAAAGGAATTTTATAAATACGAAAGTACGACAGGCAAAGAAGTGAAAAACACATTCTAATGATACTGTTTAAAAATTACACAGAATAATTTAAATTTAAAATAAATATATAATAAATAACAAATGAGGAAGACAAAATTAAGAGGGTAAATTATATTAAATAAAATGAATAAAAGGAATACACATAAAAATGTAACTAAGGCGGAATAGAAAATAAAGAAATGAAACGACGGACACCTGATGAATAATAAGAATTACACCCTCAACAACAACATAGGTAGGATTTTGATTGTTTGGGACATGTAAAGGTTGTATTTGAATGTTTTTCTCTATAAAATAGTTTGGAAAGTTTTCTACATTCAGCGTGCAGTGATAATACTGTTTGTTGAGTATTGCTAGCGAAACATATCCGTAACATATACTCTTATAAGAAAAAAAAAGATTTACATAAAAAAGTGTGTAGTAAACTAAATATATATATAGTTATATTATTATTATTATTGTTATTATTATTATTATTATTATTATTCTTATTTTATATTATTAAAAAGTATTGTGACGGCTTACATGCACAAAAGTTAACATGAAATGCGGTTACACTTTATGATGAAAATCGTATTCCACTTTTGTTCAGTAACATATATTCTTATGACCGAAACAGATATGGTATGAAACATTGAGAAGTAAACTACATATATATATATATATATATATATATAATTTAAAGGAGATTAGAACAATAGTCTAAAGAGCTGAGTGTATTTCAATGTAACAGTGAAATTACTAGTTTAATTATAATACAGGAAAGAGAAAGTGCTCGTTGTAATTTAGATATATAATAAGCTCGATAGGTACATATCCTAGAGCTAATCAATATTAAGTAATGTGATTAATAATTTAAAATTTAAAAATCAAATTATAATTAAATTAAAAATCCGTTTCATAAGTAGGAACAACAACAAAATCAATTATCTGTACGATCGTTTCGGAAAACAATGATTTTTATTGCGGTAGACATCAAGTTACGGACAATAATTATTATATATAGTTTTTTAATAAGCAAGGTCTCCTCGTCAGCAAATTTTGAAGGGTATGTATTAAATTTAAAAGACACCATAAATAAACCTAGCATTAAAAGTAAGGCAGATGTATTTGAAACAAATTGAAATAAAAGGTCTGGGTTTAAAATTTATAAGTTAGAGATAGAAAAGAAATAGAGTAAAGAAAATATGACTAATTACCCCCCTTACATTATGTAATTACAAAAACAACATTCGAAATATAAACTGTAGTGTCTTTAAATCAAAAGTACGCTAATGGAAATAATTTATTGCACGGGCGTCCCCCCACTTTTTAAAATTCATCATTCAATAAGCTAAAAAGCTATAGCAAACATCTAAATGAGTATTTTAACCATAGTTCCTGATTTGAAAAGGCGAAGAATTAAAAGGTAAATTTCTATATATTTTTATGTATATACCTGTATATTTATGTGTATGGATATATGTGTCTATTTTTTCATATATATGCATGTATATATTTGTAATGTTGTACTTAACCAAACTTATAATTTAAATTCAAATCTATATTTTACTCTATTTCTTTTCTATCTCTAACCCATATTAATTTTCTTATAAATTTTAAATCCAGACCTTTTATTTAAATTTTTTTCAGATACATCTGCCTTACTTTTAATGTTAGGTTTATTTTGGGTGTCTTTTAAATTTAATAAAAACCCTTCAAAATTTGCTGACGAGGAGACCTTGCTTATTAAAAAACTATATGTAATAATTATTGTCCGTAACTTGATGTCTACCACAATAAAAAGCATTGTTTTCCGAAACGATCGTACAGATAATTGATTTTGTTGTTGTTCCTTCTTATGAAACGGATTTTAATAAAATTATAATTTGATTTTTAAATTTTAAATTATCAATCACATTACTTTATATATATATATATATATATATATATATATATATATATATATATATATATATATATATATATATATATATATATAAACCTGCACTGCATGTTGTTTAAATTGTGCTTTCATTTGAGATAAACGGCGATTCCAGTCTCCGGCGCGGTTTATTTGAAATTAGAAGAGAGGCTCAGTTAACATGAAAGAGATATGCAAAATAGCATTTCTCATAGTGCATTGCTCTCATATTCATTGCAGCATAATCACCCCTGATTTTAAATCAGCAAAAATAGTACAATTTATTTCAAATAAACCGCGCCGGTCATATATTTTATATATATATATATATATATATATATATATATATATTCAGAATATGTGAGAGACTATATAATGTTTTCCACTGTCAGACAACATTACGTGGCTCTTGTTAGCTGCAATGTTGTCTTGTAGTGGAAATAATTATATATATATATATATATATATATATATATATATATATATATATAAATATACACATATATATAGAGAGAGAATGATTATTATTGTTATCATTATTATTATTATTATTATTATTATTAGTAACAAGTATTGTGACGCCTTACATGCACAAAAATTAACATGAAATGCGATTATACTTTATGATGAAAATCGTGATCTGCTCATCAGTACGATTAGACAGGTATCTTCCTCAAGCCAGGATCGAAACCGGACCGTTTGTACGACAGTCAAGTCTCCTAACCACCACGCTATTGGCGGCTGCTGCGTTGGTCATGAGTTTAACGAGGTTTTGGCATTGTGTGTGTGTGTGTGTGTGTGTGTGTGTGTGTGTATGGAACACGTACATCAAGTCTGTTGCCAGGGTCGCTGGAAAGATGGTGGTTCCTTCTACCGCTCCAGAAGATATCTCACTAATGATGCAATTCTCTATCTATATAAAAGCCAAGTACGTCCAAGGATAGAATACTGCTGCAATATCTATGCAGGAACTGCTAAACATAGCCTATCCTGCCTTGACAGAGTACAAAATACACTTCGTGGTTTAGTGAGGGATGCCCTTTTCTCTTCCCTGCAACCTCTGTCCTACAGAAGAGATGTTGCCATCCTGTCGTTGTTTTACCGTTATTTCCATGGCAAGTGCTCGTCTGAGCTCCAATCTCTGGTCCCCATCTCGCCAATCTTTTGGTAAAACACCCGTCCAGCTGGCCACTATCAAAAATTTTCCCTACTCTCTATCTGTGCCTACATCAAAACGTAGATTCCATGAACAAAGCTTCTTTCTTAAAACAGCACGCCAGTGGAACTCTGTTCCGTCTGCCTGTTTCCCACCTGACTACAACTTGGATGTCTTCAAATTCAACGTAAACAAAATCCTGATGAACCGCCCCCTTCAGTAGACACTTTATGAAATCTCAACACTAACGTACAATGTACTGTAATGCAATAACCCTTATCCCTGAGTGGTTTCCGGGCCTTGATAAGTGGTGACTCCTTGTAAAAAAAAATACAAATATATATATATATATATATATATATATATATATATATATATACACACACAGTGGAAATAATTATATGTATATATACACATATATATAGAGAGAGGGCGAGAGAGAGAGAGCGACAGAGCCAATAAATAACCAAAATTTATATTGAAAAATTCATTATGTTGACCATCTTATAATTTATTCCTTTAATTCAGTTGATTTATAGAATTCTTGAAAGTATCTGTTTCGTAGCGCAATTCAATCACTTAATTATTATATCCATCAGTGAATCTATTATAACCTTAACGCATCAGAAGAAATTGCAACAATTTTTGTTAATAATTCTCTATATTGCCCTGTAATAAAATTGAGCTTCTTAAATAAAGATTGGTATATATCATAAGAAACTATATTGTAACAGCAGAAATATGTATATATATATATATATATATGTATATATATGTATATATATATATATATATATATATATATATATTGTTAACAATTTTTGTGACGTCTTACATGAAAAAGTGATATGAAATACTGTTATATTGTACGATTAAAATCGTCAATCCAGTCTGGATGGAAACCCTAGTCAAGATTATACAATGGTTCCTCATTCAATTGAAAAAATCTAGACAGAAATAAGAAATATAAACCAGACGACAATTGTATCAATAAAATAATAAATCAAATCATAAAACTTTTTTATAAACTTTATGCATTAGAACACGAACCCTAACACTAACAAGCATGATAAACACACTTTCATATTAGTCCGACGAAAAAATAATTAAACCAAATAAACCATGCATAAATCCATCGAAACAAATAATGAAACGAAATTGAAAACTTCTAAATAAATTAATATACAAGAACTCTTTTAATCCCTCATTCATCAAAACAAACGTAATATGCCAATTAGAAAAATGTTTCCTAACGCATCACTAAATCTCTGTCTGTCTCTGTCTCTGTCTCTCCCTTTCTCTCTCTCTCTCTATTTCTCTCTCTATATATATATATATATATGTATATATATACATATATATTGACACATATATACATGTATGTGTATGTGTGTTTGCCATACGACGACAGCCCATTCTAACGTTTAACTAACCACTAGTAAAACACAGTGTGATCTAACGTCATACTATGTTTTATAACCAAATACTGCAGTCAGCTTAAATATGAAATATATAAATAACTAACTCTAAGATTAAGTACTTGTAATATTTGTGCAAATCCATTAAAATATTATAAATAATCATAATAAAAAATGCAGCATAATTTTTTTTCCAAATGACATTTACAACATTTACATACGTGTTAAACACGCTTTACAGTTAGAAACTTTAGTATATATATATATATATATATATATATATATATATATATATATATATATATATAGTAATTTATAATATATATATGGCGATTAAGCTACACTGAATATTCTGCGTTTCATCCACTATAGGATTCGTCAGGCTTATGCGCATAAGCCTGACGAATCCTATAGTGGATGAAACGCAGAATATTCAGTGTAGCTTAATCGCCATATATATATTATAAATTACTAACTAGCTCTACCTACGTATTGAGCACTTTTGAAGTAAATACTTAAAGTTTACGCATAAATCTATACTTTCGTATATTAAATTTATGTGAATAAATGAAGTTGTTATATATATATATATATATATATATATATATTGAGAGAGAGAGAAATATAGGGACAATTGAATAGATGAATAGATAGCTAAGTGTGTATATATATATATATATATATATATATATATCATACGTAAAATTTAAACTGCATTCTATTTTTTATTTGTACAATGTTTTTTACTAAAAGCTTCTTAGACTATATATATATATATATATATATATATATATACATCTTAAGTACAACCAACAAATAAACACTACTACACATATCCTTCTTTTTATTTCGTTTAATAACTAAATAGATACAGCTAAACAAACAAATAATGACAAACATAATAAATAAAAGCAAAAAAAAAACATAATATAAAAACTAACTAAATAAAAGCAAAAACAAAAATTGATAAAAAACTAAATAAATAAAAGCAACCCAACAATCCACCTTTATGAAAATAAAATTATTCCTGATACGAGCAGGCCGGCTTGCGTTTCTCCGTCGTAAAATACGCATAAATATTATATTTTAATTAATGCAAATTACTTATTTAATTTTCTAACATCAATTCCCTATTGATTATTCACAGATACAGATTATTGATTACAAAAGTTATAAAATACATTACTTAGGTAGTATCTGTTTGTATGCCTGGGTATAACGTATACTTTGTTTGTACAGAAAGCATAAGTTTGCTGGAATTATGATAAATGAGTATAATAAAATTGCATTATATATATATATATATGTGTGTGTGTGTGTGTGTGTGTGTGTGTGCGTGTGTGTGTATGCGTGTGTTTCGATAGGAATATTTCATCGGTGAAAAAAGTTTCCATTTTAGAATACACAAGATCAATATCATGCAGTAATTTCCCTTGATATACCTGTTCATATATGAAAAAAATGATTCCACAAAACTGAATTTTATAGGCAGATGAATATGATATAATTATCATATTTTTATATTTTTATTCATATTCATACTAATGTAAACTTAAATATAATTGCGTTATTTATTTGGAGTTTTTATTTGATGAATACCCGTCGCTTTGGAAATGATGAAAACTGCATTTTAAGAAATGAATAAATAATGTACAATCGAAAAATTTAAATAATATACTTTTCGTAAGATGTAAATAATCATTTAATAGTATATTAAGTAAAAATTACCTTTTCATATTCAAATGGATAAGAATAATAAAACATTATTGAACCATAATCTATATTATTTAAATTTCTGTCTTTTTTGTACAGATATGCAAACGTAAACCAAGTTTTATAGCAAACAGAAAATAATTGTTCATAATTATTTAGTCGATTTATATTTCTATTCGTATGTTTCACTCGATAGAAAATACACGCACATCTTTTATTTTTTTGTTTCTTTACGTGATATATTATATCTATTTTCTTCAGATGAGTTTATTATTGAAGGAGATCATTCGGGTTATTACTATTCATCATTTTTAAAGCACCTATTTTTCAATATAAATATCGTCATTTCGGCGTCGAATTAATAGTATGAATTTATGATAAAAATAATCACGACGATTGGATCATTGTTAGATCGTCTCTATTCTTCAGACATATCAATAAATGTTTTAGACATCTGCAAAATTTAATATGACCACAAGAATATTTTTGTTAGTTTACGTTTTTTGTCATTTTTTTTTAATTAAAAGTATTTCTTGTTTTTTTTTAACAACTTTGAAATGCATTAATCACTAACATAGTTTTACTAACAATAGCTTGTATTAAATATACCGGTAATTCAACACATTGTTCAGATGTGTGTATTGGAAATTATCATTTCGTATTATTTTTCCTCTGGATATTGAGAATTGGGCAAAAATGATGAAAACGATCTTAAAGTGATCTAAGGATATAGATATATAACGTTGCTTAAATCCGATGAAAAGATAACAAAAATTATAATCTCAAACAAGTACTAATTAGATAATGTGTAAAACAATACATCTGATTGACATATATGTATATAGATGAAAATATGTCGGCCAGAAAAAGCACATTGAAATAAATGACAAATCCATATATCTATAAAAGTGAAACTGCCTGTGTGTTTGTCTGTGTCTGTGTGTCTGTGTACATTTCCCTCAGAAATAACTCTGTCAATTTTCAGTCTACAGACTCGAAATTTGATATATAAAGTGTGGAGATTTGGGAAACTCTTTAGTATTTCGTTTTTGGCTAGAAATTTTGCTGTTAAGGGGTGAAAGTTAAACGATTTGACCTTTGAAAACGCCACCAAACTCATCCGCCTATTTTGGACATAAACAATTGATATATTAGATATAGGTTACTTGTACATGGATGTAACTTAATAACTTGATTTGAGCCAAAAACAATAAATGTAATAGGGTCCTAGTAGGGGTCACATTTAAAAAAATATACGCGGTCTCTACCAAATTACTCAGACAATTTCTGGTCTAAACATTTTGAAATTTTACATAAAGAGTATTCAGAGAAAGGGCAAGCTTTTCAATCAGTTTGGGTCGAAAATTTGAAATACCAATATATACATGTATGTATGTATATTTGCAAGTCTGCCTAAAACTTGCGACAGAGGCACTAGATTTGCACAAGATCAGTATCGTTTTGAAGTCAGACGACAAAAATCGAAAAGTTGGCTTAAAACGATAACAGCTTCACCTTAAACTGGACACTTTTCTACAGAGGGGATCACTTTTTTCGCTAATATTTTTAAAAACTAAAGTCATCCTTTCCTTTCGATTGTCTAGCCTTAATTAAAACGTACGTCACTTCCGGTTGGTGGTGGTCGTAACTGCAAAGACGTCACTGTTTTCCCCGTTTTTTCCTCCTTCGCGGTACGGGCTGCCTTCTTAGCTATTTTCCCCCTCAACAACCCATCGAAACACCCGTGCAACGCTAGGATGAAGTGCTAGTATATATATATATATATATATATATATATATATATATATATATATATATATATATTCTGAAATACAACTAAAACATAAAAAAACGTATCTAGCTACACCTAGGTTGAAAGAATGTCAGCTTTCTACACACAGAATGATATAACTGACCCTTCCCATAAGACACACAAAGGGAAAGGTTGACCTGAGGTCAACTGTAACATTGTCTTGTAAGTGCCCGACTATTGGCTGACGAGAATAGGCGCGGCTACAACTAAAAAGCTGATAAATTAACTAACAAATTCAACACTATGTGTTTATATAAATGCAATGTGTTTATATAGACACAACAACCAAAACTCTTCCGATAAGCCTGACTATTTTTCACGAGGATTAAACGCGGAATATTCTGTTTTGCTTAATTGCCATATATATATATATATATATATATATATATATATATATATATATATATATATATATATATATATATATATATATATATATATATGTCAAAATTGGCACAGGTAAGCTCGATCAAAAAGCGTTTACACTTTCTGAGCATAATGAACACTCTAAAAGCATATATATATATATATATATATATATATACTTTTTCTTCATTTTTTGTTGTGTCTGTGTTTTTTTTTCTTTTTGGTGTGTATTTTGGTACTCTTGCATTGTTTATTTTCCGTGAGTCGCGTTCGGCAACGCTCGGCGATAAACGGAAGCCGGCTGATTATAACGAGCGAGCCAACTAGCAGAGGTTTAAAACTGGAAAAAAAAGGAAAGAAAAGAGTTTAACAGGAATAGAAAAGAAAGACAGGGTTCCATTGCGTTTCTTCCATCAAAATAAAAAAATAAGGTGCTAATGCACTTACTGATCCGCGCTATTTTTTAAATCGTATTTCCAAGTTTAATTAAAGTTTTATATGTATTTTTTTTATTCAACTGTAATGCTAAAGTACAGAATAGGTAAAAAAATAAAATCCTCCCTGCCCATGTTAAGAATGACTTTAACGTTATTATTTCATCACGGATCAATAAGTGCATGAGTACCAAAAATAAATAAATAACAAATAATAAAAAGGAAAATTTATCAATCCAAGCTGGAAATTGTAAACCAACAGTAAACCTCCTCGCTTTTGGTCAGAAACATGAAAGGGATGCAAAACATGTCGGCAAATGTGCATTTTTAAGAAACGAAATGTAAACGACGGTTTCGGCTTGAGGTGCACTAATGGCCACTGCAGACAACGGACGTACTTGCGCCAGGGAACCTTTTTCGAAAGGTCCCATCTCCTGCTACTTACGATTAAACGAATTATATATTTGCGGGCGTTCCAAATGGCAACATGCAAAAACTTATAGTGATAGTACGATACCAGGTCGGATTACATTCTTACCAACTGAAAAAACTTTCTGGCGGATATTTGCCAAGACTATTTTCTTAGTAATACACGGTAGATCAGAGTGCCGGGATACACAGTGGAAGTTGACGAGTCTATTTCAATAGATGAAAATATCGGGAGATTCGTCGAATCACTCTGGCTTTTTGGAGGGATACGACCCTGCTGAGAAGGAGGGTTTATTGTCACTGTCCCAGACCGTAAATCAGAAATCTTTCTTCCGTTAAATAAAAAAAAATACATAATGTCCGGGACTATGATAGTTACGGATTGCTGGAAATCGTATTGCAAAGCAGGATCAGAGGTGGTACAGATATATTATGGTTAAACACAGCCTTAATTTCGTGGACCCTACAACTAAGGCTACCAGAAATTATGTGGAGAGTATGTGGAAGAAGGCAAAACAACGAAACAATAGTGATTTGCTTGTTACTTTAGTGAATTTATGTTAAGACAATATTTCGGAGAGATTTCTTTTGTCTCTATCATAAAGCCTATAACAGAAAGCTATCCGATTCAGGTCTTCCTCTTCCTCTCTATTTTACATTCGCTAACAACCTTTCTCATTCTACTTTGCAGTCATCAGCTGTTTTACTTTAACCGGTAGAAAATGATATCATTAAAGAAATAGTTTATCTTTAGGAAACCGCGCGTTGCTCCAAAAATGGTACGCCTTTACAACAATAACAGACACCCGCAAAAACAAAAATGATAGGAAAATAAGTAAAAAAATAAAAACGATTTCTTTTATTGAACAAAATGCATTAAATAAAATAGTCTTACAAAAACTGAAGTCGCCGGCTGCCCAAAATTTTTCTTTGAAAAAAAAATAAAATAATACCTCCCCTCCAGAAAACCAATTGCGTACAAAGATAATAAAATAGTATAATATTTGTCATTCTTGCGGTAGGTTTCTCTTTTTGTTTCTTTCTGATTTTTCTTTCATTATTTTTTTTTACTTGCATTCGCTCGTAATAGTATGGTGGTTATTTTTATTTTTTGGACTCGCTTGTCATAATCCGGCGGTTTCAGATTTCCGCTGAGTGTCGCCGAGCGCAACTCAGGGAAAAACGATCACTAATGTGCATAAGTACCTTTATTTTCATTAAATTATTCGGGTAAGATTATAGATCTTTTTCTCGTCTGACAATAGCTTCTACTGACACAGTAGAATTATAGAGGCGACTTATGGTACTTTTTTATTTTTTACTTAACTTGAATAAAATAATATCCTGCTTTTTATTGGAAACTATCAGTAACCTCGTTCAAATTCAATGGTTTTTACTTTTAGGTGTTTTCAACATGATCAATATATATATATATATATATATATATATATATATATATATATATATATATATATAGTAATTTATAAATACATATTGCGATTAAGCTACACTGAATATTCGTTTCATCCACTCTAGGATTCCTCAGGCTTATCCGCGAATTCTGTGGTTGTTTAACGTCTTTATATGGTCCCTTTTCTATTCAGGATTTAGTTAGCCAATCAGCTTTCTAGTATCCACCGCGCCCCTTCATATCAGCCAATGGGCATGCATTTTATCGGACAAAAGATTTGTTTTAAAACTAGGCTAGTCTTCTTTTTTTTGTTAGTTTATATATAAATATATATATATATATGTGTGTGTGTACATACATATATGCAACTATATATGCATATATATATATACATACATATATGTGTGATCGTTTATGTATATTCATGTTTATTTAATAAATTTATTTGTTTATTCTCTTTTTTTTTTGTTAGTTTTAAAACTATTTTGTATAGCTATCCTAGAGTAAAATTTATTTTGTGAACACAGTTATTTGCTATTTCTCTTCTACAGTTTAATAAATGCTGCGGTTCTTTAAAGTACAGGATAGCAAATTTTTCATGAAGGCATAATCTACATGGGTCATCTAGATGCCTATACGTGGTAGCTTGTCTTATTATTTTCCATTCGACTTCCGATAGGATAGCGATACAAAATAGTTTTAAAACTAACAAAAAGAATAGAAAATAAGCAAATAACTAAATTAAATAAACATGAATATACATAAACGATCACATATATATGTATATATATGTACATATATGTATGTACATTTGAGCCCTCTACGAGTGGCGGACGGATGTTTATTTAAATAGACATTCGGACAGTTTAATTTCGGCCACCGATTCCGTAGTCAGGGGGTAGGACTGCCGACTGTCATCACGACGGTTCTAGGTTCGATCCTCGGCTTGGGAGAGGTGTTAGTCTAGCGGCACTGATGAGTTGTGAAACAACGAAACAGGTCTGTATGTCGATGACTAAAATATATTTTATAAAGCTCCCCTCTTCGGTAGAGCACTATCGTAAATTATCTTACTCGCTACTTAATTTAGCTGAAATAATGCGAAGCTCGCGGTTTGTTTACAAACA
The DNA here is from genome assembly GCF_053919585.1 of Euprymna scolopes. Classification (NCBI taxonomy): domain Eukaryota; kingdom Metazoa; phylum Mollusca; class Cephalopoda; order Sepiida; family Sepiolidae; genus Euprymna; species Euprymna scolopes. Next base: position 65,753,716 of record NC_136482.1, on the reverse strand, counting down.
AACGTTTGAGCCCTCTACGAGTGGCGGACGGATGTTTATTTAAATAGACATTCGGACAGTTTAATTTCGGCCACCGATTCCGTAGTCAGGGGGTAGGACTGCCGACTGTCATCACGACGGTTCTAGGTTCGATCCTCGGCTTGGGAGAGGTGTTAGTCTAGCGGCACTAATGAGTTGTGAAACAACGAAACAGGTCTGTATGTCGATGAGTAAAATATATATTATATATATTTATATATAAACTAACAAATAAAAGACTAACCTAGTTTTAAAACAAATTCTTTGTCCGATAAAACGTATACCCATTGGCTGATATGAAGGGGCGCGGTGGATACTGGAAAGCTGATTGGCTAACTAACTCCTCAATAGAAAAGGGACCATATAAAAACGATAAACAACCACAGAATTCGTGCATAACCCTGAGGAATCCTAGAGTGGATGAAACGCCGAATATTCAGTGTAGTTTAATCGCCATATATATTTTATAAATTACTAACTAGCTCTACTTTTGAAGTAAATACTTAAAGTTTACGCATAAATCTATACTTTCGTATATTAATTTTATGTGAGTAAAAGAAGTAGGTATATATATATTATATGTTAATTTATACATATTATATGTTAATTTATATATATATATGTATTATATGTTAATTGATTTATGTATATATATATATATAAATATATATATATAAATACTCGTTCATATACACTTCCTCATGATATATACATATATGTATATATATACATATAGATATATATTTATATATATTCTTAATCATATATTATATGTTAATTTATATTTTTCAATTAGATGTATGACGAATCGGTTAGGTGCCGTACGTCTGCATGAATAAACTTACAAAGGATAGTAAGTCATGCAACAGAGAAATAAAACTAACCAATCCTATTCCAAATTTGCTAGCTTCAATACCCATTCACCGATCAATAAACGGACGAGCAAGAGATGAACGAATGCGTACAGACTATTTAGAACATGGAAATAAAGATTGGCGAGTTGAAGCAACGAACAAACTGTTTCAAATATCGAACAAGTTAGTTATATATCTATTTTCGACAGGTTTCTATTTAAATTTTCTGCTTTTTACTATGAAAATAAATCTAAATCATTGAAATGTAACAATATAAAAAGACACTAAAAATGAAGAGATTTATATATATGAAAGGAAAACGTGCATAAAAGGAACCACATTTAAAAAAAAATATTAATCACTTTTATGAAACTAGAAATAAAACATTAGAAGGTAAAGAAAATCTTGCGTTTAATGGGTTGATTTAGTAATTGTTTATTTCATATTTTCGTTGACATACATAATCTGGAAACCTAAATTATTACTCGTTCACATGCACACGCACACCAGCACACACACGCACATGCATATGTGTATGTTGGTAGGTGTGTCATATGCATTCAGGGTTGTAAATGACAGATGATAATTATGGCAGACAAGTGATAACATTTATAAAACAAGAACATTCAGTGACCGATAACCTTTCCTGTTGATCTGCACGCTAAATGCCTTTGCAGGAGATGAATAGCTAATAGTAACATCCGATTAGAACGTTCATGAGAAACCAAAAATCTTAAACTAAAGGTCTTGAAAGGCCGAATAAAAGCTGGCTGTTGACCTAGTAGTATTTTGTATATGTATAATACTATAAAATACTTAACAATACAATGGAAATTTTCTACATGTTAAAACAGTGGGAGTAGAATAGTTAATTCGAAAGGCTTGAAGGTTTATCCGAGAATGCTTCTTGAGAGACTAATTATCGATGCTGGCAATTACAAGAAGAAATGTCTTTTAATATGTTTTTACTCCCCATACGTTGTTATCCAGCATCTCCTAACAACTGTCATTGTTAATGTATTTATCCATAAACCCTATGTGGTATTGATTCACATCGATTTACATATTTTTTATTTGTTCGTAAATCTTCTGTTCAGGTACAAATACATGTCAGTTCTATCATATTATTAGACAAAAACAGGCAGAAACAATATCGTTTTCTCACATATGTGAATTTTATATATGAATTTTGACCTAATTCATTGTTATATATAGCCATGATATATATCATTTTGAAGCACATTTTCGCTGTATCCAATCGTATTCGTAACCCGTCTCAATCTCTTCATTCGATTTGCGGGCTTTTTGACGGCTTGGATAAAATTCAAATCGGCACGATTTTCTTGTTTCAATTCAAACTTGACCGAAAAGCTACCGAGACAGCTCGTGATATCAATGATATGTTTAACCCAGGAACCCCTAATGAAGTGTGGCATAATGTTGGTTCAAGAAATTTCGCAATGGCGACGCGATCCTCGGAGATGAAGCGGTCGCGACCGACCGACTGCGGTTGATAACAAACATTTGAAAGCCTTAATTGAAGCCGACCCTAAAAAAACACGCAAGAAGTTGCTGTTGAATGTGAGGTCGACCACTCAACATTTATTCGCCATTTAAAACAAATAGGGAAGTAAAATAAAATCGATTAAGTGGACGCCGTATGAATTGAACAATAATAAAAACAATCTTCGTTTTGCTCATTTTGCGCAACAAGAACGACCCATTTCTCGAGCGAGATCTACACCAGAGGTGCTAACTGTAATATCACACAGGATCATTTAATCTCGATGGCGTTTTGTTTCTAGAGCAACAGCTTTTGGCATATAAAAGGCTTTTGATAGCGTATGGCCCAACGATCTACTTCGTAAGATTTCTATTCATGTAATATCATGAAATGTCCTTTCAATTATTAAATCGTTTCTCTCTGATAGGTTTATAAGAGTAGTCGTCGATGGGTAGAAATCAGAAGTTTCGAGTATCAATGCTTGCGTACTTCATGAATTCATCCTGGGCATACTTCTCTTTTTGGTCTTTATCAATTATCTCTCAATTCTCATTTTTAGGTCATTCGTAGAAATTCATGCATCAGACACTATCAAAAATGGTAATAATTTCAAAGCAAACAATTATCAAGATTTCTCTCGTTATCAGTCTTCTGATCTTGAATACATGGTTCAATGGGGAGAAAAGTGGCTGCTTAATTTAAACGCATCTAAAAACAAAATCTGAAATGGGACACATGCATAAAATTTGTTGCCAAGATCGCCAGAAAAATGGTTGAATCATTCTTCTGTTTTAGTATTACTTCACTGCCGGTGGAATACTCTACTTATATAAGAGTCAAGTACTAAGATGGAGTACTTTTCCCTACAGCCTCTTCCCCACGGAAGAGACGCTCTGAACCTATCTCTGCTGTATCGTTATATTCAGGGAAAGTGCTCGACTGAACTCAAATTTATGCTTTCTTGAAGTTTCAGAAACAGTCAACTAGCTACAGCAATTCTCATTAGTTTTCCCCACTCTTTAATTGTACTTAAATCAAAATACATTCCTTCGACACAACTTCTTTTCTTAGAGCTGTACCTATGTAGAACTCTGTTCCACTTGTTTGCCTTCCGGCTTATTACTACATGGCCGTCCTTAAATCTAACGTAAACATGTCCTTGTTAAGCTTTCTCTCTAAATAACCAAATTATACTCAATTATCACCACCGGTGATTATTATGCTCTTGTACTGGTGGCAATCGTTCACTGTTTATTCTTCGGGTCTTTATAAGTATTGACTACCTCGTGAAAAGATAGGTTACATTTTTTTTTACTACTTTAAAGCTTTCTTTATAGAAATAACAACATAACACTTTACATGAAAACATTATTTCAGTAAACATCCGCAGTCGCCTAGCATAAAAGAAATAAACGTTGCGACTGTTGTTCGTATACTGAAAACGTTAATCAGGTTTCTTATTATTCATTTCGGTGTTTGATAAAGTATGCTTCACCTTTTCTTTAGCACCAGATAAATGAACTCATTTCTAACTACAGACTTATGATATAATTTTTAACTACAAACTTACGATATAAGTTTTCACTACACACTTACGAAATAATCTCTAACTACAGACTTACGATATAATTTCTAACTACTGACTTACGATATAATTTCTAACTACAGACTTACGATATAATTTTTAACGACAGACTTACGATATAATTTTTAACTACAAACTTACGATATAAGTTTTCACTACACACTTACGATATAATCTCTAACTACAGACTTACGATATAATCTCTAACTACAGACTTACGATATAATCTCTAACTACAGACTTACGATATAATTTCTAACTACAGACTTGCGATATAATTTTTATGCAAATTTTCCCACTTCTTTCACAAAATTCTTTATTTGTTGTTGTTTTTTTTTCTCCATTCACGAATTACAGTTTATTTATATGATTTTAAAATATATTATTTACTTTTCGGATTGTGCAAATTTTTTTTTAAATAAAAAACTTGGAAAATAAGTAGGCCAACTCTTATTTTATTTTATACGACCAGTATTGTTTATTTCACACGTACATTTTACATGTTAAATTAAACGGCTAACAAATATTCGTTTTCATATTTTAAAGTTGAAAAATATTTATTGAAGTGACTTTTCAATAGTATGCATCATAAAGCACACATATCAACTGACGTATATGTATACTAACATAAACTAAATTTAATGTTTACTCATTTTTTATTCTAAATATTTATTTAAAGAGTGTATTCTTTGCCATTACACGGAAACTATATTTACATGAAAGTTAATAAAGTTAATAAAATTCAGAAATGCTCAGTTTAAAATGATTACACAACGGAAACCCATATACAGTCCAAATAAACTGAAAAGTTAAAAAGGCAGTTGCATGTAAGTATATAAGATAGTCCAATAGAAATTGTAATCCAAGTATCTTTAATGTAAATTCCAAACGTGAAAAACCATCCAAAAATATGGTAAGAGATAATTTACTGAAAAAGTTACCAAGTGAACTAGCTCATATTTGACTCCTAACGAGTAAAATATGACGTTATAATTCTATCGGCTAAATTAAGTATTTTAATGATTTTAAAGCAAAAAAAGTGGGCTAGACGTTCTATTAAAAATAATAATTAAAACTATTGATGACTCATGGATAGGTGAGTGCCCGGATGTGCTCCGTAAATACCTGTAAGTGTTCTGTGAACGCCCGGATGTGTTCAACAATGTGTTTATTCTAGATCTCCTGGACTTTAGAAAACACGCAGGGACATGCTGTGCCAATCTGATTCCCAGCCGTTTAAACATACGACCCATATAGTCAGCATCACACTGACATTTAAATTGATATACAACTAAACCTTTTTGTTGTGTGGGAAGTGTGTGTTTCTTAAAAGCTGGAAAACAGTTTTAGTGTTGAACACCACACGACGCTACACCACATAGAAACAGTAAGATACAACGGAATTAATTTTATCGGCATACCCTTTACTGATAGAACTAATATAAGTGAGTTTCAGATAAACTGTACACTTAGCCGAACCCAAAAAATGCTTAGAGGTTATACTGTCAGGGAAACTATTTTTCGCAAGAATATCATTATTTTCTTCAATTCATTATCAAGTTTGCTAGTGGAGCAAATCATGAGGGCACGGTGGACCAAAGTTTTGATCAAACTGATTTTCTCCTGGTAGGGGCAAAAGAATCCCAAATTATATACAGGCCTGCAAATATCTGTTATCCTGTATACAGTTGCACTAAACCGATTATCTGTCCTTTTTACAAGGACGTCCAAAAAGGATAAAGAGTCATTTTGCTCTTCCTCCATAGTGAACTTGGGTGCAGAGTGGAAACTATTCAAATTCAGGAAAAAATCGCTTACTTCCTCGCGAGATTTGAAAATGACAAAAGTGTCGCCCACGTAACACCAATAACGGAAGGCTCTAGAGAGCCGAGTGAAGAGTAAGGATTCCTTAAAGCCTAGGAAAATATTCACTAAGATAGCACGCAAAGGACTGCCTATAACCACACCCTCGATCTGCTGATACATTACATCATTAACGTTGAAGTAAACCGACTTGCTGGCTAGTTCCATAAGTTCCAGGAAAGTATTCTCAGGAAAAGTGTGAGGGGTCAATGTGCTCCGATAAAGCATGTCAGCACATATTTTAATGGTCTCCTCAGGGGGTACATTTGTGAACAAGTTACTAACATCGAACGAACCTAGGAAGATTGTTTGTGAATTAAAATCCAGTTCCCGCATTGTAGCAGCTAAAAGGAAGGAATTCACAATACAATTATCTGAAAAGTTTTTTAGTACAGGTTCAAGGATCTCAGACAACCATTGCCCAATTCATATTGTGGTGAGCCAATCATGGAATGAATGGGTCTTAAAGGAACCCCATTCTTGTGGATCTTAGGAAGCCCGTACATTCTAGGTCGCTGTGACCCCACGGGCCGGATCCTATCGTAAGTATCCTTATTAATAAATTTATTCCTATGTAACTGACGAAAACGTTTCTGTAGTTTCACTTCAGTGTTCGAAGTGCTATCAAGTGATATGTCGGCAAGCCTCTTAAATTTAGATTCATCTTTTAGAATATCCAACATTCTCCTGATATAATTATTCGTATTGAGAATGACCACACAAACACGATTATCCGGCTTAGTAATATAAATATTCTTATAAGTCTTCAGGAGCTTGACATCTTGATAATGGCTCTTAGTCCATGTAAACACACGAGTATTGATAGGGGAATTAGCGAACTTATGCGGCAGTTTAGCTAACCTTGCCTTCATATATAAAAAATCATCATTGGACCGGGGTTTATTATGTTTGAACTGTGAGTCTAATATCTCGAATACGGCAAAAGTACTTCCTCTATCAATCTTTAGTGTGGCACTCTATCTCAGTGTCACGGTTGTTTCCACACTCTTCAGCATGGTCGAGTGGTGATTTGGCCAAAAGCGTAGAAATGCAACCCCAGAATTCCCTTTCCTTTATCGGTCTCTTTTTCGCCCGGGCAACATTGGGTGAGCACGCATATATCCGTCCTTGCGTAAACGAGAGGGAGCACCATTTCCCCTCAACACTAGTTAAGCATAGTTAGGTTAATAACTGTAGGATATGTAAATTGTATATTGTATTGTAATATATATTTTCGTAAAATAAATAGTTAAGATTATATAATATATTTTCAATTGTGTCGCGTGTCGTTTTTTGTGTGTCTGCCATAAATTTCTTCATTAAAGAATGAAGTCAGCTTGAGGAAAAGGAAGACTAAAGGTCAAGACGTTTTCTGGGAGAAGAAAGAGCCACACATTCACATCCTACATCTCAGGTAAGATTTTCTTCTCGATACACCGACCCTAATGACTGACCCATCTTCACATCTTAATGGAACCATGTCTAAGACATTTAGTGTAACGTGTGACCGGCTGATCGGGTTATATTAGGGGAGGGGGTGTCCACATCCAAACATCTAGATAATACTACTTTTTCATTGTGAGAAAGACTAGCACAAGAGAAGTTGAGCATATGACGATCAACGTCAATCCCTGATCAATGCCTGGAGCAAGTAAGCGCAACAAGCCATCGCTGGTTGTTAAAACGAACTTTATTGCTATGGAAATTATCGCTAGTTGATAATTTTTTCGAAAAACTCAATCTATCAAAAAAGGTAAGGTTTGGCCAGGCAATTGACCATAAGCGGCGATATTTAGAAACATTTGAAACAAGGATGCGCTCAAAATTCAGACACTCATCCTTTATAAAGGTCCGTTCCACGTTAATAATATTTTAGCCTAATTTTGACAATACGCCTATAAATATACCCAGGGGCGACGTAATTGTCCAATCAGGACTTGAGAAATTCTATTTTGGCTCGATGCGATATAATCTTACCCTTAATTCGAATGATGTCATTTAATTCATCTATGACATATTTGTGTACCTACCCCTAAAATATTTAAAAAAGGTTTTTAGTAGTACAAAATGTTATTAAAGTTTTTAAAAGGATAAGTGGAGTCATTATTAGAATCTTGAGGAAGATCTATGCGGGGAGGACAAAAATAGACATGAAAAAATAGTCAAAAAACGATTCGACTAAAATAAAAAGAACAAAGGACCTCGAGGTACCTGTCATCCGACACTTGTCAAGAGATTAGCTCGGCAGCGATTAAAATAGAACAATTTACACATAATTGAGAATGGAGGCCAAGGGAGGGGTGAAACCAAATATATATATATATATATATATATATATATATATATATATATAAAACTACACGGGGAAATTAAATGAATGAACAACCTGTGATATATCGTCCATATTTCAGAACCTTGGACAAAATAATAGAAAAGTTAACTTGCCTGCAAATATGTGCAGAAACAAGAAATAATGACGCAATGTAGGCATTTTTGGGTAATCAGAGCTCTTTAAACCGGTCTAATTTATTGGAGATCTACACTTTCCACACTACAAAACAGTTTAGTTGTATATCAATTAAAAGTTCAGTGTGATGCTGACTATTTGGATCGTACGTTTCAACAGCTGGGAGTCAGATTGGCACAGCATGTCTCTGTTTTCGAAAGTCCATGGACTCTAGAATAAATATATTGCAGAACACATCCGGGCGTTCACAGAATACTTCCGGGAACTTACAGAGCACATCTGCGCGCTCACCTATTCATGAGTCATCAATTGGTGCGCACTTGTATGGCAATAAAGCATGTGGTGAAGTGTATTCGGATGGCTTTTTCGCATTGTACACAAGTCCCGTTCCAAACAATATCTCAATATTTTGGAGATCGTAACTGTACTAATGCGCAAACCATCGCTCTGTAGGCAAAAGGAGCTGACGTATGCTATCTGTAAAAAAATTGATTTGACGTTTAGGAGTTAAAAATTAAGAAATATCAATTAGGTGAAATCATTTAAAAATTGATTTTAGTATGTTTCAAAGATCAGAGGTTATTTTTTAGAGATTGTGCAGCAGTAATATGACGATATAAAAAATGATTGTATAAGGAGAAAAATAATATCTGCATAAAACGTAAAAACTCAGTTTCAATAATAAAATCGTGTGCTTTTATCCTCTATCTGTCACATTAAATTCTCCATATCACCATCATTATTAATTGTTCATTAATCAACTTAATGCAATATCAACAAACCCCGTCCAGGGGAGGCATCAGGTTTTGACAAGCTTCTGGGCTTGACCTTTACTCCTGATCTGAAATGGAACACGTACATCAAATCTGTTGCCAAGGCCGCTGGGAAAATGGTGGAATCCTTCTATTGATCCAGTAGATACCCTACTGCTGATGCAATTCTCTATCTATATAAGAACCAGGTACGTCCAAGGATGGAGTACTGTTGCCACATCTGGACAGGAGTTGCTAGAAATGACTTGTCCTGCTTTGATATTCAAAATAGACTTCGTATCCTTATAAGGGATGTCCTTTTCTCTTCTCTGCAACCTCTATCTCACAGAAGAGATGTTGCGAGTTTGTATCTACTTTATCGTTATTTTCATCCCAAGTACTCGACTAAGCTTCACTCTATGTTTCGCCACGCCAAACTTTCACAAGAAACACTCGTCTAGCTGAAAACACTATCAATAATTCCCCCTTCTCTTTATCTGTGCCTAAACCTAAACGTAGATTCCATGAACAACACTTCTTTCTCAGAAATGCACGCCCGTAGAACTGTCTTCCGTTTCCTGCTTTCTAGCTGACTACAATGGGTTTGCCTTCAGATCCAACGTATACAAGTTCTTGATGAGCCGTTCCACATAAGTTAACAAATTTATCGAAGTTCCATTAATACCGATACTATATTGTCCAATTGACTACTGTACACTCTTAACCCTTATCCTAGAGTGGTCTATAGGGCTTGACAAGTGGTGATTCGTATGTAAAAACATTGCTGAGTAATAAAAAGTATCCAAAATATGTGAATACTTAAAGTATCAAATCAAAGTGTGTTTCCCATAAAGTTACTTGATTAAAACTATTTTTTTTTCATTGTTTCTCTCGCACTTTATTTTTTGGCACACTATTTAATTTTGTGTATTTTTTTGCATATATCCCAGAAGTATATAAAATAGAGACACTTCTGAAACAAATTAAAGGCAGGTTACTTCGTGCGATTATATCAAGAGTTCTAATTTAAGTTCAACATACACACATCTATAACTAGAATTATATCTTAGAAACCAAATATAGTCATCGGAAGCATGCGAAACAAATCAATGAATGATCACAAATGACAATTACCCAGGTCAGCAATTTAGTAACAACGAAGCTGCACAAATTCACATCAACCAATTTCTCACTAAAATAATAACTAGTATAAATACAGATACACATCTCATTTATACACTTATACGCATTGATACATCATAAATTATATTTCTGTCAGTAAACATTGTTATATCATAACCATTCCATATATTGCTTATTTATGTTTTGCCCATTTATTTTATTTGCTTGTCGACAAGTTTCAACATGATCTAATAACGATAAATCATCGCAGTATTCATTAAGAATATCTAACATTATTCAATCACAAAACCGTGAACGAGAGGAAAATTCTGAACGTTAAAATAAAAGATTAACAGTCTAATATTTTGCATCAGGTCTGTGGATAAATTGATTTGACAGTTGGGACTATTCCTGTTAAAACGCCATTTCAACAGATTACATTTTAAATATAAATTATAATTTTGTTCAGCTCGGTGGACATTAAAAATTCGTTTGCATTTGACAGACATATTTTATACACAAGCATATCGAGTATACTTATCGTTTGATAGTGCCTCAAATAGAGTTACATTTAAAATCTTATAACAAGAGCAAATTCATATCTCTAGCGAGATAGAATGAATGTAAAAGCTGTATTATGTAAAGCTACTTAAAAAAGGAATATAAAAATTAATTGTGGATGGTTGTATAACAAGGAATAACGCACACCCATGCGTTTTGATACGCAGAAAACGTGTAAATACACTTTAGTAACCAATTGTTGGAAAATTGAGTAGTATAATACGTTTTGGAATCTGCATGGCATATAGGCACGCATACAAGCTGGACATCAACAAATAGTATCTGTCAGAAAGTGTCTATGAAACATGAAAATTACCGCATTACCAATAATTTCAAGAATACATTGAACCGTTCAAGAAAATCTATGTAAAAATGCAAGAAAGTAGGATAATGAACAGCATCGATCAGGTCAGCTGTCATGTAAAAAAGCACTTGGACACAATTACCAACAATAAATAAGTTACTAAATTGTCTGGGACGTATTGCAATCACTAGAAGATACACTGTATTCAAATCACAGAGAAAACAAGTTAAAATAATTTGCAAAGAACCAAAGAGAAACAGTAAGAATGACGAAAATAATGGAAGCGTTCTGATTAAAAGTTAATATTTTTTGCCATTCAATATTCAGCGAATTTAACCTTGCGATATTTATCATGTGAGAAATGATATTAATGATAATCTGTACAATAATGATGCATTCTTTATAGTAATTATAAAAACATATAACAAATGATACCAATTTTAACCACTGCGTAACAAACTGAAATGGTCGGCTCATAGCTTAAGAAGTAAGACATATTTTGAAATCTCAGTTCAAATATTGGATAGCGAATAATATAGTTGACATTTTAGAGGATGTCTTAGTATTGAAAAAAATTTTACAGGATGTATTAGTATTGAAAAAAAAAACATTGTTAATCCATTTCATTCTTTTCAACTGTCTGTACTAAACTGATATAACCATTAGATGAATTAAACAGGGAATGCATTTTACTCTGTTTCCAAAATATTGATAGTGTTGCTTGTGTATAACATGTTTGTGTTAACAGTTCACTTCTAGAAATTGCCGTACCAGTTTTGTAAAATACTGAACAGAGTGTGGCTTCCTCACTAGTATACAAAAAACGACCACATTTGGTAAGATCCAGGGCATTTTCCATCGGCCAAAAACACGTTTTGAAAAAGAGACGCTTCCAATATTATCTTCATCATAGAATTGTATCACTGCCGTTGGCATAACGCAATTTCTTCACGTGACGACTTGCTTGCGGAAATCAAAACTTTAACGCCTTTTACAGGGTGGTTTATCTAAATATCGAATTTAAGGACGATTGGCACGGCAAAACTACATTTAACTATTAAACTGATTTAATAGAGTTTCTACATCTAATCGTACCTTATGTCTCTATGAAGTAAAGTATCCTAAATGTGTAAAACACAGTAATATATTTTACTGTATGATGCAAGATTGACAGTCACGTGGTCTTTGTGTTTAAGCACCCTCGGCTTATATGCTTGTTGCGGCTATTCATACTTACAAGTTGTATGAACAAAAAATGCATGTAAATAGAGCATATATAACAAAGCTAAAACACACAATACACACACGCATACATATATATAAATATCAATCAATCTATATATCTATATATCTACATATATATCTATATCTCTGTATGTATGTATGTATCTATAAAGTTAAATTCTGAAAATTAAAATATAGACACATATATTCGAGTTAAGAATTTATTGTTTGACATACATGATGACTGTCCTATATATATATATATATATATATATATATATATATATATATATATATATATATATATTACTGTCATATATATAAATACATATATGGGTATATATGTATATATATATATATATATATATATATATTACTGTCTTATATATATGTATATCTATGCATATATATATATATATATATATATATATATATATATATATATAAACCAGTATAGTTACATTCCACGATCAATATATATTTATTTTTTATAAAATAAAGCTCGCCCAGCATGTCATGCAAAAATTTCGGTAATTTCTTACAGATGCGTATCGTTATACAGAAACAAATAATTATCATTATGTCAATACTGTCAATACTCGTCAGAAAAAATCAAAAATTATTTGCTTAAATAGAAAAATACATGACAATACATTGCTGCAAGAGAAAAAAGTTTTAAAAAATATTAAACATCCCTGTTTGTTTCAGCAGCCGTATTTGTTTATATTAAAAATTTAGACAAGTTTCTACAAGGTATGAATAAAAGTATCTTTAATATTTTTTTTGATTCTACAAAAATTACTTACTATTAATATTACTTTTACTTTATTTATCTTATATTACTTTTCTGTAATATGTTAACTAGAGTTATATCTAAAAAGAGAATAAAAAGTTTTAAAATACGAAACGAATTATTTACATAATTTCATACGGTTAGATTATTTGGTTAATACTAATATTAAAAAGGTGTGTATATATATATATATATATACATATATATATTTCAATGCCTGATTATATATCACAGAAATATACTTTAATAAGATGTATACACATTCAAGTAGAATTTATTTCGTATCTAAGGCAGCGATTCTCTACCTAGCAAGTTACTCGGCCCAGTCAAAGACGTAATTCAATTTGAAATTTAATACTTATCTCTCGTCTATTTTAGATATATTTGTATTTGTTTATTCTTTTTTTTTTTTTACATTTTCACCCCAAACAAGGCACATTGCCACTTTGGTGTAGGGGGCTACTATCAGGGGAAACATCTACTGGGGTACTATGTAGGGATTAGGGCAGCGAGATGTTGGTTCACGTTGCACTTGAACTTATGCATGTCAGTACAGTTGGGGAAGCAGTGACCCGGAATGGAATTCCAAAGTCTAGCAGTTCTGGGGAAGAAACTACTGGAGTAGAAGGATCTTTTACATCTAGGGATCTCTACAGTGTGGGGGTGGGATTTTGCAGCTTGTCGGGTCTGTCGAGGGTGTTCACGTCGTGGGGGCACAAGTGCTTGCAGTTCTTCAGAGCATTCACCATTATAATACTTGTAGAACAGGCAGAGGGATGCAACGTTTCGACGATGGGACAGAGGCTGAAGTTTTGATGCCAGTTCAGGGCCTATCAGATTTGCGACTCTCTTTTGAACCCAGTCAAGGAGCGAGAGACAAGTAGCCGATCCAAATATATTCATACTTATACGCCGGGCAGCATGATACATATATGCAAATACATACATACAGAAATATATATATATATATATATATATTCACACATACACAGCTATACACGTACACCCATATATACATATATTAATGCTTGCCAAATTCATGGAAACTTCTTGTAAAGTTTTTACAGATTAATCTAATTTATACTATTTGTGATTTCAGTCAGATTAGTATTCAATTTATATTTCAAAATTTTCAATACATGCTTACCAAACCAATTATTTATAACATCCATATTTAATAGTATTTCATAAATTTCTACCAGGCGCTTGAATATAAGGGGTTACTTATCTTTTTTATTAATTTCCGCATAGTTCTATAAGACTCTAATTTTCGTCACTAACCTTCCTTTTCCGTTTTTAAATGTATTTATTTTATATTTTATTTTATTTTATTTTTATTTTATATTCATTTATTTTACTTTTGTTTTTCTTTGTTACTTTTAATTCCTTTATTTACTTCTAAAAGCTACAAAATTCTGATTATTTTTTTTACTGTTATTTACTTTAAGCATGATAGTGATTATTTTGTTTTATGAAAACAACATTGTACGAATTCTAGCAGTTCATTTAATAACTTTTCCTCATATACATGCATTAAAATTCGAGGGTGCGGCAATTGCAGCGTCCAGATCTTTTACGGGGTATATTTTTGGTCAGTTCTTGTATTGACTATTTTAATAGGTATTTTATGTTATTTACCCATTTAGCTAAAGATGCATTTTTTATAAGTTTTATCCTTTAATATTTTGAAAGATTCTATATGGTTGCGGAATTTGTATTTCAATTCACAGACCGTCGACCCTACATGCGTGCTTATGCTGCTATTGTCAATGACTTTACGTTTATATAAAATCTCAGGAATAAGATATTTCCCATCCACATTTATATTTATTACTACAGTTACAGTGAGTTTCATTGTCAGTTTTCTGACTACTACATTGTCCACTTTTTTTAATCGCATTATGCGTTATGTACATTTGTAGTGCCCCTAAGTTAGCAGATATGGAGAATGCTAATTTTACTGTATTTTTGTTCATGACCTTACTTAGTTATTAAGTTTAATGAAGTTCCTTTCAGGACTCTTGCAGAATCACTTTGGTAAGTTACTTTTGATTAGTGCCTTTAAAAGTGGATTAATCCACATACACTAATTACATCTGTTTTACTTTAAATTTTTATTTCCGTGATATTTGTTTTGGGTACGTATTCCTATTGCATCCGAGTTATCAATGCTTAATCTAATGTTCTTTAGAATTGTTATGCCAAGAATATCCCACAGTCATACTATATAATATGGTGCGATACCATTTTCCAACACCTGCTACTCGTAAATGTAGAGTTTCCTGTATAATATATTTAATATCACTATTAAAACCTGATTTAGTAAATGCTTAATTATAATATCTTTGTTCGTTAGAAGATATCCTAGATATTCTTTTTGAGATGCTGGTAATAATCGTGTTATTCAATGTATATGAGTGATTAGATTTAGAGTCAATATAATGTTTGGCATTCACTGTCCATCTAAATTGGTATATACTACTAATAAAACGTAGTTGAAAAAACATATTGTATAAAAATAACATATATATATATATATATATATATATAACCACACACATTTATATATATATATATATATATATATATATATATATAAAGAGGGGTGGATAGCTAACTAGCTAGATAGTTAGATTCATTGATAGATAGATATGAAGTGCATTCAAAAAATTCCTCCGACTGCAATGCACTTGTTGTACCATTTCAACAACTCCTCGAATATCCTATGGAAATTATCTTGCGTCAATGACTCTCGTACCACACCTTCTTTCATCCCCTTAATTGCCTTATAACAACAGCATCCTAGGTTATTGTTGTGACGGTACCCACTCATTTACATATGTAGATAATATCACACATAAATAGCAAGGCTCGGTTAGTATGAGTGTGTGTTAACCAGAAGCCACCGAAGGCTGAGCCGAGAGCAGATATGGTCTCCAGCCAAGACTCTCTTACTTGACAACCAGTATGTAAATATGCTGTAAATATACTTTTTCTAATATACTTCTTATTGATCTACCTTTGTTTGTTGAGTTTTCATTTGTATTGCCTGATACGTTATTTGGTTCAACCTGCAGACATAACAGTTGACGACGAAGATGAACGTCAAACATAACAGTTATCTTTGAACTTAGGGAATGCATAAAAGTAAAAGGAGCAAGGTATAGACTATAGTGAGGGTGAGGTACTGCTTTATGTCTATCTTGGAAAATTATTGTCTGATCTTCTATGATTTTAACAAATCTTTCTCATTTTCAGTTATTTGCAAAATAGGACTGACATACACCTGTGCTCTTATTGTCTCTATAGGCACACGACGGTCCTTCTTTATCTGGTTAATCAAATTCGGTATTCTGACTTCCTTAATTATTCCACATCCCTAATCATGCGTCATATACTACCTGTTTTCCTTTAATCTTTTATGCCACCTAAAAAGTAATGCTCGATTCATGCAAGATGGCCCCAAAACAAGTTGAAGCTTTCCATACGTTTCGCTAGCATTTTTTCAAGTTTAAATCAGAATTTTATTGCATATAATTTTTAAAATACCTTCCGTCTAGATTGCATTTTTAAAAGTTCACAAGCCGTGACAATCAGGTTTTAGTAAGGTGTATTCTAATTCCTGCTGTAACTATTCCTTTAAACCTGAAATAATAAAAATTAGTCAATCCTACTATAAGATGTATTGCCATCACATGCTAACTTTTCAAGTGTCTACAGCAACTTTTAATGCCCAAACAAAAAAGTCTGGAAACGTATTGAATGAACCTATATATATAGTCATCCACATACAGTACTGTTTCGCGTTTTCACTGGGAGAGAGAGAGGGGGGAGAAAGGGAGAGAGACAGAGAGAGGACAATGTTACTATACACACCGTTCATATTACAATCGGTCAAAAATTGATGCTTAGATTGAATGCTTCTTTTTCTTTTACAATTCTAAGAAACCATTCAAATACAAATTGTAACAGTTGGGCGCACTCTTCTTTGTTAAAACAGTCAGACATCTGAGTCTAAATTTCACATCCAATACCAATTTAAAAGAATATATGGATATTATTGTGAAGTTTGTTTTGATTTTTAAATTGGGGTTTCTCTACCAGTTTAGAAAATTTCGTACACGTGCCGATCTCATCAGTGTTATATATATATATATATATATATATATATATATATATATATATATATATATATATATAAATATATATATATATATATATATATATATATATACGGCACAATCACGTTGAAGCACTGGTTCTTGCCAGATAACCGAAGTAAAGTAACGATGAGCTTGACCGGTACCAGATGGGAGACTATTTGGAAATGCTAGGCGATGTATGTACCGCGCCGCGTCGTAGAAATTTTCACGTTTGTATCTGTGGGTGCATTAAGAGACTAAGAGAGATGCACCTCCAGTCTTTGTTAAGATATTCATTTTAGGAGGAGGTTAGTCTGATGTAAAAACCTCCGTTGTACTGTACCGACGAGGATTATTAGTAATAACAAAAATGTGGTTAGTTTTACACAAAGCCTTCATTTATATAAAAAAAAGTCTGTGTGGATTTCCGAACAACTTAACATATATGCTGGAAGCTCATACGTCGAAATCGACGGGAAATTCGATCATATATATATATATATATATATATATATATATATATATATATATATATATATATAGGGTGACCCAAAAAAACGGGCCTCAGCTCTAATTAGGCCCCGTTTCTTAGTGTTTTCTCCGAATGAAATGAAACTTTGCTCATAAATAGTTTATTATATTCAAAACATTACATAAAAAACTAGGATATTTGGTCTTTTTTCTCGTTCTACAGCATATGTTCTAGATGGCCTCCATTTAGCTTTTGTTTTATGGGGTCACCTTGTATATATATATATATATATATATATATATATATATATATATATATATATATTATGCAAGAATAGTTTGTTTAGTCATGAATACATACATTATACATACATTATCCACTTAGTCGTAAGGAGCTACTATATGAGATGAGATTTTAAGCGAGATGTCTGCTCATATCACACTTAAATATCTTCATGTTAAGGCAGTCTTTGAAGCATCTAGAGATGCCTAAATTGTAAGGGTGGTACGTTGCTGCTCGTCGGCTGTGTCGAGGGCATTGTGATTGGCGGTTACGAGTGATTGGAGTTCGACAGAGCACTTGCCATTGAGATACTTTTAAAAGAAGCACAATGATGCTACGTTTCGGCGATGAGACCGAGGGTGGCGTTTAGATCCAATATTCAGGACTATACTTATATTCTTACTTATTAATTGTAAGAGTTGTCCTTCACCTACGTTTTCACGTTGCTTAGAACCAGTTTTTGCTCAGAAATATGCGTTATAATAAATGCAGGTTATGTCAATGATTGAATCCTATTGTTTTGTTTACAAACTTTATGTCAGGTTTGTCTTATTCCAGCAGCCATTTTCCTAGAAATTCGAATCTGAACCCATCTAATGATATTCTAGTTATGGGTGTCTCCCCTCGGTTTTTCTGTCCTTATTAATCTTACTCGGCTATTGAGTTTTGTGGCTGTAAATGCCAACACTGCAATGTGATTGTTATGTTACCAAGCATTCTTCAATATTAAAAATATTATTATTTACAAAGAATTATGCAACCATCTGTTTCGATGTTATTTCTAGTATTGGACGTTCTTGACTTCGTTTCATTTATGCCATTTTACAAGGAATGATAGTTTTCCTTATTTTTAATAGGACACTTTATTATTTGGTGACTAAATAATAATATATGAACAATGTGTAAATGAGTTTTAATTATATTCTGCAAAACTTAAGCTTTCGAAAATATCGCCGATTTACAAAGCTATACTGCAACGAATATACATACGCTTTTAAATTGCTTCAATCGCCGACATTTCTTTACAACCTCTCTACATTTTTACAATTTTTTCATAGATCTCTTGTGTTTTGCAACCTAAACGATCAATCTGACTATCTAGATAAATAAGGTTACAATGTTATAGATTCTTATAAATACTAATTAAATCATTTTCACAAATTATTAAAATTAGTCAAAATTAAATGCAATTCAATATGTCAACTATATGAAAATATTAGTTATAATATTGAAGTGAGAAACGACTCCTGACAGCAATATCGTTATAATATCAACTTTTGTTAAAAACTACCACAGAAGAATTGTTTTGCATGTGCATTTAAATAAAACATGATCGAAATGCCGGAAAGCTGAAACAATAACTTAACAAGATAGTAGAAAAACACTCTTACTTTACACTTACGTGTATGCATACGCGCACACACACGTTATCAGTTGGAAATTGTACATAAATATTTGGCAAAGCTTTCTCATGAAAGTGTTGATATATCCATGAATGAATACGAATATATATATATATATATATCTATATATATATGTATATATATATACACACACAAACACACACAAATTCCCGCACAATTCGTGGTATCAATAGTCTGCCAAAGACTGAAGGAGTCCTAAACATACATATATATATATATATATATATATATATATATATGTGTGTGTGTGTATATATATGTATATATATGTATATTTATAAATATACATATACATATATATATGTATATATAAACACACACATATATATACATATATATATATATATATATATATATATATATATATACATGATGAGAATAGTAGAAATAGTATTCAGACAAGATAGAAAGATAAAGCTAGGAATCGACTAAGCAAAAATCAGAACAAATATTTGAAAATTTACCTTTGATGTAATGATATGTATGACACTTCGGATGTTTATTCTGTGTTCAATGTAGAATATGAAATTGCTTGAAAATCTTTTATTAAAGAGTTAAAATTTTATACTCTTATGAAAATATATATACGAGATTACATTGTTCATCGATGCCTGCATTTCTCTGGTAACAAGAACATTTGCAGACGAATACAATCGTAGTGTATACTTATCTTTCAAGCTTTGGGCGTAAAACTACTTTGTAGCATCGAACACTTGCACACGTCAGCCGTTATTCGCTAATTGTAATTGTTCCTTGTTACAGGTAATGCTCATTTCGCAATGCTTTTCCTGAATGAACTTAATTCGTTTAATTAGTTCTGATGAAAGTGCACTTATTAATGACAGTCTCACATAAACACCCGTCTAGCTAAAACCACTGTCAGTTATTTCCCTCACTCTTTATCTGTGCCTACATCAAAACGTATATTCCATGACCAAAGCTTCTTTCTGAGTAATGAACGCCTATGGAATTCTCTTCCGTTTGTCTGTTTCCCACCTGACTACAACTTCAAGGCCAAACATAAACACATTCCTGATTATTCGCCCCCTTAAGTAAGACACTTTATCGAATCTCCAATACCAACTATTACGACGATATTATCCCATTGATTATTGTGCATACAATAACCCTCATCCCCAAGTGGCTTCCGGCACTTGATAAGCGGTGATCCCCCATGTAATAAAAAAGAAAAATTAATAAAATATTTAAGAAAAAGGGGATAGCAAACGAATGACTATATAATATAATCATATTTAAACATTCAGTGTTAAGACAGCGTCAATAATTAGTGTATGAGTAAGATTAATGCGTAATAATCTCTTCCGATGCTTTTTCTTTTACGGAGATGTTTTTAGATTTTTATCATGAAATATGTTTCTATAACTTTACATTTACTCAGAATCAGTAATGCCACTGCTGAGTGTCATAAAATATAAAACGTGTATATTTGTTGTTTATATTTGTTTAATAATTGTACATGATCTAATAATTTTATTAACATGATATCTATTTATTTTATTAATATTCTGATAAAAAATGACAAAAAAGCCAGATTAGACAAAGGAATATCTAATTGTATACAAAAGTATTATATATTTATAAACGCTATTACATATTTTATGTGTTTTCCAGCGCTTAGTTACACTTCAATCCGACACTTGGGCGTTTGGTTAGTTTGTTTTGCTTAATCAGAGGCAAAGGAGTCCACCATCGCTGATGCACCAATTGTCTTCTGTCAATTGAGCATAGTCTTTAATATGATATTGAGTCGGATATAGACAAAAAGAGAGAAAAATAAAAAACAAAGTTTCACATTACATCTGCTACTTCAATTCACAACTAAAGCTAAAATTGCAGAAATTCGGCAGGTTAGTTGAAACCAAAAAGATTCAACAAAACAGGTAAAATGAAAAAAAAAACACAAAAACGCAAATAGTTTAGATATTTTATTTCTCTATATAACAATTCACAACTGAACAATACTGTAGTACAACACGTAACTGACAGAAAGAAATAAAATACGCATGTACCAAAAAAGAGTATTTTAATATTTCCATTATCGGACGGCCCGAGAGAGCTTTAAACACGAGAGGGTCCTTCGAGTTGAATGTTCATGGCAGACCAGTCGGGGCTTGAAACATTAGAAAGTTCCTCTTGGTTAATATTCATCGGAAGACCAGTTGGGTCCTTAAAGACGAGAATAACTCTTAGGCTTTATGGTTTCCTGATAAGCTAAGCATAACGCCAGGAAGAGACACACCACATGGAGAGGTAATCAAAGATGCGGCATAAATATATTAGCGATAAAATCACTTAAATTTAATTCGACACAATATTATCGGACAATATTGCGTTTCCTCTTATCATCTTCCTTTATTTTAGAATAGAGGCAGTGAGAAATAGAAAATCACCAAACTAACCCTCGGTATTTCATAGAAAATGTTTTAATCCGGGCATACATATGTAAATAATACATAGATCACATCCTCAACCTTCGCACGTTCATCCGACAGAGGTTCTCGCGAAAAATACGGTAAGTGTCCGATATGGCGGTGTCTGCTGAATCTTGTAAGGAGACCAACTTTTTGTTTACAAATCCAGACTGATAAGGTTCTATCGATCACAGACATTACATAATATTTTCCTCCTTTCATGATCTTAGTACACCGAGTTTATGGCCTTGTGGCATCTAGTTAAGGAATTCGGCTATTTCAATAACGTCCCGTCGAATACGAAGTGTTTCTATTACCTTAGTACTCAAAAATGCTTGTCTTATATCGCATCCTTAGGGAACCGACTACTTCAATAAACCCATACATAGCTAAAGGATTCTTGACACGCCTTCGCTCGACGCTGCTTCGCGTCCGTTATCGGCGAACACAAACTAATAATGCTCCCTTTAATGTTCCTACGTACTGCATCGGCGTTACTTCTACAAAACTTCGGCGATTCATTGCCAACGTGACTTATCGCCCCTTGCTCTGGTGGCAGAAGCCATTCCACCCCTAAGTCTCTTTACTAGCGCCCGGCACGCACGACCTTTACGATACAATAAAAACATCCCATATAAATGTATTATCATTATTAAATATATTATATATAATTTATTTAATTATACAAACAATTTTATAACCTAAATATGATAATTTCTTCTTCAATAATCAGATCGTTTTGTACATATCGCTAAAATAAATTCGTGAAAATTATTAAATATACATACTTCTTTAATTAAATAAAATTATATTCACATACCATGCCGTAATAAAAAATACTCGAAATTAAAAAAAATCAAAATAAAAACAAAATCTAGTTGAAATACACGCTCAATAAATAATAGCTTATTTACCAAAGATGAGAAAAACAATTTCATTCTAAAATATTCAGACGAATAAAGGAAAACGCTTAAACACCTAAAATGTGAGACACTTGGCGAATATAAAATATTTAAGAAATTTAAAAGAAATCAAATTGGGAGAAGAAACCTAAAGATCAAGTAAATAAAAAGAAATATTATATGAAAACGAAATCAGGAAGGATAAATTTCATTTTTGATTTGGAACGTAATTTAAACTATTAAGAGAAAAGTGTACAGGCGTATAAGCGATGAACTACACATGCATATACATATAAGTATTTGTGTATATACATATAGCAATATATATATATATATATATATATATATATATATATATATATATATATAGTCATCCACATACAGTACTGTTTCGCTGTTTCACAGCTTATCAGTGCGGCTAGACAGGCAACTACCTCAAGCCAGGATTGAAACCCGACCGTTTGTACGGCAGTCAAGGCTCCTAACCATTACGCTATTGGCGGCTGCTTGAACGAGTAGGAAACATTACTGCATGTGGATGACTATATATATATATATATATATACATTACTGCATGTGGATGACTATATATATATATATATATATATATATATATAGTCATCCACATGCAGTAATGTTTCCCTGTTTCACAACTTATCACTGCGGCGAGACAGGCAATTGCCCCAAGGCAGGATCGAAACCTTACCGCCTAAATGACAGTCAAAACTTCTCACTATTAGGCTATACGGCTGCTGATGTGTGGGTAATGAGTTAACGATGTTCTGCCATCGTCCAAATGCCTCCGCTCGATTTGCTTACACAAAGAGCGTCGCTATAAACGCTAGTGGCAGTTTGTATATCATTTCCCGAAATGCTCAACCTATGATAGGGGGCATTATAATCATCCACATACAGTACTGTTTCGCTGATTAACACAGATAATCAGTGCAGCCAGACAGGCAACGACCTCAAGCCAGCATAGAAACCGGATATCGCATTCTCCCCCCCCTCTCTCCTCTCTATCTGTGTATATATATATATATATATATATATATATATATATATATATATATATATATATATATATATATATATAATTAATTAAAAAGGGCGACTTTCTAAGTAAATAAAAAAATGAGCTCCGAGGCGGAGCCAATATTAACCGTATGTATCGCTTGAAAAAACAACAGTAACAAAAATCTAAATTTATAAGCGATAAAAATAAACAGTATAATTAATCTAGGGATTATGGTCTAACGGTTAAGGCACCGGACTGTGGTAAACATGGCCTGAGGGTCGATCCCTAGAAACAGTTGAACTACGCTGACGAGAGGTAATGACCTTGAAACACGCGTGTACGTAGATTACTGTTTTAAAAATAATAAATAAATAAACATGTTATATACGTCCAAATTAAAAAGGGTGACTTTCTAAGTAAATAAAAAAATGAGCTCCGAGGCGGAGCCAATATTAACCGTATGTATCGCTTGAAAAAACAACAATAACAAATATATATATATATATATATATATATATATATATATATATATATATATATATATATATATATATATAATATAGAGTTCATTAACCTTCGTGGCCTTAATTGTTATCTTTACTTTTATATAAGAGAACTTAATTTCTTTTACAGTGTATCATCATTACGTTTTATATTTTGGAAGGCTAGTGCCGTGATTGTTCTATTTTCTTAATATAATCATTTAGGCATTAGCTCGCTCGTTGTTGTTAGAAGAGGAGTATATTTTTATTCCTCATAATAATATCCTCCAAAGGATTACTATTTTTTTTTTTTAGAGAACAGGAACCCCCAGTACTTATCAGATTATTTTTGGAGGTGGTATTTAGTATATTTTCAATCATTAACTACACTTTAGGTAGGTATTGCAATATATGTTGGATTTTCTAGGATATCATCTTTCCGGCATTATGTTGTTATATTTTCAGGAGTTGTGCAGCGTTGTATTTGTACTGAGGCAATGATATATTCAGACATAAACATGTTTTTAATGTTAATCGATATTTCATGCTATCTCACTCATTATCTTTTTCTCTTATGTAGTATATATTTATTCGTTGTTATATCATACACATAAGCCATCAAAAAGAGATTAAAAACACAAATATGTCTATTTTTTTTATTAAATATTCATAATTAATATCGGAAATCCTGTATAATTTTTAGCTGTTTTCAGGAAGTATTACACATACACATCATTGAAATATTTTTATATGTGAGCTTTGCATTGATCTATCTCTATACGATAAGGCAACTGTCATAAGTACCTGTTTCTTTTTAATCTCTTTAAGTGTAAGCATTAAATTTTAGACCATTTCGGTAACCAAATTCATGTAAAGGATTTTAATCACAGTACAAGACATAGCGTTTACCATCATTATGACGTAACTTAAATATGTCTAAGGTGGCAAAAATGGTGCTCAGATATGTTCTGTAAACGAAACATTGTTAACTGTAGAGGAACGCATATCTCTCTAGTATATATAAAACGTGGAATAAAAATAGGCATTTAACGAAATAAAAAATATATGATAATTGGGAGGAAATAAATGGAATCAGCGAAAAACCGTTAAGATTAATAAAATATAAGCGATCACTATTTGTTAAGTATACTGGTCATGACAGGTGGACTCATTAAGTTTTCAGACAACTAGAAACTTAAGAGGTCAAAATGGTAATTAATATGAATTAATCGTAATGGAGACCTATACGGCAAAATGTGGAAATAAAAAATTATTTCCGGTAGGAATTACCAGTCGGCAGTCAGTGTCTCTACTCAATTGAACATTATCTTCATATTTGTTGTATTAGGAAATACATGCAGTTTGTTATGAATAGGTATCTGCGCCTTCTTTCTATCACCATTTTTTAATTATGAAGGAAATACAATTTAGTATTTCGATCGAGGTATTTTCAATAATCATGCTAGAGGTCTGTTTAGTTTTAACGAATTGTATTTTTTGCCCTATAAGAAATTAAATAGGAGATACTTGTCAGTATGCCAATTAAATAATGACAACAGATAAATTACAAGTAAAATAATATTTCTAATATATACTTATTTATAACAGAAACAAACGAGAAAGACAAACTTTGGGAAAATAATCATGAATTGGGAATAGCGTTACAATAATGGTAGACTATATATCTTAAATTTTGCTAGACTTAATTATTTAAATCCTATAGAGGTGTATATTATTAATTTCAACAAGGTGCGATTTTAAGATTATTTATAGAATATGTGTTCAAAATTAGAAAGAGCTTCTAAAAGTTCTAACTCATAATCACTATGTACTTAAATACACTAAAATAAAATTTATAAAATAAATTTTGTTTACGTATAAACCGTTTTGCCTCTTCTACATGTTAGATTTGCATACGTAAAGCAAGTACATATTTGGTGTTCCTGAAAGTAGTCAAAGACATTCGGCATAATTTAATTGATAATGACGACGCTGACCTTTTTTGGATTGGCAAGTGATGTTTGAAAGAACGTTTGAAGTTTTGTGTGTGTGTGTGTGTGTGTGTGTGTGTGTGTGTGTGTGTCTTGGAAAATTTTGGACCAACCCCTTATTTTTATAAAGTGTAAGCCAACCACCTGTGGTTGAATTTTACATTAGAAACGGGTAAAAAAAAAGCTGAGTTAAAACTTGTATTATATGAACAATCCCGGCTAATTTTCTATTGCGTTAAAGTACTTTATTTGATTGGTCTATAATGCAACTAAACTCGCTTGATACTATAGTTTACAAAGTTCTCCCCGCATATTCGTATGTGCAGACTGTTAGGTGACAACATGAAAATGTAATTCAGAATTATGGGTGACGGATCTTCTAGGTGAAAGCGCTGTCGGTCGCATATGATATTACACGTCTTGAACTGTGGACTCTGAAGTGATTTAATTTTAACAATTATCTTTAAAGAGTGGCATTATATTAGAACTAAGCCCTATCCGTAGACAATGATGCGGCATGGGTTTAACTACGGTCTGTGAATTATTTAATGTCAACCGACTATTCATTTATCGTTATACAGTGATATTATATTAGAACTTTATAATTATATAGTTTCTGTTGATATAATTTTACAATAAAGAAAACCACCAATTGGAGTTTTTACTTATTGTTTCTACAATGCTGTAAATATTGCCAATGGACCGGACAATGAACTAGAGTTTTTTTGTTTGTTTTTTTTTTTTTTTTTTTCAGAGAGCACCTATCAGAAGAGGAGTGCCTAACTTAGCGCCTGGAGTGGTCTATGCCCCGCGGATCAACAAAACCGACCACAGCATGGGGTGTGGCCGAACTAATTTCTATGGATTGACGGACTTTTCTTATTGAAACAGAATAACCAGAAACCCTCATCAAACGCTGTCCTTATGAAGGTGATCAAATTCAAGCTGTCGTATTGTGAGAGTTGTTCTCGGTGACCAACAAATAAACGGCTAATTCTCTGCTCCAGCAAAAAGATGGTAAAAAAAGGCATACTGAAAATGAGGGTTTCCTTCGAAATATATTTATGAACTTTGAAACGAATTTCAAATAAAATAAATATCTGTTTATTTTGTAACAATGCGTTGTTTTGGCTTCAAACGTATATAATATGTATAATATGTATAATATATATATATATATATATATATATATATATATATATATATATATATATATATATATATACTTTCAGGAAACCCGACGTTGCATAAAATTGTATGATAATGCATGAATTTTTACACCCCTGCATATGTATTGTTATCGAAATGAGTGCGATCGTCGACTTTTATGTAAATCTAATTGATTGTCAGATCGACCTGGAAACTCAGCGCTGTGCACCGGAACGAATCTTTACATTGACTTTAGCTGCAACAAATTGTGTTCTACATTGCCCTGTAAATAAAATCATGACATTATTAGGTGTATAATGTTTTTGAATATAATTTTCAAAATAAAAATTTAAAGTATCATGATTAAGTTGTGTCTTAAAAACATAAATTTCAAACGCGCCCCTGTCATATCAAAAACATACTGTTGATTTCATATTCTAGGAGAGTTTGTTTATTTTTTATTAAAACTTCTAAAATGCACTTTGTCAAAATAACCTGCTAATTCTTTCATTGTTTCTGCGTCGATAGGAAATGAACCCACTCAGACAAATATCCTTTTTAATTATAGTATATATATATATATATATATATATATATATATATATATATATATATATATATATATATATATATAGGAACAAACAGCTAATAAAACATGTTATAAAACACTTTAAAAAGAGTTAAAAACATATTTAACCTGAAAAGGAAACACACGATAAGTGGATAGTCCTTAATCCGCGGAGTTTCGGAGAAATACTTTCCTTCTCATCAGAGCTGAGGAATTAGCAAAATAAGGGGTCGGATTTTGCATACAAAAGTATTTGATGAAACAACAAGTAAGTCAAAGGTCTTACTTGATAACAAAAAGTGAAACAGAGGTAATATGGTAAGGAAAAAGGTGATTACAAGTGAATGGATAGTCTCGTAAAAAATAAATAATCCAATGACGGTAAAATCCAAAAATATAACTTCAAGAAAGTTAATTGAATTTCCATTTGCATAAATAAAATCCAAAGAAATCCAGTAATTGGAAGATGGTCCAAAATAATCCAAAGGCAGAAATCCATGGAAAATTCACAAATATGTACAAGGGAAAAGAGGAAAAATTCCAATAATATTAATTAAAGAAAAATAAGATATGCTTTTATTTTTTTTAATTTATATATATATATATATATATATATATATATATATATATATATATATATATATATATAAGATTGAGTAGATACTTTTTCATATTTATTGGCAGCTTCATATAAAGATAAATTTTCTAAAACCAATGGTCTATTTGAATAGTAGTTTTTAATGATATTGTCATTCTACACCGTCTATTAATTTAAATCTATGTCTCTGTTTTGCAATGCCATCTCCAACCTAAATGACTTGATCAGATACACCAAATAAATGATGGCCCAATAATTTATCCGCACATTCATGTGATCCAATACCTCTTTTATTCTTATTAGTTAAAATCATGCTAATTTGCATCAGCCATATATGGAAATATTTTCATCCAGTTTCTCTCAAATACCTTCACCTTCATTTTTTCTACTTCAGTTTAATACATTGCCACATATCTAGTCAGTATCATGCTATATTAACCAATACACAGGGCATATATATATATATATATATATATATATATATATATATATATGATTGCCAAATTAGCAGCAATAATGGGTGATAGTTATTTACAAATTTTTCATCTAATTTAAACAACTTTCTTATTCCTTTGCCACTTAATCTAGATTTCAAACTTTCAGGCACAGAAAATATAAAGTTTTCTTTAGATTTACGAAATCAAAATCTATACTTTTTAGAAATATTTTTGCCTTTTCTTTATAATCTCAAACATGTTTTACTTCATAAATGAATTTGGAATCGATTTATCAAATTATGAAGTGTAGGACTTGCGTCTGAACAAGGCATTTTACAAGTTATTTTTATTTTTTATAAATTGATCGATTTTTCTGGAATTGCGTTGTGTATCCTTATTTCCATGTAAACATGTGGAGCGCCTCCTGATAAAAGTATGCACTGACAACAACAACATCTTTCACACACTTTAGGGATTAAACATGTTTTTTATTCACTGTTTAGTTTTCGCAAAATATTCACAACTTCGGCCAAAATATGTAGTACAGGATGAAGTTATAAAACAAATTACTGGACGCAATTTTTCATCCATTGGATGCAGATCAGATGTTTTTTCTACTTGCAAATCTGATCCTCTACAGTAACCATCATCATTGATAGATTTTATTCTAGTTTAGTATAATTAATGTGAAGTTATTGATTAAATAAAACTGATGTCATTCAAAAATCCAGTTATTTTATCCGCTTTGTCCACAAGAAAAAATAAATATTGAAGGTCTTTTCAATATCCTGTATCAGTGTTGTAGTCTGTTCTAGCTTACACGCAGGATGAGACTTTTCCGTATGGCCTGATGTAATTTATACCGAATCTTCCTTTGCAAAAGATTTTAGGAAAACACAAACATCTAAAGTTGGGTTAACATCTTTCATCAAATTAACTAAAACTTTTTTTCATTTTGTAAATTTCAATATATTTGATAATGTTGGACACATTATTTCAACTAAATAATGTTGATAATATGTTTTTTGATAAATACTTCAAAATACAATCAAAAACAAACATAAATCAGAGCTATCACAATTTTATTTTCTGTCAATTTCAACAATTTTATCATTTTTTTTTGCTTTAAGGCAATCAAGTGCAGTAAATAAATATTACGTATTTACCAATTATTTCCAAATGGTCTTTTGTGCTGTTGGTAATGAATTTACTATAATTATTAATAGATTGTCTTTATTTGATGGTAAATATCCATAACATGATATTTTTCATTCTATTTCCACCATTTTGATATAGGGGGGGCTACTATTGGGGCCATAACATCGCAGGGTTGCTATATATGGAGGCCAGCAGCAAGATGTCTGTTAACATTGTATTCGAATTTCTGCATGTTATTACAGTTAAGAAGCAGGAACTGGAAGAGTGTTTCAAGTCTACCAGTTCTGGAAAAAGAAACTATTAGAGTAAAAAGACTTCTTACATCTAGGGATCTCTACTGTATAGAGGTGAGACTTTGTTGCTAGTCAAGTTTGCCATGGTATTTAAGTCGAGAGGGCACAAGGGTGTGTGGTTGTCGGAACATGCATCATTAAAATAATTGTAGAACAGGCAGAGCAATGCAACCTATCATCGACGGGAACGAGGCCGAAAGCTAGATTAGAGTTCAGAACCCAGGTTGGGGACTCTCCTTTGAACTCTGTGCAAGAGAGAGAGAGAGAGAGAGAGAGAGAGAGAGACTAGTAGCGGAGGCACCAGCCTAAATGTAGCAACAATACTCCATGCATGGGTAAATAGTGGCCTTATGGAGGTACAGGATACTTTCAGGCGTAAGGAACTTTCTAGCACGGTAGAGAGAGCCCACCCTTATCGCATAGGCCCTGGCAATACTCTCAATGTATCTGCACCAACTCATATTCCTTGTATACGTTAAGCCGAGGAGTTTGAAAGAAATATTTCAAGTAATGTATCGTTAGCCATAGCTGTCGGTAGTTTAGAAGGCTTCTTGTAATTATTAAAGGAAACAAGCTTAGTTTTGGCAGCATTGATTATAGCCACCCACTTTTGTTTCCATTCGACAACTGATTGCAGGTTTTCCTCTAGTGTTTCTGTCATTTCCTCAGACATGTGTTCATTAAATTAACCCTCGTTCTTGTTATAGAGCGTGGTGTCATAAGCAAACATATCCATCTCAATGACAATTTTATCAGGAAAATTAAAGGTCTACGGTTTGCCACCTAAGAAGCACTCGCACTTTATATCATATTGTTTAGATGTAAGACCGTCGAGGACAGGTCAACCCGAATTCTTCTCTTTCTTAAAAAGGACTTAATTATGTGAAGTATTCGTCCACTGATACCGAATGAGCTTATTTTCCTGAGAAGACAATCTTGTCATACCCTGTCAAAAGCCTTAAACATACTTAGAGCTACCGCTCTACCCTCCGCTGCTTTGTCAGATGAATTGTATATACGTCAGAGATTACAGTTAGGATATCTGTTGTAGAACGAGCTTACCTAAATGCATATTTTTGGTCGGTCAGAGGTTTAGTACGTGTAAGGTGATGGGTTAGAGTTTGGTTAATTATGGATTCAAATATTTTGGTGAGAAGTGGAAGGAGGCTAATTTGATTGCTTTTAACTGTATCGGAAATGAGTTGCACTTTCATTTATGGCAGATACCATTGCTTTGATTCTTGGAGGGACAAGTTTTATCGCATTTATAAAACATGTTTACTTTTGAATAAAAAGTTGTTCATATGTGTTCAATTTTTCGAACTCGTCTGGCATTTAATCAACTTCTAATTTATTACTTAATGCCAATGAAGTAATTATTTTCATTCTTCAAAAAACTCACAAGTAACACAGATTTTACACGAAAAATAATATCAACAACTTCAATATTCCATTCAATCCAAACTTACAATAATGCATTATATTCTCTTTTTTTGTTTGCAAATGTAACAATAATTAATTTTCATTTATTCATCTCTTTATTGGAATTGTTATAATTAAATTAATACATTTATTCATAACATAATATTTTGAATGTTGTTGTTAACTTTTTTCCTTTACAATAATTCTTCAATAATTTAAGAACTTTTTACATTCAAACTATTAATGCCAAATAGTTTTCAAACATTTTCCAATTGCCTTCTAAAATACAAACATAAATTCAGCGAAATGTATAGTACTCCAAATTTGTATACATATGTAACAAACGTTTCGAGTCTTGGACTGTGTAGTGCCCTGCTTCTAATGTGTTAAAATATATTTGTGAAAGCAATATAAGTTGTCACTATAAATGCCATTCAGTCTTTCAGTTTTTCGTAATTTTGCGAATTTCAAAACTAGTAAAGTCTAGGAAATCTTTTTAATAAGTTGATGTATTCTTCTAGTTTATATAACTTGATTTTTTATTTGAACTTTATCGCTTAAAATCAAAAGTTATTGCCAATTCTGGTAAATATTCTTTTTCGGTCATTTTATTTTTTCTTCTGTCACAATAATATGATCGGTTGTTGTAAATGTTCTTACAATTTCTAGATTTTTTGTAGTTTTTGTACACTAACGATCATCAGATTTAAGATATTCAAAATTATTTTTTCAAAACTTCTGATGGCACATATCCAATATAATTTCTTGTAAACAAATACTTTTCTATTAGTTAATTAATGATACAAATGTTCTCCCTAATAAGTATTTAAAATCCTGTCGTGATTAATATTTTTAGCAAAATTATACACAATTTTTAAGCATTTTTTTATATTTTCTTATAACATTTCTAATTCTCAAAGCAGAAGTAATTTTGTTTAACTAAATTTTATAATTTTTCCACTACATATTACATTGTTATATAATTAATTTTATTTGTTTTAAATAATATTTAGTCAATTTATAAATGCTTTTTTAAAGTTTTTAAATGTATTTAATTTAATCTTATAATATTTTCTTTATTAATTTTAATCAAAATTTTCTCATCATAATGTCACAATCGTTGTTCTTCTGACACTTTTTTAATCGAATTATATACATTATAATTTTATTTCTTTTTTAAATTTCTTTTGTCACTGTCTTTTTGTTATAAAATATTTTAATTTGTTCTTTTAATTTTCTTTCTTTTTTGCTAATACTTTACTGTCCACTTCTCTAAATTTCATGTAACATTCTTTTTTTATAGTAAACTGTCTTTATTTCGTTCTTTAAATTTCTTTTTACGTTCATTGCTTTTTAAATATACTAGCATTTCAGCCCGGCGTTGCCCGGGTGTTTGGATGTGTATGTTGAGCAAAATAAAAGTGGTAGTAAGAAGGCAGGATCGAACCCGTACCGCAAAGGAGGAAAAGAACGGGGTAAAACCTAACGTTTATGCTGTTACGACCACCGCCAAACCGGAAGCGACATTTTTTTTAAATTAAGGCTAGACAATCTAAAGGAGAGGATAACTTAAAAAAATATCGGCGTAAAAGGTGACACCCCTGTAGAAAAGTGCCTAGTTGAAGGGGATGATATTAATGTTTTTAGCAAATTTTTCGATATTTGGCGTATGAAAGGTCGAACTTTAAAACGATACTAATCTTGGTAAAATCCGTCGCCTCTATTGAAAGTTTAAGGCAGACATATAAACAGACATACATGCATACATTTATGTATTGATAACTAAAAATTTTCGACCCAAACTAATGAAAAAGCTTGCCCTTTCTCTGAATAGCTTTTATGTAAAATTTCAAATATTTAGACCAGAAATTGTCTGAGTAATTTGGAAGAGACCGCAGAGATCAATTTTTTAAAACTTTGATCCCTATTATGACCCCTTAAAATCTATTGTTTTAGACTCAGGTCAAGTTATTAAGTTAGATCCATATCCAAGGAATCTATATCTAAAATTTTAAGTGCGTAGAACTAAAATTATCGGAGGAGTCTGGTATAGTTCTCAAAGGTAAAATCGTTGAACTTTGCCTCCTTAATGGTCAAATTTCTGGCCAAAAACTAATCACATCGATTTTCCCAAATCTCAGTACTCTGTATATCAAATTTCCAGTCTGTAGACTAAAAATTAACAGAGTTATTGCGTAGGGAAATGTACACAGACACATACAGACACGCACTGATACGTTCACTTATATATATATATATATATATATATATATATATAGAGAGAGAGAGAGAGAGAGAAAGACTTGTTCTTTGTTTTTTATCTTTTCCTAGATACTCACTGTTCTAATACATATATTCTTATATTTTTTATACTTTTGTCTTTCAGCTTGTTTGCTATTTTTTCTTCAATTAAGGTTTTCTATGAAGTTCAATCACTTTTCCCATGAATAATGATTTTTTAAAATAAAATTCAGCGGTAGAATCAGAAAATACCATTTCAAGATAAATATGTAAAACTAGTAAAAAGTAGTTTTTAAAACCAATATTTTGAACAATTAAAAAAATAGTGTTGAAAAATCAATGTCTTTAATTAAACCAGTGAAATATAAAATTGAAGTCCACAAAGATGTTTATTTGAACACTTATTAAACTAACAATCATCAGTTAAAGTTTTAAAGTTTTAAATAATCAATTCAGAAATAAACCAATAGCAGAAAGTAAATTATATTCGAAAAAATTCAAATTAATAACAAATTCCGTTTTAGTATTTGATTAAAAATGATTATTAATACACACAAGAGAGATCAGAGAGGTATTTATCTGTTTATTTGATATTTTTTAATGAAGAATTCCTTTTCAGTCTAATATTTTCTCCTACATCATGTCTTCCGCTCGCTGGTTTGTTAGATTTTTATGCCAATTACCTAATTAGTTTTCTTTTGACTAAAACCTCCTCTTGGAAATATTTGACTAAACTAGTTATTATAACTTTCACATTCCTATTACTCATTTGTTTTTTAATTGTTACTTAGTTAATTTTAAAGAGATCAGTTGATTTATCCCAAATTAATTTATTCCTTTGTTTAGCCGAAGACCACTTTTTGGCTCTTAAGTGCTCAGCCTCTGTTTAGTGAATTTATTTTAAGCAATTACGGCCTATTTTTGTCTCTTAAGTGCTCAGCCTTCTAGTTGGCGGGATTATTTTAGACAGTTACGGTTGTATACCTGACCCAACGAGCATGAGGTATTATCTGTGTCTCCGATCAAATCAGATATCAATATCTTATGCAACAATAATCGCATTTTACCTTTTCGTGACACAACACAGTTTAACCTATCACTTAACGTCTGTAGTTATGCCATCTAACGCGCGCACTGTATATTCACTTAATACTTGTCTAATTTCTGCTGTACTTTAAGCTTCTGAATTCTTAAACCGCACCATCAAATGTCAATGATGGCTAGGTTACTGTGCATACAATGAGAATATTATCCGTTATCGAAATTCTGTCGACGACTTTTAGACTGTTTACAGAAAAAGTCGCTATTTACATCCTTTATCTCTATAACCAAGTAGTGTGAACACCCAAAATATTTAGTAGGCACTTATGTTTCTATCATAGGCTCTGTGTCCGCTTTTGCGCTTTTATCATAAAAAGTTACACTTAAAACAATTCTTTGCTCCGTGTCGATAGTCCGCAAACACCGTCACGAAATTTTGATTTTAGTCCAAGTAGCAGAGTGCACGAGGAAAAACATCAAACACAGTTTAAAACACTAACAATAAAGCAAAATTATTTATACGTCGGTCAGCATGGCCTGTGCTAAAAATTAGCGTTTTCTTTCAGTGTCATATTTTAAAAAGTACAAAAAATAAATGTGTTCATATTCAATTATAATTTTTCACAATGGCAAAATTAAAAGTCAATTATAAACGTCCTATATGCTTAGAAGAAAGGTACTTCCCATTAGAGAAATATAGTCAAATCAATTTTTATTTTCTTGATTGATTTTTAATTCTTATTTTAGTAATTACATCAACTTGTTCACGCGTTTTAATTGTTGAAACATTTATTACAGCCTTGCAAAACCTTCAGCCAAGATGTGTTTTCAAATTTTACAAATTTGTAATGTATGACAATAAAACTGGAGATACCACTTAAAAATTAAAAACACCGGTCTATAAACTATGTCTAAGTCAAAAAGGTTTATTTAAAATTGATCTTTAAGACAAAACAAGCTATTTTCTACGTTAAAATATACCTTATCATAAGGATCAACTGGCCCGTAAGACTAACATATTCGTCTTTAACACTACAAAAATTAAGAGTCACCACATAACAAGAAAATATGACAGGACAGAAAAAACCGACAGTGAGCAAACAAAAAAACACCCCTCTGTCCTTACTTCATTTTTTTGTATTAACGTTTACTTTTTTCTTTTCCCCCCTCTATTTTATAGTAAAATATCTAGTCATGTCATCTAAATTTAATACACTGTAACGTCAAAGAAACAAAGGAATAAAAGAAATAAACGAACCCGACTTTGAATTTAATTTCTTTTTAAATACAAGTCGTTTATTACCCTTTACTCAGTCCTCGTCTTACGTCAGCTTAAATAGTCTCCCTGCCATTGCGGAGCTACATATCTATTTTCTCTAGTTCTCGTTATTCTTTCTGTTCCACTATGCACAGGCCGTAGACATCCATTTCTCGATTTCAACTTTACGCGTCCATCTTTTTCAATCGCACTTTCTCTGTTAAAGAACACGCGGTTTCTTTATTTTTGTTTTTCTTGTCACCAAAAAAGTTCACATTTTATAATTTGAATATGTGCTTTTCTCGGCAACTGCTGTTAATATCTTTACATGTACGCTATCTTGCAGCTCATTGTGATTTTCTCACGCGCTCATAAACGTTTTTCCTCAGATGTACCGAGTGTATATGAACAACAATTCTAAACCTGAGTGATCAGTTTGTCTCCATTGTGTATATATATATATATATATATATATATATATATATATATATATATATATATATATATACATTTAGTGGAAATGGTAATTAATAAAAGCTGAAGAAAGTGCTCAATACTGTTGTAGAGCAAATATGCGTTTTATTTTTTATTACCGTATCTTTCTGTTAAGTTATATTATTGTTTCAGCTACCCAGCTATATATGTGTGTATATATATATGTATATATATGCATATATATACACACATATATATACACATATATATACATATATACACACATATATATATACATATATATATACACAGACACACATATATATATAATCAGAAAATAAAATATTTCCTTAAATAACGAGATTGAAACAAATATTTGAAATATACATATATTCTCAGCCGTAATGTATCACTTAGCTTTATAGGAAATTTGTATAGTCTTTCGGTCTAGATTTTTAGTTGGTTATTGTATAATTAACGATTATATCATTAATGACATACCAATCTCGCTATAGACAAACACAAGTCAAATCTAGGTTATAAACATTCATGAAGCTATAAATGTAAACTTATTGTTAGACATGGAAAAACTCTCAAAGTATCTACATGAAAACCTTTAATAAGTAAATTTTATTAAAACTTAGAGAAATCAAAGGAATCCTTTTCGATATATGGATTCCTGTTTCAGGAAAGAAATCGATAAACGTATGCATCAAACAAATCATTTTTCTAAAGTCTTAAGATTATTAGGAACCTGAGCATTCGTTTCTTCTTTGAAACTATCCAAATATATTTATTCTGTACATTTCTTTCTAATACCCCTGAGGAATTCTCGAATTAGTTCCGAGGTTTCAGATGTGTTAAATCATTATATTAGCTATTTCTGAGAATGTATTTGCTGGAATTCTGCCAATGATTATGCCCTGCACAAATAAATAGATTTCAGGTAAATTCCAGAAAAGGTAAGATTTATTTTATAGACGAGATCACATTTTATATTCTGTTATTTTTGGTAACTTGTATTGATTGTTATTGATTAAGCTCCCGCTTTTCAGATTATAACACGTGAAAATTGAAATCTTGAATAATAAAACGCGAGTTCCATATAAATTGTAATATAGATCAACTTTCCTTATTGTTTCTTTATCTGTGTTTATTAAAATAAATAAAGATTAAGAAGAAATCTCTACCAATTTGATTTAAGAAAAATATTTTCCTAAACTGATAATGCAGTGTTCTTTTATATAATCATTGTAGGATTAAAAATAAATAAAATATGATGGAATACTCACAACGTAATACTATGTTACAACTGGGTGTATTCATGTTAAACTATTTACATGAATACAAAATCAAAGCAGGAGATATTAGGGAATATACAATATAAAATAGTGTAAATAAGAAGTGCTAAATAATTACCAGTGTGTACTGTTTTATATGTGCATGTGCGTGTGTGGGTCTATCTATATACATAGTTACAGAAGTACATATACATAATAAATACTGACACATGAAGTTAGCTTCCTCTTGAAAAGTTTGAAATCTCCCCACTTGATTGCTGTGCTGCCGTGCACACGTACGTGGCTCTTATGCCCAGCTTCAGTTTTACATGAACATTCATATATATGACGCTAATTATACTCTGCAAATAAAGGTGATTGAATGTAATGCTTATATATTTTTTTTAATTATTTTATGTAGAAAGGCATCCTATCTAGCGCTGGATATACACCCGTTATCACATGAATATAAACCAAAATATTGCTTTATAACATTCTATCCATCCTTTTAAGTAACGTTTATTTATGTTTTGTAAGAGCACATTAAGCTTTGCAGATGAAACAACAAATATTACCTATTAGCACAAAAGATATATAAATACATAAACGACTGTGAAAAGTAATTGGAAAAATATTTGTGTACGCTTCCTTCGGCCTCCAGCAACACACCTGCCCTAATAACATTAATCATCTTTGTTGACTGTCTTCTGTTTAGCCATACAAAATCATTTTCCTAAACTGATAATGCAGTGTTCTTTTATATAATCATTGTAGGATTAAAAACACATAAAATATGATGAAATATTCACAACGTAATACTACGTTACAACTGGGTGTCTTCTAAACTATTTACATGAATACAATTATGGCATTAAATTTCGTGTGTAGTGAAATGACGCAATGCTGACTGTAATTCTGTGGTTTCCTATTAGATGCGTTTACTTAAATCCAGGAACGTTATTCTTTGTAAAAAAAACTAATTGTCTTGCGGCTAGAAAAACAATAAACGCAAATCTTAAAAATGTCTTTATTGCAACGTGCATTTTATAAATATGACATAAGCCTCTTCAGATAAATAGAAAAAAAATAATAATGTAGCAGTGTCTCGAACTGTAGTTATATTAACTATGCGATGAAAAACTCGTATCTTTGAATCCTAACCGAAAAGTT
This sequence comes from Euprymna scolopes, assembly GCF_053919585.1. Taxonomy (NCBI): domain Eukaryota; kingdom Metazoa; phylum Mollusca; class Cephalopoda; order Sepiida; family Sepiolidae; genus Euprymna; species Euprymna scolopes. Next base: position 65,714,474 of record NC_136482.1, on the reverse strand, counting down.
ACTAAGCGAAATACTGGGTCTAATGATGCTAGCTACATTATTATAAAAAGTACAATATCTTCGAAATACAAGTGTTATAATATAAAATAAATGCAAGAAATGAATAGAGGAATCTATTTCTAACACTTTAGTAAAGAATTTTGGTTGTCGTTTATGATTCTTGTATCGGAGAAGAAAATAATCCTTAGGTAACTCAGGTATCGTTTTACTTACGAGATTTGAAAGTAAAGGCAGGAGAAATTATATTTTATAATGATAGGAGAAGATGTAGATCTCTTCGTAAACGTATAATTTAAAAACGTTTTAGTCTGTTTCGATTTCCACGGTAATGGCAGTTTAATGTAATGTGCGAAACTTATTATATCGAAGGTATCAAAAGGCAAATTATTTCATAATTTAATAAGAGATTAACGGATGTATAAGGAATTTTTCACAATATGTGTAGGCCCTTTCCATTCATAGAAACTGATTAAAATTGCATGCATACGAATCAAACAAAATATTGGTTATAAGTAAGCTCTACTGAACTGAATACTTTCGCAATACTAAGTAGTTTAGTGATGATAATTCTAATGGAAAAGTGAGTTCTAGAAAAGAAGGTGTAACCCTTGATATAATATAACGTATCCTGTTAAAACAAACACATCCTTGGATGTGTATATATATACATATATACATACGGATTTATTTATGATTTATCTATGTATATATTATACATGCATTTATATATATTTATATATATATATAAATGTTGAATGTTTTTGACTCGTAATGGGGGGGTAATATTAATTTGCTGTCCACCGCAGCAAAATCTGGCAGAAGGCCGGAAGGTAGAGAGTAGACAAGCTCATCTAAAGGAGGGGCACTGTTGCCTCAACAAAATCGCTTGGGCACCCCGTCGGCATTCCCCGGTAGGGGCGCATAAGGCGACAAGCAATAAACTTTCCCCACCCGAAATCCGGGTTGCAAGGCCTGGGAGGGTGGGCCTCCTAGATGATACCCAAGCGATGCACCTTAGTTCGACAGGTGCTGGGCCGGTTTTCGGCCCCTCACCTGTCGGGTAGAGTGTCAGGAACGAATCCTTGCCGAATACTCTACCCTGACTCCCTGCAGCCGTAGCCGCTAGGAGACCATCCCTCATCACGACGAATGGGATGTATGACACAAATGATTTCGACGATTGTTTTTATAATCACAAGTCACAATAAGCAACCAATAACACTCTTCAAAAGTTACTATAAAATTGTCGAATTTGTGATTCAATAAGTTCGCCGCCATCTTTGTTACTGGAAATTACACGCAGGATCGTACAGCACTGCCTCTTCACCGGTATCTTTCTGTAACATAATGTCTCTACACTTTACAAATTATGGGCCCAGCCATCGTCTTTTCTTTGACGGTTCAGAATCTAAATCGAATTGTGGCAGATAAAATTTTGGGGGTATCTAATGATTCGGAAACTACTAAAAGTGATACGATCTCCAACAGAGAATCCTAACGACCCCGAATTTATCGAAAAGAACGCGACTGTTTTTGCATAACTGATTCAATGCTTAGACGATAAAAGTATGTCTGTGATTATAGGAGATGCTTTGGATGATGGACGAAAAGCATTGGACATATTAAGAGAGCATTACTTATCAAAAGGGAGACCAAAAATTATATCACTATATACAGAACTAATGTCTCTTAAACGTAACGAGGATGAAACTATTACCGACTACGTTATAAGGGCAGAAACAACCGCCAATGCCTTAAAATTTACGGGTGAAATTATAAGCGATATCCTGTTGATATCAATGACCCTCAAAGGAATTCCAGCCGATTTTAAACTATTTACAACTGTTATAACGCAAAAAGAAAAACCCATAAATTTCAGTGAATTTAAATTGTCATTGTGCAGTTACGAAGAGACGAATTGGATACTCGTGGACAAAAATAACTCCAGAAATATCATGAAGTTCAAAAAAGCTTCTCGAAAACAGACTCCACCAAATTATGCATCTCATCGCAATGTTTCCCCAAAAGTAATTTTCCCAAAGAAAAAGAATGAATTATACTCTATAATTGTGGACAACCCAAGCAGAAAAGTTTTCAATGTCGATATAACACCTCAAAAATGGACTCTATAAAAGACATTGATGAGCATACATTTCTATCCACATATAACTTTGACAATACCACAAACGGTAAAAAAATCTCCTTGTCGACTGTGGTGCTACAGCACACGTTAATCACACTGTGCAACACTAAAAAAAGTACAGGATATCTGCAGCAATTTTTGTATACCTAGTAACGTGGAAATTTTATTTCTGGCTTTCTTTTTGTTGAATTAGGTATAATTTGTGCAAAATGGCCACAGTCGTAAATTTCAGTAAAAACGTCCAAAACGGGTTACTGACGACTTTGCAGTCACATATTATGTGTATTAAATTATAAATCTTAAGAGAAAAACACAGTTTAATATACACATATTGTGTACATTATTATTAAATCATTTATTTGAATCATTTATTTGCTAAAGTCAGCCGAAATTAGCTATTTTTCCAGATTTAAGAGAGCTAGATGACAGAGCTAGCTTGGTTAGCATAATATTTTCTAGACCAAGGGCTAATTTTTTCAAAAGTAAAAACATAATGCTGTAGCACATGTTTGGTGTTCACCACCTTCCGAAAAGCCATGGTATTCGTCAAGAAAGGCATTTTTTAATGTAGGCTAAAAAAATCAAGGAAAAGAAGCTAAAACCTGCCTCAGAACCTTATTTGTAGGGCACGGTAAAATATCTGAGGGTTAAAAATAGATATCCATTTAATAAAGTATTTTTTAACTAAAAACTACAATAAAGACCGGATTATTGTGTATTGTAATGTTTTAAACATAAAGGGGCATTTTATACATTCTTTTCTGAAAATTTACTAAATTAAATGCAAAAAATAGAAATGAAATTTTATCAACCCCTTACTTTATGTACGAAAGAATCTAATAACTTGCTAGTGGGCGTTTATAATGGCTTAACATGTTCACATTATGGAATCCTTATTTTTCTTTATAAAACAATTTACTTTTTTTGTTGTCTTTATTCTTTAGATGCAGTATAGGCTTTGACGATGACTTTAAGACAGTGCAAAAATGATCCAAGCAAATTCTGCTACATATGTGGCGAATTAACATTTCCTAAAGAAAAGCGCAGCATTACCAGACATATCAAAACTTGTACAAGGTGTACTTTCATTTGGATATAGGAGACCAAGACAAGTCATGGGCTTCTCATGCCTGTTGCCTTACATGTGTGAAAACATTGAGCGCATAGTATGCAAAAAAGAATGTTAACATGAAGGTTGGTGTGCCAATGATTTAGCGAGAACAGAAAGATCATTCTAATGATTGCTATTTTTGTCAGCAAGACTATTTTTTTTTATTACATTTTCACCCCAAACAAGGCAAATTGCCACTTTGGTGTAGGGGGCTACTATCAGGGGCAACAACTACTGGGGTACTATGTAGGGAATTGGGCAGCAAGGTGTCGGTTCACGTTACACTTGAACTTCTGCACGTCAGTACTGTTGGGGAAGCAGGGACCTGGAATGGAATTCCAGAGTCTTGCGGTTCTGGGGAAGAAACTATTGGAGTAAAAAGATATTTTACATCTAGGGATCTCTACAGTGTGGGGGTGGGATCTAGTAGCCTGTCGGGTTTGTCGAGGGTGCTCGCGTCGTGGGGGCACAAGTGATTACAGTTCGTCAGAGCATTCACCACTAAAATACTTGTAGAAAAGGCAGAGGGATGCAACATTTCGTCGATGGGACAGAGGCTGAAGCTTAGATGCCAGTTAAGGGCCTATCAGGTTTGCGACTCTCTTTTGAACCTTGTCAAGGAGCGAGAGACTAGTAGCAGATGCACCAGCCCAGATGTGGCAGCAATACTCCATACATGGGCGAATGGTGGCCTTATAGAGGTACATGATACTTTCGGGTGTTAGTAGTTTTCTAGCACGGTAGAGACAGCCTACCTTTCTTGCAGCGGCCCTGGCAATGCCTTCAATGTAATTGTTCCAACTCATGTTTCCTGTGAACGTTAGGACAAGGAGTTTGAAAGATAGACTCTCAGATAAAGAGTATTTGGCCATTGCTAGGGGTGGTAGAGAGGGTTTCTTGTAATTATTGAATGAAACTAGTTTAGTCTTGGCAGCATTGAACGCGACCAACCACTTTTGTCCCCATTCCACTACAGATTGGAGGTCTTCCTCTAGTGTTTCTGCCATTTCTTTAGAAATGTGTTCATTCGTCTTCCTGTCGTGTCTGCCATAGAGTGTAGTGTCATCAGCATATATACCCATCTCAGAGGCAATGTTGTCGGGGAGGTCATTTATGAATATCAGGAACAATAGAGGTCCAAGGATAGAACCCTGGGGCACTCCCGCATTTATATCATATTGTTTAGATGTGCGACCGTCGAGGACTACCTGGATTTTTCTCTTATCTAACAACAGCAACAGAAAAAGAAACACATTGTTTACCCAAATTTGCAATCAGCAATGCGCCCAGTTGAGCACTCAAAAGAATTACCTGTACCAAAACCCCCTGATCAGGAAATGTGGAGTTCAAGCAGTGGGGATGAACATTACAGTGATGAAACAGTATAATTTTCTAATTCAGAAAGCATAATAAGCCAATACTATTTTTTCAAGATGCTCTAAATGACTTATGCAGAGATCTTTATTTAACCAAAGACAAAAGTGAACTTCTTGCATCAAGGCTTAAAGAACGAAATCTTCTTAGAAAAGGTGTGAAAATAATATTGTACAGAAAACGTGCAAAAAACTTGCATGTTTTGTTCACTTTGACAGTTGATTTATTCTTCTGCAATGACATTGTTGGACTTTTTGAACAGCTGGAAATACAATATGATAACACCAACTGGCGACTTTTCTTAGATGCATCCAAGGAAAGCATAAAGGCTGTTTTGCATCACAATGGGAACATCCTGCCATCTGTTCCTTTAGCTTACAGCACGACCATGAAAGAATCATATGAAAATTTAAAAACAATTTTAGCAAGCATACAGATTACAAGGTTATAGCCATGCTCACTGGCCTTCAGCCAGGCTATACTAAATGTTGTTGCTTCTTGTGCTTATGGGACTCTAGCGCAAGAGATGAACACTATGTACGCAAGCACTGGCCTGCTAGAGATGAAATTGAGCAAGGAAAACATAGCATCAAACACAAACCACTTCTGCAAAGTGGTAGAATCCATTTACCACTTTTGCACATTAAACTCGGTTTGTTCAAGCAGATTGTGAAAATACTAGACAAGGATTCCTTGGCATTTGCATATCTTGCAGAAAAGTTTCCTTCATTAAGTCGAGCTAAAATAAAAGAAGGTATCTTCATAGGTCCCCAAATTCGAAAAATTGTTCTTGATGAAACTTTTAACACACATCTCACGAGAAAAGAAAAGTGTTCCTTTGAGTCATTCAAGAAAGTTTGTGATAACTTCCTGGGAAAACATCGTTCAGAAGACTATGTGCAAGTTGTGAATGATCTATTGCATCATTTTCATGATATGGGATGTAACATGTCTCTAAAAGTTCATGTGCTCCACACTCATTTGGATTTTTTTGCTGAGAATCTTGGGCATGTGAGTGATGAACATGGCGAAAGGTTCCATCAAGATATTTCATTAATAGAAAAACGTTTTAAAGGAAAATGGAACACTGGTATATTGGCAGACTACTGCTGGAATTTAAAAAAAGTATGATGACACTCTACACAAGAGAGTTAAGAGGACAAATGTTGTTTAAACTGGTGAATTCGGTGTTTTTTTCCAAATAATTAATAATAAAGTACATGAAAATGGTACCTAATCCAGAGAAATAAATGTCAGATTTGGAATCAGCATACTTTTTTTACACCGAAACAGGTCTTATATGTCTTGTACTTTTTTTTCAATTCAAATTTGTTGCACAGTGCCATTAAAGAATCTGATTTCATTATATTTGATTCAAACTTTAATCCACAAAGTCATTTTGTCTAAATTGCCGACAGTAGTCAAATAAATTATATAGTCTTGATAAGAGGCGATGCTAAAATATCACAAAAAATTAAAAAGGCGAAATTTGTAACTGTTTTATAAAATATACCCTTTTTTATACCTACATTTAAACAAGACGTATTTTCCGTCAGGCTGCCATTAAACAAGACGCGAATATAAAATTTGGCCAGAACAAGTCAAAATTGATATACCCTAATGGAACTGTATTTGACATTAAAGAAAATGGCCGACTATACTATTTAAAAAGTATGGTCCCCTCAAAAACTGCCTGTCACGACTTGAAAATCTGGCATGAAATTATATTATACTGCGGTACAGTTGATGTCGAAGGCATGAAAATAATACCTTCACACGATCTCCCAAATCGTGATGTTTGTGCACAGGGGAAAATAACAAAATATATAAGCAAAACACCAGAAAAAAGGCCACGAAAATTCTCTGTTTTGCACTGTGACTTTGCAGATCCTGTCAGCGCGATGGGAAGAAATAATCTAAGGTACGTTTTGAGTTTTATTGATGATTTTTCCGGTTTAATAATAGTTTATTTTCCAAAAAAAACTATCCTCACCACTAAGAAATAGTTCAATGATACTGTCTCGTACGGCTCGGTAAAATGTATTCGCTAAGACAATGGGACTGAATTTACTAGTAAAGACTTTGAACTTCTATTAATTAACCACCGTATTAAATACGAGAAATCTGTGCCGTATTCCACCTTCCGAAATGGCACCGCTGAACGAGCATGGTGAAGCCTTTTTGAGATGACAAGATGTCTACTGATCGAATCGAAATTAGCGCATAGTTTATGGATGTACGCTTTAATGGCAGCAACATATATCAGAAATAGATTGTTCAATAGAAGATTAGGAAAAACACATATGAGGCGTTTTGTGGTGTAAAACCTAAAATGAACCGAATGCATATATTTGGTTCAGATTGTTTTGCATTTAAAGGAAATACCAGCAAACTAAATACTAAAAGCGAAAAAGGTATTTTCATAGGTTACAATAAAAACAGTCCAGCATATTTAATCTACTTTCCCGACCAAAATGCCATAAAAAGAGTTAGATGTGTAAAATTCAATGATATATTAAATTAATAAAATGGCGATCCAGTGGATGAAAAACGTGAGGAAATATTACCTAGCATCTTAATCGATCACAATGAAAATATTAATAATGACGACAATTGCAGTAGAACTACTGACGAAAATATTAACCAGACACATCGATACCCGATAAGGGAGCAAAAAGATCAGACTTCTTTAAAATTGAAAAGATAAAAGTCTACGCAGTGGATTACTGTTACTCGTTTATATTATAATCACATTCAGCCCGATGTTTTTTTTTATTATTGTTGCAACTGTATATGAAGTCTATTGCACTAGTGTTATATATCTTTTTCCTGAGAATTTAATTTAATTTGATATTCATTAAGGACAGCGTATATTTTATTTTCATAAAATACAGGAGAAAGAAGAATTTTGAAATGAAAATTTGAATCAAATATAAAATCAGTTTTTCAACAATTTGATCTAGAATTTCGTTTTCATGCATGTATTTATGTCAATTATTTCCGATTTCTCATAAGAACTAATTATTAATATATTGTATGTTCTACAGCATACTTGTAGACCTGATAATAAATGAAATAATATGAGAAAATAGATTATTCGAAATACTATTAGTTGGACTTTCGGTTCGAATCATGTAGTTTCATTATTCCAATTTTATGATACTTTCGAAGAAGTCGTACACGTTTAGAATTCATTTCTGTTAATAGTTCGATGCTGTTGAAGTGCAGTCATTTCGTTTTATCCAAAACGTTTTTACAATGTCTTTAAAACTAACCAAGGTTTTACATATAACAATATTTATTCAGCAAGTGTGTTTACTTTTGTTAAGTCACGAAAATAAAACAATTGTAATTTACTCTCATGTAAATCTTTCAAAATTTCTTTCATAAATGATGCGTACATGGGGGCGTGTCTGAAAGTTTCAGAGTCAAATTATTTGACATTTAATACATATTCAACGATCAAAATATATCGAAAAAGTTGCAAGTCGATAAATATAGATTGTTAATATTTAATATGAGTTGTGCTGGCGAATTTGTTTATATTAGAACAGTTATTCGTAATCGTTGAACGAATAAAAAAGTTCACTTGGAGGTTAGAAAATAGTTGACCTTGATGGCAAAACAAACTTATTTTACGCCAACCCAGAACAAGTTCAAATGTTCAATGCTCAAGAGAGTTTAATAATGTAAAATTAATGTTCTTATATTTCGATCGAATTAGCATGGGTTTCTACATATACACAAACACCCACAAAAGCAGACATATTTTCGCATGTGTGTGTTGTTCTATTTCATATGTAAATATTTACATAATAAAATACTAAAAAAAATGAGGAAATTCTCTTGTACCGATTCTAACGTGTGGTCGATGAGAATATATATATATAAATATATATATATATATATATATATATATATCTTCCTTATTGCGTTATATACAACACGCTCTCTCTTCTTTCTCTTTTCTGCACACCCATATATATATATATATATATATATATATATATATATGTGTGTGTGTGTGTGTGTGTGTATGTGTGTGTGCGTGTGCGGGTGTGAAAAACACAAATGTTTATAGATATCATGACCTTCATAATATTTATTTTACTCCAAAATTAAATTCCAACATACTTCATTTCATTTCATTCGTACAAATATTAACCATGCTAATCTCATGTGAGATTTTAAATAAAATAACGACAAGCTCACATATGCACACTTAATAAGCACTTTATTGACTAAGTGTACACAGACTTTTATTAGGTTTTATTAAATATGAATTAAATATTTACTGAATTAATTTGAAAGTTCAATTTTGTATTTGTGATTCATTTTTTTTGACGATTTCCTCTGAAAGAATGCGCGCATAGGTTGTACCAGTATATCAATAAAATTAACAATTTACTTTCGTAATATGAAAATGTGTTTCATTAATTTTTTTCATTAAAAACATTAACTAACACAAACTAATCCCCTAAATTTGCAACATTGCATATTAATGTATTAAGCAATTATTATCAGTTTTCCTGAATGTGGTTGTCCTTACCTAACACGAGAATTACTAGGACTAACAGGGTTATTAAAAATAATAGCACTGTTACATTCGGAAAGCGTATTACCACCAAAATTTAGTGAACACCAAAAGTCGTTTGAAGTGAGAATATGAACCGAAATGATTTTCTTGTAGCAAAAGGCAATATGATGTTACGATTATGCAAAATAATGACAATCCGGGAAAGCTTCCTGGGAATGATATAATTTGATGAAATGTGTGAGAACCTCAAGTGAAGACAACAACAATAACAACAATACATATATATAAAGGTGAACAGGAGGTCAACGAATCCTTTGTCCTGTAAGTGTCTGTCCATTGGCTGATTAGAATAGGCGTGGTGGCAACTAGATGGCTGATTGGCAAATAAAAACCCTCAATAGCATGTGCGTATATATAAACGCGCGATAACCGCAATTTTTCGCATAAGCCTGGTTAATTCTTACGAGAATGAAACACGGAATATTTTGTGTCGCCTAATTACCCTATATATTTTCATAACTTACTCTCTCGCTCTACCTATGCATTGAGTACTATTGAAGTAAATGCTGAAAAATTTACGCATAAATTGCATCTTCGTTCTTGACTGTACATTTATGAAATGAAATTCAATATAAGACAAAATGTATGCAAACAATGAATATCAGTTTAAAAGAATAACTTATTCATATATTTATATAAATCAGAGTCCATTTTTGAAGGTAAGTTTTTAACTTGATAAACGACGTTTACTTTTGCTACTATCATATAAATTAAGTTGTGATTGTTTGTATATTCTGTATAAACGTTTACTTGTTTAAATAATTAATCCGTCATTATGATTTTAGTCTCACAGCACATAAGCTTAAAGGATCAAAGATGTGGTAGATTATGTCCATTTGCTGTTATACGAAAGATGGCTAAAAGGTAGACAAATATAGAGACAACAATTTTGTATGAAAATCCAAACATGTGGCGTTAGTAAAATTTATCGATTAAACACCAACAATTCAAAATGACCTGAATTTTTATTCTTCGTTAGAACTGTTAAGGCCTTGAGTATTATTAATTTACAGATCAAAATCACGTAATCGAAGTTTTAGTGCCTTCGTCTCTTAACTTTGAATATATATATATATATATACATATATATACATATATATACATATATAGACATTATATATATCAACATTGTATATATATATATATATGTATATATATGCATATATATATATAAACATTGTATATATATATATATATATATGTATATATATGCATATATATATATATGTGTGTGTGTGTGTGTGTGTGTGTGTGTGTGTGTGTGTGTGTGTGTTGGGACTATTGATCGGAATCGAAAATCTAAAAAAATTGGAACTTTACGGTATCATAATCGCCATCGGAAAAATACTTCAATTTCCGGTTCCAAAACCGATTCCATAAAAAACATGTAGAACTTACTTTTACATTGGTTGCACTGAAGATAAAATTATGAACATTTATTGTTTTTAATTACCTAATGATATTAAAATCTATATTAATAATAGTATAAACACGATGAAAATTTATTTTAATTGTCCTAAAAAATAATTGACTGGCATTGACGAAAAAAAAAATAAATCAGTGGACTTCGAGGATTTTCACACTACTTCGATAGGAACATTTTATCGCCAGCGTTTCTTTTATTTCACCAAAACTCACATATAATAAACGATTCATGGTTATAATTGAATCAATTTTATCGGTTAAGTTTGTAACAGCTCCACCGAAAAGAAAGACGAAAATACACAGATAGAGACTGAACATTTGTCTGCCAACAAAATCGTTCGTGTTTTTGTTTTAAATAATTAAAAATATTTTTAGTAAAATGTTTTTCTTACGTTTATTTCCTATTTAACCTTATATTTTCATGTAAATAAAAATAATGTGGATTACTTGACTATATGAAAATATTTTTGCTCTAGTAGTATATGTAAGTCTTCGACAAATCACTCTAAGCAAAATTGAGGTTACGTATGAGCACCCTGAAAAATTTTTCGAGGAAGAAAAACATGAATTCTTTTAGTTTCATATATAAATTTAACGTAAGAGATGACCGGAATTTCTTAACTATTCTAGTGTTTTAGGGCATCGTTCTAGACATTTTGAGGGAGGGGTTAATATTAACTTTTTAAAATGATTGAGTGTGATTTTACTACCATTTCAGTCAGACGTGGGGTAATTAGTGGTAAAAAATTAAATTTATTGAAGAAACTGATCCCCCAGTCCAAATTCAAGATAATTTTTTTCTTTTATTTTTGGTCAAGATTTTTTTAGAATATTCAGTCACACCTAATCACCTAAAACGTAGAAACTCATCTTGGAACACAACGGAAAACCCGTCCAGGAGAAAACTCGTTTACGGAAAACGCGTCTATTTTTGCTAGATTGTTAAACTCGTCCATTATCGAATAAACATCGATTAAAAAGCAATATTATGACCGTTCTAGCAGAAGATATTTTTAAAGAGAGTACACACCCATAACATTTCAAAAAAATAATTTTACTTGTCTACTGTTGTTTTAAAAAAGATGAAATCGATTTTTCTAAGCGTTCATTTTCTACCTAGCTTGTTAAGTTTTCAGTCAGTTAACTGCTTTTAAATCATGAATTCAGTTTAAAAACCAGTAGTGTCGATTATTAAGTGAGAACAAGCAAGAAGATCACATCTCGGGAGAATTGATTATAGCACAAAAATAGAAGAGTTTGTATTACTGTAAATAGATGTACGAAAAAGTGGTTAAAACGAATATATAACCATTATGTTATCAAAGAACAAAAAAGTTTATTTTCTACCTTTATTTAACCTTTATTTAATGTAAAATGTTTATTCGGTTCGAAAGCTGTCGGAGAACAAGGTGTCCGCGATGTCTTTGTTTTCAAGCGTTTATAATCGAACGGAATGAACATTGCACCTTAAATTAAAACACAAAAATCTTATCCAGTAACGTAGTAAAGTAACTTACCTTGCCTTTGATGTTATTTATTTGTTACATATTTGTTTTTTTGATGCTATTTATTTGTTATTTATTTGTTATTTATTTGTTTTTGATGTCATTTATTTGTTACATATTTGTTTTTTGATGTCATTTATTTGTTACATATTTGTTTTTTATGTCATTTATTTGTTACATTTTTGTTTTTTTACATATTTTTTAAATCTATGTGTATAGTAATAGACCCCCAAATAAAGTCCAGTAATGTCGACCCAGTGTTACGAATTCGAAATAGGAATATGTGAGCAAGAAAAGAGAAAGCAGAAAGCAGGAGAACAAAAAATATTATGGGGTGTAGAGTCTTTTTTTGAACTGAATAAAAGCTTTAAATTAAGTTAAACCACTAAAAACATATCAAACAAGGTAAAAAAACGAACACTTCGAAAACTCGATTTTATCGTTTATAAAACAAGAGTAAACAAGTAAAAGTGTTTTTTAATATTAAAAGGTGGATGTAGTCTCTCCTAAAAAGCAACATCCCCTTCCAGAATGGTCAAAAAATGCGTTTTCAATCGATATTTATTTAATAATGGGCCAGGTTTCTTACTTATCAAAAATGGACGAGTTTTCCATGGACGAGTTTTCCGTGTACGATTTTTTAAATTCGTTATAACTTACGTGTCATTCATTACAGTTATCTTCTCACTGAGACTGATTTACACATGAAGTTGGTTTATAATGGACAGACACCAGCTCTCCAAGAAGGGTCATTCTAAATTGGGATAAAAATAGAAATTGCCTTAATCTTGAAGAATGTCTTTTTCACTGACAAAGGAGAGGAAAAATAAAGTGTAGTATCAGAACACGTACTACACTTTTAATTATTTTTTTGCTATAAATATAATATGACCATCAAAATGTGGGAGAATGGAGATCGTTAGTTATCCTCTATCTTACACTGTCTATATTATTTTTAGCTAGAATCATTTGAATCTCCACAGTACCACCTTTACTCCTATTCAAAATAGTGTGGATACGTTGAATATATATATATATATATATATATATATATATATATATATATATATATATATATATAAATTTATATATATATATATACATAAAAATTTTCAGTAAATATTAATAGGTTTTTAATTAAAAATATTTTCTATAATATGGCTAAAAATATTAATAAATTATCTGCCTATAATAAATGTAATCAGCGTTAGAAATCCTCATACAAAAATATCTGTCAGCCCCCCCCCCATTCACAAGAAAATTTATAGGATTTAAGAAAAAACTTAACGGGTTGAGGTAAAATTTTTGGTATCTCTAATGACATTATTATAAATGCATAAATTTCTATGACATAAATGTATCATTTATTTATGGATTTCCCAATGTGTATTTTGTATATAAATTATCGGTGAGATACAACTAAAAAACTGAACGTGCCCGTTATTTATAGACTTTGTTTCACAAAATTATTAAAGAGAAAGAAAAGAGACTGATGTAAACAAATTGTTAGTTGATTTTTTGCATAATTCATTTGGTATATTAATGTCTTTAACTCATTGTTCTCATTGTGATGATTAAAGCTCCAAATATCGGAACATTTCTGAAATATACTTATATCGACGCTATTTAATGAAGTTATTCGATAAAGGCAGTGGTGTTCTCGTATGCTATAGTTGTTTTTTTTTCGGGCATCTTTGTTATAAGAATCTGAATCAGAATCGGGAATCGTATCCGAATCGGAAATAAGGGACGGAATCGGTAATTGTATCGGAATAAGAAAACATGTTGGAATCGTTTCATCACTAATATATATATATATATATATATATATATATATATATATATATATATATATATATATATACTTATTAATGGGGCAGGTATTACTATTGAATAAGTAGTTTAGAATTTAATTCCTGAAGTGTTATTTTGTATTGAAGCCATACATAATTTCAGCAAATTATGGTTTTATGGCAAACATAGGTTAAATCTATAGTAATAAAATTAGTACCATGAATAAGATATGTTTTAAAAACTTATATTTTGAATAGGTTAGCCTAGCTCTAATTGGTTCCGTTGAATTAATAAGTAAATTATAAATTAATATTATGAATTTACCAAACTTCAACTAATTCTTTAACTTTCCGAATTACAGAATTATCTCCCTTCTACTTTTAAAATACCCGATAATCGTAAATCTTAATAGGAGGGAACGAAAGAAAATAAAAAAATAAAAAAATAAAAATAGAACATAGTTTGAGCTCCTTAATTTTAAATGAATAATGAAATTGAACTAAATATAAAGTCATGTTTAGACTTTGTTTTTAAGTAGATATTTTTGTAAATAAACAAAGCAAATTCCCGATACGGAACTTACGTAGTTTCGTAACGATTTCACTTAGTTGATTAGTCTGTTTTAAAAAATTTAAATATAAACATGTTTTAAATAATTTTAATTAAATAAAGAAATATAGAAATCTAATTCATATTTAATGGGCATAGGTAATTAGTGGTAACATCGTTCGATATTTAGTTTGAAATTCGTTTTTTTTTTTGTTTTTCAAATAAAGATACGAAAATTGGTAGAGATATAAATATTTAAAAAGATATTTAGTTTGAAATTCGTTTTCTTTTTTTTAATAAATATACGAAAATTAGTAGATATAAATTTTTAAAAAGTACTTGGCAAAGGAAATGTTTCTTTTTCATAATGTTTTATTCCTAAACTGTGTTTTTTTTATTTAATAAGTAAGGAGAAAGACTGTTCTTGTGACAATTTTGAAACGACATATGTTTGAATTTGTCCCAATGGTCTTGACACAATTGTAACTAACAATGAAATATACTTTTTGTTGCTATCAACCCATTCTTTGAAGTTTTGGTTTTTGTTAAAACAGTATATATATATATATATTAAGATGTATATGTGGTAAAAAAACAAGGATAAAGAGTGCAATTATGTTAGAAGAACAAAATACGTTGTTGTTTTTTAAACCGCAAGTGTATAAAGTAAATTCATTTCAAATTGTTTCAATAGATAGGGTACAAACTTATTCGTCAATATCGTCAGATGATTCAAGTTAAAAAGTTTGTAACTTGAATGGTCTGACGATATAGACGGATAATTTTTATTCTTTCAATTGAAAAAAATTGTAATGAATTTAGTTAATACACCTGAGGTTGTA
This sequence comes from Euprymna scolopes, assembly GCF_053919585.1. Taxonomy (NCBI): domain Eukaryota; kingdom Metazoa; phylum Mollusca; class Cephalopoda; order Sepiida; family Sepiolidae; genus Euprymna; species Euprymna scolopes. The sequence continues at coordinate 65,699,134 of NC_136482.1, read as the reverse complement.
ATAATAAAAATCATATATCTATAATATAAAGCTGAACGTCTGTGTGTATGTCTGGTCACGAACAGGCTCCTATATAGTTGCTATTATAGAAAACTGATCACACATAATGATAGAAGATGTATCAAGGCACAGAAATGGGTACGTTTGATCTGGCATAATGATGATTCATTAAAATTGTGGGGTATGCGTACGCGCCTGGTCCACAAAGTATGGAAATAAAAAAAATTAAAATTAAAGAAAAATGTTTACACATACGCATACATCTGTGTATATGGATGTATGCGTATGTGTGAGCTCCTGCATATATCTCTATATATATGAATGTGCGTGTATGCATGTGTGTGTGTTTGTATTGCATGCGGATGTATGTGAGTGTGTATGTGCATACATGTATGTATATATGTGTGGATGCATGTATATGTGTGTGCGTGTGTGCGTGGGTGTGTATACATATATGTTCTCCTACCTATTCTCCATCTTACTTGTGTGTGTGCGCGTGTACTTATGTTTGAATGATTAAGTGCATGTATGCATGCGTGTTTTGATTGGGGAATAATAATAATAATAATAATAATAATAATAATAATAATAATAACCAATTTGTGTGTGATATATTGAGTGGATGTGTGTGGGTACGTGTGTGAGTGTGTAGGTGGGTGTGTATATATGTATGCCCCTACATATATGTCTATGTATGTGCGTGTATATATGTGTATATGCGTGTGCATGTGTGTATGTACATGTATGTATATGTATGTCTGTGATTGTGAGTGAATGTGTGTTATACATAGGGAACGAATGTCATAAAAAAACATAAAAACCTTCACGAAATCGACCAAAAGCCACTTACTATTGGAGACAGAATGTTTGAGACCACATAACTCTGAAAAACACGTTTAGTATCAGCAGATGTAAAAATGACATTTCAAACTCCCATTTAAAAAAAAAAAAACTTTTCACGAAAATATCTGAAGAAAGCGAACCAAAGCTTTAAACGCGTTATATAAATATTTTAAAATAAAAATATGATAAAAGGCTAAAAAAAAACACAGTTGTTGATCGCTACATTCTTATATATATATATATATATATATATATATATATATATATATATATATATATATATATATATATATATATATATATATATAAGAATAACAGACGAGTATGCTTTACATGGTTGGGAAGAAAACATAGTATTTTGTTCAATAGGTAGGTTGATTTTTGAAAAGAAGTTGAGTTTGTAACTTCAAAGAAAAGAATTACAGACCTTTAGCATATATATATATATATATATATATATATATATATATATATATATATATATATATATATGAAGACAGAGAGAGAAATAGAAAGGGATAGATAGATAGTAATTTCACACAATAGTACGACTGTGACAACCCTTGTCATCTGAACAACAAACGTAAACCGAATGTTTCCGTCTAAAACCTTTACACGGGCAATAGCATCGATGCGATCCAACACGCGTCCGAACAACTCCGCCAACATAACTATACACGATGCGAAGAATTCTGTCGATATAGCGCGGCAGGGTCCCAAAGAATTCCATCGATACAAGTAGAAACGATTCCGTACAACTGCATCGACACGACCCGATACGATCCGGAATAACTCCATTGATACGATCCGACGCGCTACGAGAGCAATCTCGACAAATATTCACTTCACGACGCTGGCATCGACACGGACAACACATGTTAAGCACCTTTGCGTATACCCGTCAAACTCCGTCTCGAGATCACACAAATGGCATTGTGGGGCGGGTCTTTCGCTTGGTATTTCGTCTTTACGATGCGCTTTTAAGAACTTCCTGAGGAGGGCTTTCTTTTGTTGCATTACTGAACACATTTTGCCCTAGATCATTAGCATAGCTCTCTAAAGAGTTTTCTTCATGTTTTCGTAAGTATAGAAACGGGACTTTGTCAACCGAAGAGGAAATTCTATTACTGATAGGGCAATCCTTTCGGCACATTTTATTTGTGCCGTATTATTTCATAACTGAAACTAGGTGTGAGCTAATGATTTCCCTCACTTTGCTGAACTGTATCGTTCAATTTTCATCCGGATTCTTAATTCAAACAGCATCTCCTCTCTTTTACGAACTAGCACTTGCGTTGTGTGACGCTAGCACTAAATCGATACCCTTTACACAGATCCTAAAGTTGTATGTCACGTTCGTGTGTTCAATCGTGGCCGTCTTATTAGCCATATATTTAAAGTTATGCCAGTTCATTTTCTCCAATAGGGTTCACTGTGTTCTTGTTGCAATGCACTTTATCCTGCGATAGGACATTCGATTGTAAAGTTTACCGATAAAACGTGAGTGCATAGAAATCGTATGTACAGACCCCGATTTCGTGCAATGTCTGAAAATCTCTTTTCGCAAAACGCCACGCTATTTACAAGAATTTGGGGATGAGAGTGCCGCTTCATTTTCGCACCTTGCTCGTTTACTGCAACAAAATCTAACAGTATGTCTTGCTGCTCATATCGATAACAGGTGACATTTCTCTTACTCTTGTGATCCTTGAGACAATCGCTGTTCCTATGATTAAGCCAATTACATTTATAACACCGCAGTGGAGCATTCGTCTCCTTATTTGTGCATTGTGTTGTGTGCAGTTACTACAACTTGCTCTGTAAGTCCAGTGCAGTTATTTAATGGCTCCAGCCCGTGTTACAGATCTAGTTTTCCATCCGGGAGGATGCTCATAATAGTTCTTCTGGCAATAAGGTAATCCAGCAATAAATGCCGATTGAACGCAAGCCGGCGTAGTTCATCCAAAAAGACATCTGGTGTCTAGCTGTTTGAGAGCATTGTGCTGCAAACTGCTTCAATGCAGCGGGCGAATGATGCGATCAGAGCCATGTCGGTGCAAGTGATTCAAGATAGGAAAACGACTAGGGGCATAGTCTATCAGCGACAAATACAGCTGAATGCAATAATGATATATATCCGTAGCAACCTTGCTCTAATTTTCCGTGACATAAAACATATCCGCCTTCCATTGCACTGGACCTTGACGACTCTGCATCTTTTGTAATTCTCAATAGTTATTCACTGATATACATGTGTAGAGTCAGTTCGTACATGTATTGTTATAGCTTTCCACTGCAATGCAAAGTTTTCCACTTCGCAGCTCCACATCAAGCTTAACCAAGTTTATATGCTTGAGTTTATGCACTGCTCAGAGCCAGTTTGCGTCTGCCGGCACATAAATATTGCTTTCCACAACCAGACAGTTGGCTACGGAATTAGCGTCTAGCAACACTGTAACATCTTGTCCAAGGATACACCAGTTACTTTTCACTGAATCGTCATGGGCAACTCTTGAACAAATGTCTTTAAATATTTGTGTTAGAAAGGGAGTCTTGCACTTCATCATCCCATCTAGTGGTAACAGTGTTGTCTGTTCGTAACACAAACGATTTGGCGGCACGTAACCAGCTATTCATTGAAAGCAGCCATACACAAGTCAATTTCACGCTGACTGAAAAAATAATTCGACGATTAAGTTCATCGGTGACTACTGCAAGGTCAATCCTACGCTGCTCTATAAGTTTTCTTTGCTTCTCTTGTACACGTAAACCCAATACGCATGCACCCCTTCTCGGTTGTTTTAGAGACTTCCTTGCCAGACAAACTTCTCTAAATATTTTTGACTGTTCGCAGAACACACACTCTCATTCCCAAATCATCGTTAATACAAGAAAACTTATACGTGTGTATAATTTCATCCTTGTTTAAGGCCCGCATTATAAAAGGGTCGACATTGACCCAAAATCCTTGAAAATAGGGTTGCCACTGCCACGTTGGATCCTTGTGTTCAGCATGTCCTTGATTTTTGCAAGTAAACATAAGGATTGGCCGTATATACGCCCAAAAACCCATTTCATGTAGATAGGCCCGATATGTGATGAGGCATAGGTCATTCTAAGTCACCGCATTAACAAAGATGTCTTGAGCGCTTTCGTGTATGCTCGTCAAAGTGTTTACGCTGATTGCTTTATTTAACGAACAGTGTCAAACGTATTGTTACGGGGACCATTAAACACATTTATATACGTGAGTTATTGGAGTACAACCATTATAACCATCTAAATAAGTATATTATCATATCTTATATAAATCGAGTTACTCTATATTTTGCAAGTTAAGATTGTAATATAGAAATTGCTAATTGTTTATCTGAGAACATAGTCAATCGAAACTCAGTTTGCGTATACATATTCAATTCGAAGCTATTAAAAGTTGTTTAGCGGCGTAAAGTAATAGTATTTAAGTACAATTTAATTGAATTTAGATAGTGATTTAGACCAGATATTCCATATATATAATTCATAATTATATCAGCTGTTTCTTTACCAGTACAATAGATAAGAGAAGAGAAGTAATGGTCTATTATCCCATTCTTTGGTTTGTATAATATTATCTTGTATAAAGGTTAAAATCTAATAAATTGTAGATAGGCGTAGGTAATGTCATTGAATTGAAATAATAACATTTTAATCACTAGAAAATGCGAAAATTATCATGCTCCCAGTTCCGGACTCGTATAGGGGCGGTGATTGAGGTTGAAGGCGGATGCAGTTAGTAGATGTTAGCTCTACTACATAATCAAGTTATCTGAATTGATATTTTAAATAAAAGTTTAAAAATATAGATATAATGATTTTTTTCTTTAGGGCGACAAATTTATCGTTCCGTAATGTACTTTGTTTATTACCTGAATATTTTACGTATATATGTATATTTCTTTTAGTAATGGTAGTCACCTTATAATTCTATGAAATATTTTTAAAACCCATCCCATAGTCATAGTGTAAGCCTTAACCAACACCATCTATTCATCCACTACCAATCATAATGAACGTCCTAACATTATACCTAATATAATTAAATTGATAATTATCTGCATCCAAACCGACCTAGGCTATAAATAAAGAGTAGCACTTCTATTGAAACCATAAGCAGTTACAGCTCTTCAGTTTGACATTATAGGTCGATCTACCACCCTGAATACAGTTAAAGTTTTTTTTTCGCTCCAGCCACTGTGGATGATATTCCAATCCTAAAATCCACACTTATGTCGGAGCATCTTTCTTCATAAAAAAAAGTAAACACGAATCTCAATCTCCACGACGAATCTTGTATAAAATCATAAATCTAATCACACACCATTCTGCATAACATGTGCTTTTTTGAAAACGTCTACATCCTGCACCTCATTTCTTAATGTTGTTCTCTCTGCCTCTCATAAACAGCTGTGATAATATCTTATTTTAAAAATAAAAAAATACGGCTTTGATCAATCCCAAGAATGAACTGATCTTTTGCAGACATAAGAACATTTTTTTTAGTATGCCCTAATCCCTACTGACACCAACCTCTATATTGCTCTTTAATTAATAATAAATATTTTCTTTCATACCCTATCCATTCCCATGTATACCGTTGCGGCTCTCATTTTTTATAGTTTTTTCTAACTCCTTTTATTCAATTATCATATGTTATTATTATTATTATTATTATTATTATTATTATTATTATTATTATTATTTAATCTATATAATCATAAAACTCAAATGGCATTGTAACGCGTGTTGTAACCCAACATCCGTTTTACGACTTCCGGTTGAGCATGCGTACATAAACATAAACGCATAACAGCGTAAAAAAATAAACACAAATGGCTGAACCGGTTTCGTTGGAACAAACGGACGTCCTTAGAAAAGCGAATATCTAAAATTTATTGAATAAAAAACTTCAAGATATGGAAAGCAAACGAAAAACGTGATTAGAAATAATACGTATAATCATCGACCTGTTTCATATATACGATATATATTATACTAAATAATCAACGCGACAATAAAATGCATTGTTTTACTGTGTACGTTTTTAGCATTCCAATTGGTGTTTTTCGCGTTTAAATTAAAAAGTATACAAAAATTTGAATTAAACTTTAAGTATTATGGTATCTGTTCAGTGCATCTTTACCTATAAGTATGGGAAACCACTTATAGTTCAATGGCTGAAAGTTTTTTTTGTTTTTTTTTCAAAAATGAACAATTATAAACAGAACGACTCATAAAGATTTACCTATATTCTTTTTCATTTTAATATACTTTTATAGATATGTTTCTGTTATGTCACAAAAGCTACTTTCTTTACGTCACAAGTGCCACGCTCATACATTAATTCCATAGCTTATTTAGCATACTGACCCAACGGATCACGAGTAGTCTAGTTAAATAATATAATCTTTGTTTATTCTATCTGAATTTTCCTTATACATTTTAGTTCCCACTTCATATTAATTTATTTCGCTGCGTTACTTTATATAATTTTATGTATGAATATATATATATATTTATATATATTTAAATATATATATATATAAATATATATATATATATATATATAAATATATGCATATATATAGTAATTTATAAAATATGTATGGCGATTAAGTACACCGAAAATTCCGTGTTCCATCCACTCTAGGATTCTTCAAAGCCTGAAGAATGCTAGAGTAAATGAAACGCGAAATATTCGGTGTAGCTTAATCGCCATATATATTTTATAAATTACTAACTAGACCTACCTACGTATTGAGCACTTTTGAAGTAAATACTTTAAGTTTAAATTTATACTTTTGTATAATTTTTTATGTAAATTTTGTTTAAATTTATACTTTTGTATAATAATTTTATGTGAGTAAATGAACTAGTTTTATATATATATATATATATATATATATATATATATATATATATATATATATATATATATATACAGCCGTTGAGATTTGAAAAATAATCACTCGACTGCCGGTCGAGTGAGAGGGAGAATTTACTCGCCCCAAAATATTTTTACTCGTCCGACTTTATGTGTTTGTTTCAGTCAATAATAGTAAATAATTTTACAACAATTCAATTATATTTTTCTTCTTTATTCTTAATAAAAATATCAACAAACTATTCTCTCGATACCCAAATTATGTCGTAAAATTTCATACAAAAATTAAAATATCTAGCCTAAACCGTGGGTGTTGAAAAAAATGTTACGAAATCTCCGGGTATAAACGATTGTGGACTGAAATCTCCTGGTACGAGATCTCCGTGGCCCGAAATCTACGATATTCAAAAAACCAAATACCATTTAGTTGGAATGAACTAGATTTCTTTGAACATCGCCATTGTTTAATATATCTTAAAAATGTAAACGGTCAATTTTTCTTTGTAATTTATGGAAAAAAAACTTGGATATAGAACAGAAATTGGTTTATTTTCTTTCTACTCAAACAAAGAATTCACATCGGAACAACATTCTAAAATTTAGAATATTATCTTTAAAATTGGGTATCGATGATTTTTTGAAAGTTGCGAAAAAATAGTATGCAAATATCTGACTTTATATAATTGAGAAAAATATGATTACTTACCGTTGTATAATTTAATTTTCGGTGCGTGCTTGACAGAACAACGCGTTTTTTTTTCTCTTTCAAATTTTCGCTTTACTTTTGTAAGCATGAAGTGTATGTAGTTGTAGCGTCGAAGAATTTTTTTCCAAATGAATTTCAAAATCAGAGAGCTAAATGAAGGCGACATTTTGATTACACGCCGAATGTGTACATTTTACCTCTTGTTGACCTTTAGCGTTATCACTCGTTTTTCAGTACGATATTCCAACGGTCTCACAGCTAGAGATTAAAGAATTCACAAATGATGAGGCATATGTCATTCTAAGTAACCGTATATTTTACGGTCGTAAGGTAAATGAGTTTTTCCCGGTTCTTTATTTAAAGAAATTTTATCGACTGGCGGGCGATTGATTTACGACTTTTAGTCGCCCCAAGAAATGTTCAATCGACTGTGGCGAGCGGTCGTGTAAAGTCTCAAAGGATGTGTATATATATATATATATATTTATATATATATATATATATATTTAAAAGAGTGTAGCCAACAACAATTGTGGGTTTTTTTTAAAGGTTTTCATCATATTTTTATTTTAAAATATTTTTATAACGCGTTTCGAGCTTAGGGTGTGCTCTCTTCAGATATTTTCGTAAAAAGTTTTTCTTTAAAATGGGAGTTTGTGGATATGCCTCCGCTGATATTAAATATGTTTTTCATAGTGGCGCGATGCGTGTGTTCAGTGTTTAGACGTTCTGTCTCCAAGTGTAAGTGTTTTCACTGTGACCGGTCAAAGTTAGTTTCAAAGAGTGTTTTTTAGTCCATATGGTGAAGGTTTTTATGGCTTCTTTAGGGTTCTTTTTTATTTATTAAAGACTTTCTTTCCCCATGTATAGCATACACTCACACACAATTCCATACGCATACATATATATTCATGTACATGTACACATGCACACGCACACAGGCACACACACACATACACATACGTACATACATAGAAATATATGTAGGAGCATACATATATACACATATACATAACCACCTACACACCCACACACGTACTCGCATACATCCACCGCTAACAATTATTTTTATTTTTTTATTTTTTATTTTATATATATATATATATATATACACTTTTTTTTTCCCACCAAAACACGCATGTATATATGCGCTTAATCATTCAGACATATGTACACGCACCCACACACACACAAGTAAGATGGAGAATAATAGGTAGAAGATATATATACACACATACACGCACATACACACATATATGTACACACATATATGTATGTGCACATACACTCACAAACATCCACATACTATGTAGGCACATACACATACACACACACATGCACACACACAGACATATGCAGGGGCTCACACATACGCGTATATCCATATTCACACGAACACATTTACTCACTCATACATGTGCATACATATGTATATATACATACATACACACATACATACGGATGTGTATATACTCATCCACCCATATATATATATATATATATATATATATATATATATATATATATGGGCACATGCACTCACAATCCCACACACACATACATATTCATACATCCCACCTTATGTATATATTGGTTGAAGTTTCCTTTCCAATCCATGCACATATGCATACATGGATTCGGTCACCCAAACATAAGTGCACGTATACATACAAACAAGATGTAGCATAGATAACAGATGATATATAATTATACACACACGCATACACAATCATATGCGTACACCCACGCACATACACATATACATACGCACACATGCGCGCACACACACACACATACGTTTAATTTCTAGTTGTTTGTTTAGTTAAGAGAAATGGTACTGTACTGGGTATGGGCGCGCGCACCCGCGAAAGTGTGCGTGTGCCCTATTGTGCTTTTTTGTTATTTTGTGTTTGAGGGTTCACACCTACCCAAGCATGCATGCGTGTAAGTGTATTTTGTGTTTTGCCTATTTATGTGTATAATTATGGAGAGACGTTTAAGGCGGGGTTAAACTTTGTTATGAAATTTTTTTCTTGAGTTAGCAAGTAGAAGTAGTTGTCAGTTTGGAAGATGGGCATTATCTCGAATCTGCCTCCACTGCATGTGTGTATATGTTGTGATACATGTAGGTGTCTATTTTCCGCGATTTTGATGTTGGATCGGTGTAGGGCTACTCTATTACTAAGGTTTTTTGTAGCGCCTGTGTAGGATTTATCGCATGCTGGACATTTTATTACATAGATTACGTTTTTTGAGGTGCAATCTAGGTTTTTTTTAATTTTGAATGTTTGTATGGGGTTCGCAAATGTGTATGTGTTTCCCTCTAATATTATGTTGCAGACTCCACATCGTTGTTTGTTGCATTTTGTGACTCCTTTTGTTGCGTCTTGATTGAGTTTGGATGAGGTAAGAATGCGTTTTAGGTTTTTGGGTTGGCGTTTGCTTTTTATTATTTTTGTTGTTTTAAGGAAATTGTTTAGTTTGCTGTTTTGGTTAAGTAGGACGAGGTTTTTCGTTATCTCTGTGAAAAGTTCAGGGTTGTTTGTGTTGTGTGTGGAGACGTATGTTAGGATTTGTTCTTTGTTTCGTTCTTTAGGGGTTCTCAAATCTTCTACTGGTATATTTGTCGCAAGTTGGATCCCTTTGTCTATAAGTTGTGATGGGTATTTTCTTTTTCTTAAATTTATTCGTAGTTCCTTGAGTCGGATTTTTCGAAGGTTATTGTCCGTGATTATGGTGCAGATTCTACGTGCTAGGGTGTAGGGAATTGATTTTATGCAGCTTTTAGGGTGGTGACTTTTAAAGTGTAGGTATTGTTGGGTGTCTGTAGGTTTGCGGTAAATGTCTGTGATAATGTTATTGTCTTTAATCTTTATCAGTATGTCTAGGAAAGGTAATTCTGTAGAGCTTTGTTCTATGGTGAATTTAATTTTTGGGTGTAGGTTCTGGAGTATGGTGTGTAAGTCTGTGATGTCCCCCCATGTGGGTTTCCATAGGATGAAGCAGTCATCTAAGTACCTTTTCCATGATTCTACAAACAGTATTTTAGTGCTGTGGCCAAATTTTTGTTCTATTTTTTTATATAGGGTTTCTTCTAGGTAGGCTAATGTAAGGGTTGCGTAAGTCGGTGCCATTTTCGTTCCCATTGCTGTACCTAGTGTTTGGATGTAGTTGGTATTGTTGAATTCGAAGGAATTATTATTTAGAATTATGTCTATACTATCGATAATGAATTGCTTTGTGAATCTGGGATGTAGTGTTTGTGCGTGTCTGTTGATCCAAAATAGTATTGCTTCTTTTCCTAATTCATGGGGTATATTACTATATAAACTACTAACGTCAAATGTAACTAATAGTGTCCCGTTTTCTACTGTATGTGGTAAGGTAGTGAGAAAATGGATGTCGTCCCTTATGTAGCTCTTAACTTGATCTGTGAAAGGTTGTAATAAGATGTCTATTAAGTTGCTAAGTCTGCTTGTCAGACAGGCTGGTCCTGCTACAATGGGTCTAAATGTAAGGTCGCTAGGGTTTGGAGCGCTAATATATTCTGAGTTTTGTGTATCAATGGCAAGTTTTATTGTGCCAGATTTGTGTATTTTACACAAATACACAAATCTGGCACAATAAAACTTGCCATTGATACACAAAACTCAGAATATATTAGCGCTCCAAACCCTAGCGACCTTACATTTAGACCCATTGTAGCAGGACCAGCCTGTCCGACAAGCAGACTTAGCAACTTAATAGACATCTTATTACAACCTTTCACAGATCAAGTTAAGAGCTACATAAGGGACGACATCCATTTTCTCACTACCTTACCACATACAGTAGAAAACGGGACACTATTAGTTACATTTGACGTTAGTAGTTTATATAGTAATATACCCCATGAATTAGGAAAAGAAGCAATACTATTTTGGATCAACAGACACGCACAAACACTACATCCCAGATTCACAAAGCAATTCATTATCGATAGTATAGACATAATTCTAAATAATAATTCCTTCGAATTCAACAATACCAACTACATCCAAACACTAGGTACAGCAATGGGAACGAAAATGGCACCGACTTACGCAACCCTTACATTAGCCTACCTAGAAGAAACCCTATATAAAAAAATAGAACAAAAATTTGGCCACAGCACTAAAATACTGTTTGTAGAATCATGGAAAAGGTACTTAGATGACTGCTTCATCCTATGGAAACCCACATGGGGGGACATCACAGACTTACACACCATACTCCAGAACCTACACCCAAAAATTAAATTCACCATAGAACAAAGCTCTACAGAATTACCTTTCCTAGACATACTGATAAAGATTAAAGACAATAACATTATCACAGACATTTACCGCAAACCTACAGACACCCAACAATACCTACACTTTAAAAGTCACCACCCTAAAAGCTGCATAAAATCAATTCCCTACACCCTAGCACGTAGAATCTGCACCATAATCACGGACAATAACCTTCGAAAAATCCGACTCAAGGAACTACGAATAAATTTAAGAAAAAGAAAATACCCATCACAACTTATAGACAAAGGGATCCAACTTGCGACAAATATACCAGTAGAAGATTTGAGAACCCCTAAAGAACGAAACAAAGAACAAATCCTAACATACGTCTCCACACACAACACAAACAACCCTGAACTTTTCACAGAGATAACGAAAAACCTCGTCCTACTTAACCAAAACAGCAAACTAAACAATTTCCTTAAAACAACAAAAATAATAAAAAGCAAACGCCAACCCAAAAACCTAAAACGCATTCTTACCTCATCCAAACTCAATCAAGACGCAACAAAAGGAGTCACAAAATGCAACAAACAACGATGTGGAGTCTGCAACATAATATTAGAGGGAAACACATACACATTTGCGAACCCCATACAAACATTCAAAATTAAAAAAAACCTAGATTGCACCTCAAAAAACGTAATCTATGTAATAAAATGTCCAGCATGCGATAAATCCTACACAGGCGCTACAAAAAACCTTAGTAATAGAGTAGCCCTACACCGATCCAACATCAAAATCGCGGAAAATAGACACCTACATGTATCACAACATATACACACATGCAATGGAGGCAGATTCGAGATAATGCCCATCTTCCAAACTGACAACTACTTCTACTTGCTAACTCAAGAAAAAAATTTCATAACAAAGTTTAACCCCGCCTTAAACGTCTCTCCATAATTATACACATAAATAGGCAAAACACAAAATACACTTACACGCATGCATGCTTGGGTAGGTGTGAACCCTCAAACACAAAACAACAAAAAAGCACAATAGGGCACACGCACACTTTCGCGGGTGCGCGCGCCCATACCCAGTACAGTACCATTTCTCTTAACTAAACAAACAACTAGAAATTAAACGTATGTGTGTGTGTGTGCGCGCATGTGTGCGTATGTATATGTGTATGTGCGTGGGTGTACGCATATGATTGTGTATGCGTGTGTATAATTATATATCATCTGTTATCTATGCTACATCTTGTTTGTATGTATACGTGCACTTATGTTTGGGTGACCGAATCCATGTATGCATATGTGCATGGATTGGAAAGGAAACTTCAACCAATATATACATAAGGTGGGATGTATGAATATGTATGTGTGTGTTGGATTGTGAGTGCATGTGCCCATATATATATATATATATATATATATATATATATATATATATATATATATATATGGGTGGATGAGTATATACACATCCGTATGTATGTGTGTATGTATGTATATATACATATGTATGCACATGTATGAGTGAGTAAATGTGTTCGTGTGAATATGGATATACGCGTATGTGTGAGCCCCTGCATATGTCTGTGTGTGTGCATGTGTGTGTGTATGTGTATGTGCCTACATAGTATGTGGATGTTTGTGAGTGTATGTGCACATACATATATGTGTGTACATATATGTGTGTATGTGCGTGTATGTGTGTATATATATCTTCTACCTATTATTCTCCATCTTACTTGTGTGTGTGTGGGTGCGTGTACATATGTCTGAATGATTAAGCGCATATATACATGCGTGTTTTGGTGGGAAAAAAAAAGTGTATATATATATATATATATATAAAATAAAAAATAAAAAAATAAAAATAATTGTTAGCGGTGGATGTATGCGAGTACGTGTGTGGGTGTGTAGGTGGTTATGTATATGTGTATATATGTATGCTCCTACATATATTTCTATGTATGTACGTGTGTGTATGTGTGTGTGTGCCTGTGTGCGTGTGCATGTGTACATGTACATGAATATATATGTATGCGTATGGAATTGTGTGTGAGTGTATGCTATACATGGGGAAAGAAAGTCTTTAATAAATAAAAAAGAACCCTAAAGAAGCCATAAAAACCTTCACCATATGGACTAAAAAACACTCTTTGAAACTAACTTTGACCGGTCACAGTGAAAACACTTACACTTGGAGACAGAACGTCTAAACACTGAACACACGCATCGCGCCACTATGAAAAACATATTTAATATCAGCGGAGGCATATCCACAAACTCCCATTTTAAAGAAAAACTTTTTACGAAAATATCTGAAGAGAGCACACCCTAAGCTCGAAACGCGTTATTAAAATATTTTAAAATAAAAATATGATGAAAACCTTTAAAAAAAACCCACAATTGTTGTTGGCTACACTCTTTTAAATATACATTTTTTCTCTCGTTGGAACTACACAACCATCACTTTAAATATATATATATATATATATATATATATATATATATATATATATATATATATATATATATATATATATGTATATATATACATATACGAGCAAAAGTAACCGTCGTTGACTGGGTTCGAAAACAGCCTACAGAAAATGGACTCTGATGTATGAAATATGATAGGTTATGAACAGGAAGGGTTGTAAAGAGATAGCTTCGAATTTGAGGGTATCAAAACAAAAGCAAAATATGATCAAAGTAAAAATAAAATAGATAAACCCCATAATTTATTATACCATACCTGTTCACACTGAAACACTTATCACAATATTCTGTGGATCTATATTAAAAAAACCTTGTTAAACTTTGTGACATATTTCAATTCTATGGAGGTCAGGAGCGAACGAATACCCCAGAATTTTATTATACCATGTTTCTTCAAACTGAAACATAATCATCAAATTATACTTACGCAGATAGATATGACAAGTCTTTATTAAAGTGTGTGCTTATTTCCATTCTATGGAGGCCAGGCGCGAACGCAGACCCCAAATTTAATTATATCATCCTTATTTTAGTTAAAACATACTTATCAAAGTATTATTATGTATATCTATATCAAAAACACTTGTAAACGTCTTTTTTTATTTTTTATTTTTTTTATTTCCGTACTTTGTGGACGAGGCGCGAACGCAGACCCCACAATTTTAATGAGCCAACGTTCTGCCAGATTTCTGCCGTACCCATTGCTGTGTCTCGATACATCTTCTATCATTATATGTGATCAGCTTTTTTTAAAAATAGTCAACCATATAGGAGCCTATTCGTGACCAGACACACACGCATAAACACACAGACATTCAGCTTAATATTTTATATATATATATATATATGCATATATATATATATATATATATATATATATATGATTATTTGTGTATACATTTGATTACAGGTATGGTTAAGTTTAAATATTCGGTTCTGTGTGTATTTTTATCCATATGCATATTATTCTATTCCCTGGTTAGTGTTTATATTCTTTACTTTCTCTCCTAATTTTATTTTGTTATTTTTCGTTTACGCTAGCTTTGTGTCTTCTCTCCGGCGCTGTTAGCACCGTCATTTGTTTTTGTGTGTAGAGTGTTCTACATTTCTTCTGTGTGTTTTTTAGTATGTCTTCATTTTCCTGACGTAGAAATTGTTAATTCTATTTTAACCTTTACACAACCCCACTCTCCTCGTCCTACTTACGTTTGCTTTGACACGCCCTGCTCGTGTCTTCCTTTTAGCTTCACGCGCCTCCATCTTTTCCCCCCTTACACACATATCTGTTTGGCCTCTATTTGGTTTTCTCCTCCACCGGGGGTCTGTTTTCATACATTACATTTTCTTGCTTTCTTTCTTCTTTTCTATATTTTCCTTTTTATATTTAAACAAACTTTTCTTACTACCCTCATTTCCTTAGTGTATATTTTTCTCCTTGCATTTTCTCCTCATTTTTTTTCTTATATTCATATTTGACAAAGCCTATCACCAGGTGGATATAATGAGCTACTATTTGGAACCATGCTTATCAAAGATTAAAAATATGTTGGTTTACTAGATATCTCCAAAAGTCACCACAGAATTAACGCCCCTATATGTAAAACGATGTAACTATATTTTAAATTAATATTATCAATATAACTTTTGTACCATTTAAAGAAAAAGGACAAAATAAACTAGTAATAATATTTTTAAAGTGTTTTCATCGTAGAAAAATAATGAAATTGCGAGACGAAAATCGTGTTTGCATAATTGGCGCTTTAAAATAACGTTCCCATGTAGTAAGCATTTCAAACATACCCGTTTTTATAAATCTAGCAAAAATCAAGTAGTGGTCAGATTTTCGTGAAATTTACGATAATTATCTATTTAAGAATGAAATTACATATAAGATGCAGTTTCTCTCAAATCTACGAGGGGAAATATTTTTTAGTACATACCCCCCCATATTTATTTTTTTCGAAATTCGAACAATATATATTTAAATCCATTGAAATATCTATTAATTATGAAATATAAGAGCTCAAATTAGTAAAACATATTTAGTTCGTTAAAATTTAAATACACGTATTGAACAAAAATTTACCTTGAAGTTGCAATTAAAGAAAAGATATAAAATTTAATAGAATTATGTTTTTTTTTAAAATAGCGGTTTTACGAATTAATAAATACTATAATCAGTTGAATTGCCAATAAAAAGAAACTTTGTAAACATTAATTAATCTTAAAAGAATAAAAAGATTAAAATTTAATTATTTCAAAATGTTCCGTTACAACATAGATTTTAATTAATTGTATTAAATATAAAGTGTTAATATAAACATTGCTCGTGTCAACTATTTTATCTCCAGATTTAAACGTATTTGAAAATATTATTGCACAATATTAAGCATTTTGTAACATCCTCGTATTTTGTTTATCTCTTTTTACCGAACAAAATATGGAAGCCGCAGTTAACGAAATGAACATTCTGTAAAACCGTATTTCAGATTTAATATACATATGTTTATAATATCATTAAACTGTGTAAATCTTAAAACCTAACAAAATTATAAAAAGATTAATTATTAATTGCAGTTTGGAGAAGGTAAACTAAGGTTTTAAAAATCATTAAGTCGCTTCTGCTTTTCCATAGTTCGTATAGTTAACACACGTCTGACGTCACGGAATCATGCCTTCTTTTTTTCACATTGTTTTGAAGTATCTATGGTCTATGTTATATTGAATCTTTTACACATCAGTACAGTCAGTGTAATTCTAATATATTTTACTTTTTTAGTTTTAATCTAATTATTATTATAATTTTCTTTTTCATTTTACCTCTTTTTCTCTTTGTTTCCAATCTGCTCATTTTTCTCTGTTGTTTTTTATTTTAATTTTATATTTTCTAGTTTTATTTACTGTCTCGTTTATTTTATTACTAAACTGTCGTTTTTGTCTCTTTCTAGTTTTATGAACCGTCCACGTTTTGTTCCGTTTATTTCGTTTCTATTTTTGTTGCAGTCTGGCACATTTTTTACATTTTAATCTGATTTATTTCCGATCCTAATTATGTTTTAAACCTCATTTTATAAACTGATTTTTTTTGCGCACATATTTTGCTAATTTTTTACTTTAGATTCACATTATTGCGGAGTACTCCTATCCCATTTAGGTTAAGCATCCATGTACCTGAGGTATTTTTACCTTTAATTTTCTTATTTTCCTGCATTCTATTTATAATTCCTTAATTAATTATTCCTTTTTTATGCTTTGGAATTCCTTTTAATCTAACTTTCTTTTCCTCTATCCTATCATCCTTCTTTTTTCTTGTGAATTTTTCTAATTTCCCAGTTTTCGTTCTTTTTATTTTTAATCTAAATGCATTTGAAGACGTTATTTTACATGTTTACCCTATATTTTTTGCAACCTACTAATGAGAATCATTTGGCTTCAGAATTGTATGGTTTAATGCGATTTTCCATTCACTATTCCCTTTATTGAACCATCAAAGAATTAGAAATGTAGTAATGGTCTTGTGTAATTTCACTGCTCATATTTAAACATACATATACAAACACACACACACATATATATATATAAGTACTTCATTTACTCACATAAATTTAATATACGAAAGTATACATTTATGCGTAAACTTTAAGTATTTACTTCAAAATTGCTCAATACGTAGGTAGAGCTAGTTAGTAATTTATAAAATATATATGGCGATTAAGCTACACTGAATATTCAATATATAAAAACAAGAAACAACCACAGAATTCGCGCATAAGCCTGACGAATCCTATAGTGGATGAAACGCAGAATATTCAGTGTAGCTTAATCGCCATATATATTTTATAAATTACTATATATATATATATATATATATATATATATATATATATATATATATATGTATATATATATACAGTGATGATCATATTTATTGGCACGGTAAAATAAAAGTTAAATTTTGTCTAATAAATTCTAAAAAAGGGATTAAATTAAAGAAAATAACAAAGTATATTATGTATTTTTAACTGGCCTTTCCGATGCAGCAATCGGATTTTAGAAAAAATAAATAACAAAGGAACAACAAACATAATTGCAAAAAACCCTTGTTCAAAGTTATTGGCACGATTTATTTAATAATCAATTGTATAGCCTTTGGCCTTGATTACCTTCCTCAGTCGCTTTTCATAGTTTACAACCAAGTTGTTGCACTCTTCAGTAGTAATTTTAGCCCACTCTTCCTGACAATAATCCTCCAATAGAATAAGATTCTTAGGCTTCCTTTGCATTACCCTCAATTTTAATGTTCTCCATAAATTTTCAATTGGATTAAGGTCTGGGCTTTGTGATGGTCACTCCAAAACATTAATATGATTGTCCTCAAGCCATTTCTTAGTCAGTTTAGCCGAATGCTTTGGGTCATTATCTTGCATGAACCACCAACGACGACCAAGTGAGAGCTCTTTAGCAGAGTCTTTCAGGTTTTCATCCAATATTTTAACATAATCTTCCTTTTTATGCTACCTGTGACCTTAACAAGTCGCCCTGGTCCAGAGGCAGCAAAGGATCCCCAAAACATCAAACTGCCTCCACCGTGCTTCACTGTGGGTATGGTGTTCTTAGGCAGGTAGCTTCGCCAGATTTTCTCTAAATATAAGACACTTTATTATGGCCAAATAACTCTATTTTCGTTTCGTCAGTCCATAGAACACGTTTCCAGAATGCAACATCTTTATCAATATGACGTTTTGCAAAGGCTAGCCTTGCTTTCAGGTGCATAGGCTTCAATAAGGGAGTCTTTCTCGGACGACATGCTTTTAAACCAGCTCTCTTCAAAACTCTACCAACTGTATGTCGAGATACATTCACTCCAGAGGTGCTCTGTTCATCAACAATCTCCCCAACAGAGATCCTTGGGTTTTGTTTTACTTGTCGAACAATTTTCCGTTCATCTCTTGGGGAAAGAATCCTTTTTCTCCCTCTACCCTCTAAACTCATAACGTGGCCTTGCGATTTGAACTTGTTTATTATGGCTCTAACAGTGGATTTGGGAAGGTTTAGCTTCTTAGAAATCTTATCATAGCCCTCCCCATTGGTATGGCATGCTACAACAAGCTTCCTGACGTCTTCGCTGTGTTCCTTAGTTTTAACCATGGCGATTGAAAATTATAATTTAGTCACTTATAATAGTTTAAATAAATCTCTATCTAAAAATTATCTGAAAAAAAGTATTCACTGAATTAGCGTTAAACAAGCAAAATATGGCTATAAAAAAGTTCAGAAAGCACGTAAACCGGACATTTTTTTTTTTTTACAAAGGCATCACCACATTATCAAGGCCCAGAGGCCACTCAAGGATAAGGGTTAAAGAGTGTACAGTAGAAGTTGGTCAATATAGTAATCATTAGTAATGAAAATTTGGTAAATTTAATAACTTATATGGAACGGCTCATCAAGAACTTATTTACTTTAGACTTGAACAAAACTATATTGTAGTCAGCCGGAAAGCAGGAAAACGGAAGACAATTCCACAGGCGTGCAGTTCTAAGAAAGAAGCTTTGTTCATGGAATCTACGTTTAGGTTTAGGCACAGATAAAGAGTGGGGGAAATTATTGATAGTGTTTACAGCTAGACGAGTGTTTCTTGTGAAAGTTTGGCGAGGGGGGACCATAGATTGAAGCTCAGTTGAACACTTTCCATGAAAATAACGATACATCAGAGACAAACTCGCAACATCTCTTCTGTGAGATAGAGGTTGCAAGGAGGAGAAAAGGACATCTCGTACGAGGCTACGAAGTCTATTTTGAACTCTATCAAGGCAGGACAAGTTCTTTCTAGCAGCTCCTTCCCAGATGTGGCAACAGTATTCCATCCTTGGACGTACCTGGCTCTTATATAGATAGAGAATAGCATCAGCAGTGAGATATCTACTGGATCGATAGAAAGATCCCACCATTTTTCCAGCGGCCTTGGCAACAGATTTGATATACGTGTTCCATTTAAGATCAGGAGTAATGGTCAAGCCCAGAAGCTTGTCAAAACTTGAGGCCTCCTGAAGACGAGAGCCATTCATTTCAATTGATGACAAATGTGGATTAGAATGTTGATGATGTAAAGAGAGAAGCTTGGTTTTAGATGAATTAAAAGTAACAAGCCACTCCTTTCCCCATTGTACTACGTGCTCAAGATCAGAGGAGAGAGAATTGGAGAGAACTTGCTCGTTTACTGTCTTAGATGTGGTACCATAAATGGTAGTGTCGTCAGCATAAATGTCTACAAATGATGTAAGGATATGATTTGGAAGATCATTAATGTAGATCAGGAAAAGAGTTGGGCCCAGGATGGATCCCTGAGGGACACCGGCATTAATACTGTGAGCTTCTGATTTTTTCCCCTCAACTACTACTCTTATGAACCTATCAGAAAGAAATGATTTAATAATTGAGAAGACTTTTCCAGCTATACCATAGCTAGCGATCTTATGAAGTAAACCTTTATGCCATACCCTATCAAAGGCTTTAGATATGTCAAGAGCAATTGCCCTAGAAAGATTGCCACCGTCGAGAGATTTGCTAATCCTATGCGATATAAATGTAAGGACATCTGCTGTAGATCTAGCAGAACGGAAACCATATTGAGTGTCACTAAGAAGGTTATTTTTGTTGAGATGTTTGATTACTTCTGTATTTAATACAGATTCTAGCAACTTACTCATGACGCACAGGAGACTTATTGGCCTGTACTGAGAGGGGAATGAGCGATCACCTGAATTCTTAAATACAGGGCATACTGATGAGATTTTCCAGGGAGATGGGAAACTATTCTCCTTAAGACAACGTTTAAACAGTTTTGTAAGTATGGGCGCTAGTTCAGGTTGAAGTTTTTTGAGTACTATAATTGGAATACCATCAGGGCCAGTTGCTTTACTGGAATCAAGGTTTTTGATTAGCTTGGCAACATCACGTACAGATATACGTATATCACATAGCGTGTTTTCTGATACAAGAGGAAATATTGGGGGTTGGCGGTCTTGGTCGCAAAAGGTAGAATTAGCTGCAAAGTTCTTGACAAAGAGTTTGGCTTTGTCTGATGCTGACGAGATTACCTCAGATCCATTGATAATAGTTGGGATGGAGCACACGCTTCTGTTCAGGATTCTGTTAGCTATTTGCCAAAACTGGTGGGAACCAAGCCGCTGCTCAGCTACTTTGGACTTAACAGATTGAGCATACAACTCTCTTGCGTTCCTTATTACTTTCTTACAATGGTTGCTGGCAGTCCTGAAAACGGCTTTAGTTTCCATACATCTATTACGTTTGAAGCAGTGGAAAAAGTGATTTCTGTGCGCAATGGCAGCAGCACATTCTGGAGAGAACCATGGCTGGCTGTTAGGTTTTTGCTGAAACTTTTTAGAGGGTATGAAATGGTCAATACCTACAATTAACCATTCAGTTAGGTCTAATACTATAGAGGACACATCCTTTTTAAACATGGAATGCAGAGGTAGATCAGATATAAATGTACGGAAGCTATCCCAGTCAGCCTTAGTGTAACGATATACTGTACGATGAAGAGGTACGTCTGGGGACTTATTACATTTCATTTTTATCTTAATTGATACAACAGAGTGGTCGGAAGATCCAAGAGGCGACAGAACAGAAACTGAACATAGTTCAGGGCAAGTTGTGAGAAAAAGGTCTAGTAGACTCGCATACTGGCCGTCATTATCGGGCACACGGGTAGGTTCCTGAACAATCTGAGTGAGGTCATAGGCAATGGAGAAATCATGACAGAACCTCCCCTCATCATCGGTCTTGTTTGAGTGGGTCACCCATTCGACGTTGTGAACATTGAAGTCTCCACATACGTGAATGTTAGCTGAAGGATAAGTAGAAAGGACTTGGTCAATTTTCTCAGATATGATTTGAAAGATAGTAACTCCGCTGTTGTGGGGGCGATAGAGAGTAAATATAAATGCAGTAGTGTGAGCTAAAGCAACCCGGAAGCACATATAGGGTAAGTTAGGATCTTCCCTGGAGATGTCCCTCCCACATGGAAAGCTATCTTTAATATAGGCACATATTCCATGCCCATGGCGATCTTGGGGGTCAGATTTAGAAGTTAAGTTAGAGTATCCTGTAATTGCAAACTCATCAAGGGAAATAGCCTGTCCAATGCCAGTTTCACTTAAAAATAAAAGGTCTGGTTTAGTCTCCTGTAATTGGGTTTCAACCTCTGGAAGGTTAGAACGTAGACCCCTGATGTTGGAGAAGGAGACATGGTAGTAGGGGTCTACGTTGGAAGTTGGAGAACCGGGTTTAATCGTGTATTTTTTCTTGAAACTTGTCATGATGAAATTTTGGAATTTGTGGACTAGGTCGACAGATTTACTTAGAGCAGGACAGAGAGGGGAAACTAAGAGAGAAAAAGAAACGAAGAATTTTTTTTTTGTACCACATGATAAGGTAAAGCCGTAACAATTACCCACTAGTATGGCATCGAGAGGCCCCACCAGAAGCTACTGCATGGTCCAGATTCCATTCACCAAATGGCAATACAGCAGCCCCAGTACTTTGCACCTGCTGATAGGACAGCCTCCTTAGTGGTTAATCCAAGGTTCGGGTCCCTGACTATCAGGCGGATAACGTCAGCCCAGACAAAACGTTTACCTCCAGCACCCTTACTAGTGACATGGCTACAAGGATAGACATAGAAACAGAAAATTTTCACCAACTCTGCCAACTGTTCGCGCAAAAATACTGCCAACCTAGAAAACAGCTTTTTCTTCTCCCTTTGTCAGAAAAATCACTCATTTAAAAATGAGGACTGATGGACAAAATAGAAGAAGCGAGAGTAACAGGAGCTGCCGATAACGCATCCACAATGTGTTTTCTACTCTCCATTAAAAAAAAAAAATAAAATAACTATTAAGTATTGTACTTAATAAAAGTCCAACGGACCTGTTTAAGGGACAGTATGGTGATAGATTCCCCTCCCACGAACTAAAAATGAGTACAATTAGGTAATCTATTTTTGCAATCAACTCGGTAGATAAATAAACATTTATGGACGAGAAAAAAAAAATTAAAGCTAGCATTTAATACAACAGAAATACATAAATTAAATACTGAAATAAAATGTAGTTACTTTGTTATTTTCTTTAATTTAATCCCGTTTTTAGAATTTATTAGACAAAATTTAACTTTTATTTTACCGTGCCAATAAATATGATCATCACTGTATATATATATATATATATATATATATATATATATATATATATATATATATATATATATATATATATATATATATATATATATATATATAAAGAACACATATAAAATACGTTGGAAGCTTTGTAAAGATTCGTTTTTATTTCACCTTTCTTACGCCTTATGATGTTACTTGTTGTAAACCGTATTTTACATACATACATACATTCAAACACACACACACACACACACACACACACACACACATATATATATATATATATATATATATGAAGAACACATATAAAAATACGTTTGGAAGGCTAAACCTTGTAAAGATTTGTTTTTCAATCACCTTTCTTACGCCTTATTATGTTACTTGTTGTAAACGGTATTTTGCATATTCCAGGAATGTACATGGCGTGTGCTAAAGTAGAAAAGTCAAGATATGGTAGAATTGAATATACAATATTTCATTCCAAACAAGGAATACGAAATAAAGGTGAGGGGTTGGGTATTCCATGGAGTTCCACAGTTAGGCTCTTCTCCTCATCAGAAAAAAAATATCAAATGGTAAGTATGCATAAGTACCTATTTTTAAAAACAGTCGAGAAATAAAGGTTTAAAGAAAAGTAACCTTTTATAGAAAAAATGAAACGAAATACTCAGCAAAGTCCAATGAGTAAAATTGCAAATATCTGGCGGAAATAAAAGGTTCGCAATAGGCGGGGCGATTAGTGAGTCCAAAAGAAGTTAAATGATATACACTTAGGAATCTCCTTAAAAATATCCGTGGTATGCGAAGGGATAAAATGTCCGTGGTGTAAGAATCTTGTAGTGAATAGCGGGAGTAAATCAAATGTATGGAAATAATAGTTCTTGTATTAGGCATGTGTAGCCTTTTTTTTAAATAAATAGTTCAAATGAAACAGAAATAAAAGTAAGAACTTGATACGATGGTGGACAACGGTGGAAAAACACACTTCTATAGTCAATGCAAATCATAAAAGAGCGAAGGACTGGAATTTAAAAGCAAAAGGGTAAGAAGATTAACAAAGTTAAAATTACGGGAAGATGAGTTTTAAAATCAGGCTAGATAATGCATATACTAAAAGTGAATTAAATTCGACAGCGAAACGGTAGAGGGGGAAGGGGATTAAGAAAGAGGAAGAGGGGAAGAGAAAACCCTACAATATGAGTTGTCAAGTATTTGATGTAAGAAAGATATAGTTAATTATCATTTACCATTTTCATCGGTAAAAGATGAATAAATAAATTAATAAATGGCTTGATACAGAAAGATGTATAATTAAAATATTATATATATATATATATATATATATATATTTATATATATATACATGTATATATATTCGAGATGCCTTCAAAAAGTTTCCAGACTTTTTCTTATGAGCACTTTCATTAGTAAAACTCTAGTTCTCTTTGAAATAATCTCTTCCGGCTGTAAAGCACTTATTGTACTATTCCAATAACATCTGGAAGCTTTTATATGTTACCATGCGCGAACGTGTCAATGACCTTCCTCACAACCTTTTTTTATCTCCTGCATTGTCTCATAACATATGTTTCCTTGAGTTTAGAGAATAACCAAAAGTCGCATGAAAAGGTCAGGACTATGGGGATTTGTCTCGATGTGCATATTGATCAAATAACCTCTGACAAGAAAAGTTATGAATTGCACCCTTGTGACTAAGTTCGCGCGAATGGTCTTCATCTGTAACTACTTGCGAATAATTGTGTGTACAGTTCCCCCCCCATTGACAGCAACATGGACACGTATTGTTTCTATAGATACACGACGGTCCTTAGATATGAAATTATTTATTTGGCCAATCAACCCTGGTGTTCTGACTTCCTTATTCTTCCAGACCTCTTACTATCCCTCAGAGATTATGCTTACTTGAATTTTTTATACCACTCAGAAACTGAGTCTCGATTCATGCAAGATACTCCAATATATATATATATATATATATATATATATATATATGTGTGTGTGTGTGTGTGTGTGTTTGTGTGTGTGTGTGTGTATGTGTGTGTGTGTCTGTGTGCGTGTCTGTGTGTGTGCCAGTTATTTCAAGAGATATTGGTACAAAGAGCGGCATACATTTCTGTCTCAATTTATTTTTTTCTAGTATGCATATATAATATATACACACATACGTATACACATATATATATGTAAAATGTGAAATATATATGTATATATATATATATATATATATATATATATATAATGATAAAGAGAAAATGTGGCAACAATTTTTAAAAGGGATCATAACCAAATTGGATTACGAATATAAAAATGTCTTGTGTTTAAAACACGAAGACGTGCGCATCCGCGTATCTGTGGGCAATGTTGACCTTTTTTTTACTTTATTGCATTGTATTTCATATTTTTCTAATTTTTGTATGCATTTAATATATTGTTTTGTTTCCCTTTTAGTTTAGTCTCGATGACACCTATGACAGGAGTTAATGCAACTCTCGTAGACCCAGAAGAACGTGAAAAAATAACCGCCTGACTGGAGTAAACATTTTTTGTCTAACAACACAAGCTGCAAATACATTTAAAATGATGTGTAACGCGTGAATGAAAAAAAAAATTAGAGAAATGCTAAGAAAAAAATAAATTGAGCATCATTTTCGAAGAGAAAACGTTGATAGTAAGGACGGAATGAAGAATGCCAAGTTAAGAAATGAAACTACAATAATTATGTTTTAGGTACGTTTTCTTAAACGATACAGCTGCTATTTTAAACAACTTTTAGATACACAGACATATTTAATTTCGAAATTAGGGTTGACTCTTGCGTTGGTCAAACAAACACTTTTATTGATGAAAATGCTATTCAAATTTATAACGTTCTCAGAACAGCGAAGTTGCCGGTTCACACATAAACGTGACTAATCAACACGGTAAAAACACGACTGGACATCACTTCTTAACGTATTTTTAGCACACATTATATGAGTCAATTTCATTATTCGGTAAATGATGCAAAGTACATTTTAATGTGACAGATCGATAGGTGGACATGTGTATTGACGGAATCACTATTCATAGAAATAAATAGACACATCAAAAATGTAGGATTTTTAGATATAATATGAACATATAATTATAAACAATACACAAATAAATAGGAATATAATATGAGTAGGGCACAAATAAATAGGAATGTTATATAAATAAACGAGAAAAAAGAGAATCAGGTGAGAAAATTGGCGATGAAAATAAACAATATAACTTTATTTGATTAAAAATTTGCTCTGATTTGGTTACGAATTACACAAATAAAAAGAACCTTTTCCGATACAACATTACCCGTATTCCATTGTAACCTATCACTGAGAATAAAGGTGTAGTCATAGAATATAAGGCAAATTAATGGAATAAAACAATATAAAAGTGAAAAAATAAGAAAATGAATAAAAAAGATAACAGACATTAAATAAAAACGTATTATGCATATTTAAGAAATAAATTGGGAATAACGAACGCGGAAAACCAATTAATATTCCAAGAAGCGGGAAAAGGGTAAAGCAAGAATGAATTAAGTTATAATGAAAAGAAATTTTAGCAAAGAAATTTTAACAATTTGCTCTGAATGAAAAAAGATGAGAGAAATTATTGAAATGAAGGAAAACTGTAAACATAAAATATACAAATATTGATATCGTGTGATGAATAAAACTCAAAACTTTATGTTTAAGATTCGGACAATTTATAATCGTTATATAATGCTTAAATAAATTCAAACTTCTAGTATTGATTTGTTATTTAGATAAAGATTCTCTATGAAAAAAAAACGCATTGACTGCATTAAGTCATAAGTTACAGTAACGGAAAAAGAGAAAGTCAGAACTTGTCATTATTTTTTCAAAAATCAATAATTTAAGCTAAATCGCGTGTAACTGTTTAATTAGGTTCGCCATTTATTCCTCTATCTTTATCTGTTACTATTTGACTTTTACTTGCAGTATCCTCGTGTTCACGTCAATTTAAAAATTAACTTCCAACCGAGAACGTCAAAAGAAATTCCTCAGCAAACTAATGAGCTTTAAACCAGCTTTAAATGTTCTCTTTAAGGCAACAACGCACCTCTAACCGTAATTGTTGTTCAAGGTTATACAAAATAATATTAAATCCATATGTATTGACTTTCTTTTAGTGACCCTCAGTAGTTTATTAATTTTTACCTTTCTGGTATATCCGATCGAGAAATCCGCCGCAGATTGAAATGTGATGAGAAAACGGTACGGATGCTAAAGTACCAAAACATCAGCAGTGTCCGTGATGCTCCTTAATCTAGTAACCCTCAGAAATTGATTTTAAACGGTTCCCTTTATCCAGCAACAGTGTAATCTTGTTTAAAAGTGCTCTTTTTCTCACGTCAAGAATAGATTCAAGGAATTGAATTATCGCGGCTGTGTTGCAAGATGGAAGCCAATGATACATTTAAAGAACAAAACGCACCGTCTGGAATCAGTCATACAATAAAGAGTACGACTTTTAACGGTGGAAGGATGTTCAGTAATGTAGGTAGTACGTCAGTGATGTAGGCTGCAATTTCAGTGCTGTAAGCTGTACCTCAGCCGAGGAAAGGACAGATAATTTAATCCTAGATACACAGTTTCAACGCTGCATGGTGGTGGCTATTCAATTTAAGCGTGTGATGTTATTAGTGTTAATAGTCAAGAGCCTATAGTTCGCTTGCAAGGTCGATTAATCTGACTAAATAGATATATACGTTGCCTTAGCATTTTCCATATTACTTTGGCCGGACTTTGGATGATAATCTCAGTTTCATGCAGGATAATACTACCATTCACACAGGCGGCAATGTCTAGAAGTTCGTTTAAGATCATGCTATTTCGTAAGTAGATTTGCCTTCACAATCCTCACACCTTAATCCTAATGGAAACGTACGGCATTATATTAAGCAAGAGCTACGCAATGGTAACATTTCAAATCTGGAAGAACTTTGTACAAAAAAGAGATGTGGGATGCCCTTTTCATTGGAGTATTGCCACCGACTAATTCAAGGAATGTTCAAAAGATTGAAGGCTGTCAAATTTAAGAAGGTATATGCTAATAAATATTATCTTGTTCATTGTGTATTTGTGTTGCGTTAATTTTTAAAGTTACATTTATATAACAATTTTCCATTGTGCTGAGTACCTTTTTGGTTTCTCGATGTGAAGTTTATTTTTTTAATTGACGTGAGCATTAGATTACTTCAATTAAAATTCAAATATAAACAGTTAAAATTATAGAGGAATAAAACGCAAATCAAATGAGATATAGGTGGTTTAAACAGATACATTTAATTTAGATTAAGTTGACGGTTTGGAAAAAATGGCAAGTGTGCATTTCCTTTTTGGCGCCACTGTATATTCAGATTTCATTTGATAACTATCCAAGTATGTTACATTTGGACCCATGTTTCTAAGAGGTTAAGAGATAAATCGACATCAACGAAAACGATGTAAAAAGAACGCTATTTTTTCAGAGGAATTTCGGAGAATGAGAAAGTGTGCGAATGTCAATAAAGGAAATCTGTGTAATAAAAAATCGACGAGAAACGCGATGATATTTGTGAATGTGATATGCAGGAGATTTAAACCAATTTCGTTTGGATAAAAAACAAAACAACGCATTTACAAAGCGTAAAGAAATGTTTGAAAGAACAGTTGAATCTATATAAGGAAAGTTATAAATGATCAGATTCGCAGGAGAAAAAGTTAAAACAGACAAGTTATGCAAGCATTTACTTATGCAATTTGCCCTCCAAACGAAAATAAAGCCCATCGATCACAAGTCTTAGAATATTGCTTTTTTTAAAACCTGCTAGAAACATCGCCTCTCTCTCTCTCTCTCTGTCTCTGTGGTGTAAACTACATGTTACGCACTTTAATTATTATGTAATGTTTACATCTATAAATACAAATGATTTGGCTATTTGCCAAGTGAACAGTTAAATAATAGTTTTTTCTACACTAGCAGTGTAAAAGCAAACGTAGACACAAATTCTGAATATCACGTTTGACTGAGATTCATGTAGAAATCCTTAAATGTGTTATATAGGAAAATAGTTCAGCCTTGGGAAGAAGCAACATGAAGTAGCGAGGAGCAAAATTATAGAGCGTATGAAAGAAAAATGTCTAGGGAATGAGATTGAAACTATACTTATACACAATTATCATTTACTTTTAATACATGAATTAATAATCAAGTTGGAAAATATATAATTTATATAGTTATTTAGTTTATGTTATCGTCGGATTTACTTACCGTTCTGATTGATCAAGCCTATTACATATGATTATATTTTATATAGATAAAAAAGGATCCAGGTATTTATCAATCTACCAACATGAAAACTTTACTACATCATTACCCGTGTTCCTCGGTGGTTGTTATTTAAACCTATATGATGTCTTATCTTCAGAACTGACCGTGCCTAGAATATTATTGCCACATCTGAGTCAATGCACCACTAGTCTATCAATCTTTGACTGGATACAAGGAGTTTAACCCTATTACTCTGCATTGTCTGCCAATCTCAATTACATTGTGACATCATTGTCTATCTTTTCATAAGTATTTTATAGAATTTGCTGTATGTAACTTTCTGCTTCTTTAACGCCTTAAAGTATAAGTCCAACACATCCGACTACAAGCTAAAATAGCCCATTAAACTCCAGTATGTACAAGGAAAGAGTGTCTACTCTAATAGTTTTTTCACAGATTACTTGCTTTTGAATTGCCTTCCTCCTTCCAGTTTCTTTCACGTACTTATATGTATTATTTAAATGTAATGTAAGCAAATAAATTTATTTTTTAATATATATTGTTCCCCGATTGCCAATCGTATTTTATCATTAGTATAAAGCCGACTGATATTATAGAAGTCACTACAATGGCACTATTCTTGTTTAGGAATGAACAATCTATGCATATTATCATTCAAATATGGTAGTGTTTGAATATATGGTTAAGTGGCAGTTTTAGTCATTTAGAACTCCTTTAAGGCTTCACCGCTCACTCATTTTTCGACCAAGTTTTAAACAATTATCAGTTTATAGACCACCTTCTCAGCTATATTGTGAAAAAAAGTTTCATTTAATACAAAAGAATTATGATGGACTTGCTGGTGTTCAAAATCGTAAAAATTCGTAAGCGATGTTTTTTATGACTGATTTCCATAGCAAAAACATTGCTTCAGCGACGAGTGTTTCTACTAATTCACCGCTGTTGCGTAAACAGAGAAAACAAGTGAAACACAGAGAATGGAAGCAGACGAGTTCTCTATATTGTTATTACATATGTGTACGCAATGTTTATTGTGGCAAAATATAAGATTAAAATAAAACATAGCACAAGTGAATTTACTGGATGCCTGAACAAAATTATGGATTACGATAGAAAAATGCGAGCATGAAAAGTTATATGGTTACGCTTAAAAATGGAAAAAAAGACAAGGTATTCTAGTAAAAAAATATAATAAATATCTAACTTAAATTATTGTAGCATTAAGAATTAATTCTATAATGTTCAATGTAATTTAAATAAGATATTCTTAATGCTGCAATATTTTTAGTAATAAGTTTATTATATTTTTTTCTAGAATATCTTGTTTCATTTTCCATGTTAAAGCTTACCAATATTGCTTTTCATGCTAGTAATTTTTATTGTAATAATAAATGGAAATAAATGTATTACATGCACGAGAAAATCCATAGATGTTCAACTAGGAAACTTTTAATATATATATATATATATATATATATATATATATATATATATATTTATTTTCATATATATTTATATATATATATTTTTTTATATATATTTATATATATATTTATTTTCATATATATTTATATATATATTTATTTTCATATATATTTATATATATTTATTGTCATATATATTCATATATATTTATCTTCATATATATTTATATATATTTGTTTCATATATATATATATATATTTATATATATTATTTTGATATATATTTATATATATTAGTTTTCATATCTATTAATATATATATATATATTTATTTTCATATAAATTTATATATATTTATTTTCATATATATTTATATATATTTGTTTTCAAATATATTTATATATATATATATATTTATTTTCATATATATTTATATATATGTATTTGTTTTCATATGTATTTATATATATGTATTTTCATATATATTTATTTTCATATATATTTATATATATTTGTTTTCTAATATTTATATATATATATTTTCACATATATTTATGTATGTATTTTCATATATATTATATACATTTATTTTCATATATATTTATATATTTTTCATATATATATAATTATTTATTACTTTTTATATATATTTATATATACTTATTTTCATATATATTTATATATATATTTATTTTCATATATATTTATATATATGTATTTATTTTCATATATATTTATATATATGTATTTTCATATATATTTATATATATTTATTTTCATATATATTTATATATATCTGTTTTCAAATATATTTATATATATATATTTTCACATATATTTATGTATGTATTTTCATATATATTATATATATTTATTTTCATATATATTTATATATTTTTTCATATATATATATAGTTATTGATTTATTTTCATATATATTTATATATACTTATTTTCATATATTTATATATATATATATATTTATTTTCATATATATGTATATATATTTATTTTCATATATATTTATATATATGTATTTTCATATATATTTATATATATTTATTTTCATATATATTTATATATATTGGTTTTCAAATATATTTATATATATATATATATTTTCACATATATTTATGTATGTATTTTCATATATATTATATATATTTATTTTCATATATATTTATATATTTTTTCATATATATATATAGTTATTGATTTATTTTCATATATATTTATATATACTTATTTTCATATATTTATATATATATATATATTTATTTTCATATATATGTATATATATTTATTTTCATATATATTTATATATATGTATTTTCATATATATTTATATATATTTATTTTCATATATATTTATATATATTGGTTTTCAAATATATTTATATATATATATATTTTCACATATATTTATGTATGTATTTTCATATATATTATATGTTTATTTTCATATATATTTATATATTTTTTCATATATATATATTTATTTATTTATTTTCATATATATTTATATATACTTATTTTCATATATATTTATATATATATATATTTATTTTCATATATATTTATATAGTTATTTATTTTCATATACATTTATACATATGTATTTTCATATATATTTACATATATTTATTTTCATATATATTTATACATTTTTCTTATATATATTTATATATATATTTATGTTCATATATATTTATATATATTTTTCATATATATTTATATATATATTCATTTTCATATATATTTATATATATTGATTTTCATATATATTTATGTATTTATTTTCATATATGTTTAATTGTTCAGTCACTGTTTTTTTCATTGTTTTTAATTGTTAATTTGTTTTTTATTCAAATGGGTTTAAATTCAAAAGTGCATTCCCATCATGCAGTCAACTTTTTCTTTGTTATTACATACATATAAGGTTGTTTGAAAATAATTCACTTATATGGAATCCATGTAAGTTATTGTGAAATCCAATTATAGAGAGGGGTTATGGTTAAACTGAACTAAATATAAATAATTACAAGAGAATATTTTGTAATTATTATTATAAACAAACTACGCATGTAATAAACATGAATGTAAAAGAATTGTAGAATTTCGAACTAAACATGCCCATTTAACAAGCCTTATCTCTATATAAATAAAATGAACTCATTTTTCACGTCTGATTTTGACCTTAATAGGATTAAAAATCAAGATATTTCATGCAAATATAATATGCACAAACGGCAGAACAATATCTGAGGTGTGTTATAGGCTTATTATTTCTAAAATTCCTCGATAATCTTAGTTTTCTATACTTTTTCTGCTGAGAAGTCACGGCCAAAATCGGTTAAGATCAATGGAAGTGGTAAAATATTTTCTCTCTAATAAATTCCTCCTCCCCCTGCCACCACTTAACCCCGTTTGGGGATCGTTCACAAGGAACAGTTGAGAAGAGAACACCGGTTTGGCTTCGTAGTTCTTTCATGTGAAGTTATTTAAAATCACTAAACTAAGCTGTCATTTTAACGTTATTCATTACGTGTCACGTGACGTGACGTCAGCTCAGTTTAATATCGGCTGCCATGAGGTACATTTAAGCTGCCTTCGAGGAGTAATTGATACTATAACAGTTAAATATTAGTTTTCGAGTCGAACCGTTATTACCAACGGATTTATCGCATTTCAAATCGCAGAATCCCAAAATTACACGAAAATTGACGTAGGGAAAATATTTTTATTTTTGCTTGAAGTTTTTTACCGGCGAAGATCAATTTGCTCTTTGCTTTAGTTTAAAATGTAAACAAGGCTTCAGCCATTTTTTTCCTCCTACCTCTGTTAAACTGTAAGGGGGAGGGGGTAGCAGTATGAGGCCGCTTGAATACACGAAAATTACTTTTATACGAGTTTGTTTCCTTTTACATTTTATATTTAAATCTCATCAATGGAACCGCTTTTGTGGGGGAGGGGGGAGGAGGCAGCGTGCACAGTTTCCCAAGCATTATCTCCTACTAAAAAAGATGCACACTTACCCTCTTCTCTTACTCTCTCTCACCCTCTTTCTCTTCTCTCTCGCCCCCTTTCTCTTCTCTTTCTCTCACCCTCTTTCTCTTCTCTCTCTCACCCTCTTTCTCTTCTCTCTCTCACCCTCTTTCTCTTCTCTTCTCTCTCTCACCCTCTTTCTCTTCTCTCTCTCATCCTCTTTCTCTTCTCTCGCACCCTTTTTCACTTCCCTCCCTCACCCCCTTTCTCTTCTCTCTCTCACCCTCTTTCTTTTTACTCTCTCACCCTCTTTCTCTTCTCTCTCTCACCCTCTTTTTCTTCTCTTCTCTCTCTCACCCACTTTCTCTTCTCTTCTCTCTCTTACCCTCTTTCTCTTCTCTCTCTCACCCTTATTCTCTTCTCTCTCTCAACCTTTTTCTCTTCCCTCCCTCACCCTCTTTCTCTTCTCTCTCTCTACCCCTCTTTCTTTTTACTCTCTCTCACCCTCTTTCTCTTCTTTCTCTCACCCTCTTTCTCTTCTCTCTCTCACCCTCTTTCTCTTCTCTCTCTCACCCTCTTTCTCTTCTCTCTCTGTAACCCTCTTTCTCTGCTCTCTCTCACCCTCTTCTCTCTCACCCTATTTGTCTTCTCTCTCTCACCCTCTTTCTCTTCTCTCTCTCACCCTCTTTCTCTTCTCTCTTTCTATCTCACCCTCTTTCTCTTCTCTCTCTCACCCTCTTTCTCTTCTCTTTCTCTCACCCTCTTTCTCTTCTCTCTCTCACCCTCTTTTTCATCTCTCTCTCACACTCTTTCTCTTCTGTCACTCACCCTCTTTCTCTTCTATCTCTCTCACCCTCTTTCTCTTCTCCTCTCTCTTACCGTCTTTCTCTTCTCTCTCTCTTACCCTCTTTCTCTTCTCTCTCTCACCCTCTTTCTCTTCTCTCTCTCACCCTCGTTCTCTTTTCTCTATATTACAACTTATAAAGGCCAATAGGCCACTCGAGGGTAAGAGTTAAAAAGTGCACAGTAGTCAAATTCGGGAAAGAGGATGGAACCACTTTAACGGGAGGATGAGTTAATCAGCGACTCCAACCTATTTTGTTATATATATATATATATATATATATATATATATATATATATATATATATATATATTGTAGAAAATATATATTACCACTTATCAAGGCCCATAGGCCACTGCAGGATAAGAGTTGAAAAGTGCACAGTAGTCAAATTCGGGAAAGAGGATCAAACCGCTTTAACGGGAGGATGAGTTATTCAGCGACTCCAACCTATTTTGTTATGTATATATATATATATATATATATATTTTGTATAAAATATATATGACCACTTATCAAGGCCAATAGGCATCTCGAGGATGAGAGTTGAAAAATGCACAGTAGTCAAATTCAGGAAAGAGGATGGAACCGCTTTAACGGGAGGATTAGTTATTCAGCGACTCCAACCTATTGTGTTATATATATATATATATATATATATATATATATATATATATATATTTTTAAATATATATTACCACTTATCAAGGCCCATATGCCACTCGAGGATGAGAGTTGAAAAATGCACAGTTGTCAAATTCTGGAAAGAGGATGGAACCCCTTTAACAGGAGGATGAATTATTCAGCGACTCCAACCTATTTTGTTATATATATATATATATATATATTGTATAAAATATATATTACTACTTATCAAGGCCAATAGGCCACTCGAGGAGTAGAGTTGAGTAATACACAGTAGTCAAATTCGGGAAAGAGGATGGAACCGCTTTAACAGGGGGATGAGTTATTCAGTGACTCCAGCCTATTTTGTTATATATATACATATATATATATATATATATATATATATATATATATTTTGTAGACAATATATATTACCACTTATCAAGGCCCATAGGCCACTCGAGGATGAGTTAAAAGTTCACAGTAGTCAAATTCGGGAAAGAGGATGGAACCGCTTTAACAGGAGGATTAGTTATTCAACGACTCCAACCTATTTTGTTATATATATATATATTTTGTAGAAAATATATATTACCACTTATCAAGGCCCATAGGATATTCGAGGATAACAGTTTTAAAGTGCACAGTAGTCAAATTCGGGAAAGAGGATGGAACCGCTTTAACGGGAGGATGATGAGTTATTCAGCGACTCCAACCTATTTTGTTATATATATATATATATATATTTTGTATAAAATATATATTACCACTTATCAAGGCCCATAGGCCACTCGAGGATGAGAGTTGAAAAGTGTACAGTAGTCAAATTCGGGAAAGAGGATGGAACCGCTTTAACGGGAGGATGAGTCACTCAGAGACTCCAACCTATTTTGTTATATATGTATGGGTATATATTTTGTACAAAATATATATTACAACTTATCCAGGCCCATAGGCCACTGTAGGATAAGATTTTAAAAGTGCACAGTAGTCAAATTCGGGAAAGAGGATGGAACCGCTTTAACGGGAGGATGAGTTATTCAGCGACTCCAACCTATTTTGTTATATATATATATATATATATATATATATATATATGTTTATATTGTGTAAAAATATATATATGTCCACTTATCATGGCCCAGAGGCCACTCGAGGATAAGAGTTTAAAAGGGCACAGTAGTCAAATTCGGGAAATTTGTTATATACCTATTGTTTTGTTACTTAGGCATTTCCACTTATCAATGCCCAGAGGCCACCCGAGGATACGGGTTGAAAAGTGCAGTAGTCAATTGGACAATATAGTAATCGTTAGTAAGGGAAATTCGGGAAATTTGTTATATATATATTTGTATTTTGTTACACAGGCATTACTACTTATCAAGGCCTAGAGGCCACTAGAGGATAAGGGTTGAAAAGTGCAGTAGTCAATTGGACACAATATAGTAATCTTTTGTAATAGAAATTCAGTAAATTTGTTATATATATATATATTAATATTTTGTTACATACGCATTACCTCTTATCAATGCCCACAGGCCACTCGAGGATAAGGATTGAAAAGTGCACAGTAGTAATCCTTAGTAAAGGCCACTACATATGTTATAAATTCAAAATTTACACAACCTGGCAAATACTGGTACACGCTAGCAAATTTAGATTTGCAATTACAGAATATGATTCTAATTTTTTCCTTTTTTCTTTATTCTAACACTACACTAAGTTTACTGTTTTATTTCGCTACAGTTGATATTGTGTAGAACAATAAGAAAATCATAGTGAACAATGCATTCAACAAAATTTCACACACATTTCTAGATACCTATATCTATTAAGTTCAAAAGAAAGGACACACTTAGGGAGGTATTTTGGTGGTCAAGTCACTAAATAGAGATTAGCTGGTTTCCCGGCATAGCCCAGGATGTAATAAAGATTGACTGAAATACATGTTCTAGCTGGTTTCTAGGCGTTGCCAGGGATGTAATATAGACACATTATGTTGTATATTACCTGTTCTCTTCTCCCTAAGGTAAAACAATTTCATATACATGCTGTAAATTACCTATGCTAGGGATAAAACATGAACAATACCAGTCCTAGGGTAGATAAAACAAATCATACATAGAGATGAAAGATTCCTCTCCCCTAAGAATAAAACATATGTTCAAATATATAAGAAATGCACAAGGAAATATAGCTTGGAACTATTAGTATTATGATCGATGTGTTTCTTGAACGCCTTGCATAATATATCCATAAGCTTGAAAACAAAACGAATCGATCAATATACATTTCTTAATATTCCATTTTGGCACTTGAAAATGAATTTGCAATACAGTAACAGTGAATGGATTGAGAAGTAACCTAATCTCTGAATGTTGACGTTTGAAACGAGCCTGGATATCGAGTTGTTTTTCATATTCCTCACAGTCTTTTTTTACAGACGTGATTACCTTACACAGCCAGTTCCTTGATTTGTTTTTTTTTTGGGGGGGGGGGTTCAAAACAACATAATATGGATTCTTAATTTATATTTTCCCAAAGAGAAAAAAATCCGTATCCATTTCCAAACAAATATTTGGAATAATTATGTAACTGAAATCCCTAGGTTTGTAATAGTAG
This sequence comes from Euprymna scolopes, assembly GCF_053919585.1. NCBI lineage: Eukaryota > Metazoa > Mollusca > Cephalopoda > Sepiida > Sepiolidae > Euprymna > Euprymna scolopes. Next base: position 65,660,838 of record NC_136482.1, on the reverse strand, counting down.
AGTGAGCATAATAATGAGAATAGTTAATAAACGTTCTTTACTGATATTCCACTGGGAAATTAGCAAAAGAAAATCACATTACACAGCAATCATTATGTAGTAGGCTAATTTAATTCCTGCGATAATATGTTTTCTTTTTTATATTTTTGCAATTTCCTTACATATTTTATACAGAAATAAATACATAGTAAGTCGATTGCCCATCTCTTTGCTATATATCTGAACGTCCTCGATTAATTATGAACGTCTTATCTCACGTGAATTTACACTAATGCATGTATATTCAGCATAACTTAGAATTCAAGTGATTAAAGCTATTCTCTGTCAAACGAGTGGATGAAAAAATCTGGTCACATGTATAAGTTAATAAAAAACCTATAATTAAACATTGATAATCATGCATCAAGTAAATTACTTAACAACTTATTTCTACATATAATCAAAATACGTTCTGTTAAATTATAAATAAGATTTATTTTTCTCACGAGATTAAACTGAAAGTTGTTATTGATTAATGATTAATGATTGAGAAACAACGAATCTGTTGTTTTTTGTTGTTGAATAATATGGCTGTGTTATATTTCTAGTGCTTTATTATGTTGAAAAATCAAGAATGAATGCAATTTCTAAATTAAAATTGCATCTATACGCGGCCTTTGACCAAGTGCAGTAAACTTGATCAAAACGCTTATATCCTACACTACAGAATTCAGCAATGAACGAACAGGTGTAGCACACATATTTCAGAGGACGTCGAAACGCCAGCTTATTTTTGGAATTAGAACTTCCTTCGTATTGATAGCTTTATATTTGCTATCAATTTAAATTATGTCTGAAATTTTCTCAACTCGTAAATTTGATGTTAATCAGGGAAATAGCCGGTCCAGACATTTTTACGAGTAGTCAATCAAATACCTATCTATTTTATCTGAGTGCAAAAGTTCCGACATATGTTGTGGCGTTTTGACGTATTTGATTGTATGAACAAAGATTCTTCCTGTTAATCAATGTTTATTTCCGGCTTTGAGGTTATTCAAGGTTAATTTGTATGTTACAACGTGTCCGAATTTTCCTGGTCCACGATCACGCACTTGATTCTCTCATAATATTCCAGTACTTTCAAAGCGAACATGCTTTTCACTTCTTGAATACATTTTAAGATGCAATCTTACTCACTTTACTGATGTTAACAGCATTTAATAGTAAATGTACAAACATTTATATATATATATATATATATATATATATATATATGCCATTCAGATTTTCCAAAACTAGTGTCTCTTTTTATTGCATTTTTATGTTCATAGCTTGTTGTATATTTTTAATAATGATTTGATATCAAAGATTCATTGCTTTTTTATTTATATATTCGATTAAAGTTCTATACCCCCATCATAAATTTAATTAACATATTTATTATATTATTTTGTATCAATGTGTCATGGTGTTATGATCAAGCAAATGATTTTGCTATAATAGATTTTATTAATCTTAAAATCGCTTTAATAGTTCCTGTACTTTATTTTGCATTCTTATTCTTTATTTTTTATTCAATATTTTTTACATTTTTAGGATACTTAATATATATCTTGTGTTGAAATAGTTGTTACGATATGTCATATATGATTATTATTAAAAAACGTATTTTCCTACGTACAGAGTGGGATCGAATTATATAATAAAATATTCTGTTTCATATATATATATATATATATATATATATATATATATATATATATATATATATATATCACTCAAAACAGTTGTGCTTAGAAGGCCATGCTGATAGAACAAAGTGTAGTACGAGACAAGGAAGTAAAAAAAATCAATATTTTTCAATACAGCATATTTTGCAGACATATTGTGTCGAATGGGAACATTATTTTGTTGTAACTTTCTCACATTTCCTCGGCTTCAGGTAGAAATAAAGAAGAACTATGCGCGATTACACGGTGAAGCAATTTATATTCTAGAAGCTGGACATAGCAGTTACGCAGTCAGACAAATTCGTATACCTGTTAAATTATTTCTAAGACAGGAGACAGCATTTGTGTTAGTTATTAATAAATATTATTAGATCTGTTGTCTTTAACAACTATATTATTAGTATGTGTTTCATTTATAGCTTTTCACTTTTATATTATATCTACTAGCGTACACATATTTACTTTGTATCTATAGGAGTAACTATTGTGGCGACTGTCGGAGTTAAGTTCAGTTATTTCCACTGTGTAATATTCTATATACGTTTTTCTTATTTTGTAAGTGCAAATGCAATTTTTACTTTTTTATTTACTTAGAGATTTGCATATACTATTACTTCTTTGTTTTATTATTATTTATTTATTATTAAATATTGTTTAGAAATTATATTTTGATGAAGTAGCCTCTGAGGCTTATTAAGGAGTTACATACAGAGTTTTTTACACTGTGTTGTATCCTATGTGTTTTCTCTTAACTATAGCGTAATTATTAAATTTCTAATGTTTTATATATTTTATATAATATTATTTATTTATTGATTTTGAAAAACGTAATATATAATTATATAATGAGTTCATTTGGGTTTGTAACTATATATTTAATCATTATCTATGTTATGTTATTTCAAAGTTTATCTCTTGATATTTCAGAATAAGTTGTCATCAAATATGTGCAGAGTTAAATAATTGTTTTAATCGTAAGTATTTATGCGTATTTATAGCAACATTAGTTGTTCTCTTGTTATATTAATAAGCTGCAGATTGTTTTTTAAAATGCTGATTTTTTTTTTTTATTTGGGGTTGAATTTCATTAAAAGCATTATATATATATATATATATATATATATATATATATATATATATATATATATATAATAAAAAACCGTTGCATGAATACCCCTCTGGACTAAAATACCGTGGGTTTGCAACAACACATGCCACATACGAATTTATTATGTCTAGCCTATTAGCCACTATCTTATGTAACTTTACAAATACTTTTTTCTTGCACATCACGATGTTTAGATAAAATCCAAGATTATGTACGAGGAGCTACACCGTCACTATCGATTGAACCTACAGAGAAAGTAGTCCCGATTTTCTCCCTGTTACTAAAGTCCTCCTACCGATCCCAGTAAAGGCCGCAGGGAATTATACATATGGTAGGGATATTGTTGTCACACCCTTTGTAACTGATTCATAAACTTATAATACAGGGTGACCAAAAAACAAAAAAAAAAACAAAAGCTAATTGGAGGCCATCAAGAACATATGTTGTAGAATCGAAAAAAGGCCAAAGACCCTAGTGTTTTTATGTGTTGTTTTGAATATAATAAACTAGTTATGACCAAAGTTTCATTTCATTCGGACAAAACACAAGGAATGGGGCCTAATTATAGTTGGGGCCCGTTTTTGGAGGGCACCCTGTATAATTTATAAACATTATTATATTATATAACTTATAAACAAACGTTAAATCCCAATTTGTTGATTCGAAAAATAATAAATTATGCCTTAAAACGTTTCTGATATTCTCATTGGCTTAGATCAGACCGATCACTTATTCCAGTTTACAATTCTCTAAACTTAACGGATGCGCAGGACCTGCTTCAATATGGCGTTTACTGATTCAGGAGGCCATCGTTTTATATTAAATAAAGAGATTAGTGAATTGCTTCTTTCCTTCTCTCTCTCTCTTCTTCTTTCTTTTTCTCTCTTAATGTGTTTTGAGAAGGAGATAGAGGGAGAGAAATGGAGATAGAGACAGGGACCGCGACTGAGACAGAGACAGAGACAGAGACAGAGCGAAAGTTATATCTGTTTTTTTTTTTTTTTTTTACATTCGAGCACGGTAAAAAAAAACGAGCGAAAACGAGCGATAGAGAGAGAGAGAGAGAGAGAGAGAGAGAGAGGGCGGGAAAGACAGACAGACACACAGACACAGCGACAGAGAAAGAGCTAGAGTTATATGTTCTGTTTACATTCCTGCACGATACCGAAACGAGCGATAGAGGGAGAGGAGGGAATAGAAGGATATAGTGAGAGACAGACAGACAGACAGACAGAAGGAGAAAGAGCGAAGGGAAAACGAGCGATAGAGTGAGTCACACAGCGACTGAGTGTGTGTGAGAGAGAGTGTGTGTGTGTGAGAGAGAGAGAGAGAGAGAAAGAGAGACGAGCGAAAACGTTTTCTTTGTTTTTTCCCCTTCTTATTTGTAATTAGCAAAATGAAACGAAAAAGCTTTATTTGTTTTTTGTTTTTTTTGTATTGTACTTTTGTTTATTTTGGGTAAGGGGTTATTTGTTTATTATTGTTTTATTTTGCAGTCATTATTCTTACTATCAATTTACATTTACATGGCTGCTGATTACGACAATAACGTTTGAGATTACAACAATCAAATAGTTTCTAAGATAGGAAAATAGTTTTAAAAATTGGGAATCACTTTTCTATATTAACTTCACATGAAGTGAGCACCCATTCATGGTCACATTTCTTGGGACGGGGGGTAGATTTCATAGGGAGGGGAACTTATTTGGTAATTTGGTAGACCAAAACAAAACCGACCAACCGGCAAAAATAGTGTCGACATTTTTAAATCTTACTTGGTTTCCTAATTAATTTTTCACGCTTTATGACAACTTTTACAGCTTTCTGGCTACGCATTGATATTTTCCGCAAATAAGTAGTCTTCCGGATATTCAGCAATATAACTGTTACACGTTATAAGGTTATATATGTCATAAGTGATGGCTATTGTTAGACCGAAAAAATCATTAAAATAAATTAAAACACAAAACTTATCCATGTAGGGAGAAGAGTAAATTATCTGGTCTTTGCCACTTTTTGGTTTGTTGGAACTTTTAACAGAACTCACCAAAACGGTGAATTCTTATTTTTCATTATTATGATTGCACCGAATTTATTTTATTACAAATTATTTTTATCATTAATTTTTGTTGTTGTGAAAATTGAAATAATTCACACCAAGTAATTAAAAAGAAAATCGACTAAACAATAAATAAAATAAAAATTACTGAATCAGTTTCGTTTAATTTCCTTAGGATAAGATTTCATGCTTTCATTCTTAAATGCATTTTTGCTTCTTAATACACCTTTGAGACGAACTATGTTTAATCGATGAGGCCGGTAAGTAACCAGTCAACATTACCACTGTTTCACTTATTTTTCTTTTTTTATTATGCTCGCTGCGACTTGGTTTTCAAATATAACATACGTTTCTTTAAGATATTGCCTGCATCTTCCGAGGTTTGTTCGCAACGATTCCAGAAAAATGTTTTAAACAATTGCGAAATTGTAAAACAGGCGATAGATTTTGAATTAGCCTACATTAATGAAATCGATAAAAATAATGAAGACCTGCAATCATAAATCGATCAATTATAAAGAGCGACTTCACACATCCGTATCATTTAATCTACCTATTTACATTTTTTCGGCATTAAAATGAACTTCCTATATATATATGACACATAGCATTACTTTATAACTCTGCAAAACCAGTTATAACAAATTTATAAGCGTATAAAATGCATTCTATATGTAAATGACTCTGTCCGCATTTGGATAAGCAGAACATATAACTTCTATAGAAAATTCAAATGCACATACACTCATTTCGCCGACAAAGCCCACATTGCATTCGTAGTATATTACATAATCATTCGTCAATTTGATTAATATTCACACAGATATTACGAAAACTAGAATCAACCTCGTTTTGTTTTGTATTAGACAGATTGTATAAATATGTCTTTAAGTCTATTGAATCTATGTCCAATCAAATTGGCTTAGTTGAAATCATATTTATACAGGTAAATGCAAATATTTCTGCCAAGTTATTATCTATTGATTTTCTTTTCTAAATGTAATAACTTATTTAATATAATGTGGCTATTAATATTTTCTTATGCACTAATCCCACCAATACAGAGTTCGGATTGGATTTATCCATCTATATTTATTATTGCTATGATTTTGTTCTAGTCGATAAGTCGTATCATTTGTCGCTCTACAGTTCCTTCAATAACATTTTGATTTAATTTATCTTTGTTTTTAAATAAGTACTGCGATTCGATGATACAGCAATTCATAGATGATACTCTGGGTTATGATATTTTGATCCTATTCAATTTTAAGATAGATAAGTGAGCACCTTCTGTAATTACCGATTGGTATATAATGCAATATACAATGAGTAATTACAAAATCCCAAGTTTTCGAAAAAGACTGAGGAGGCTTCTCTCTCCAAGTGTTTCGACTAAGTAGACAGAGACAATTGCACACGCTTTCTATTACAGTTTTCTCTCTCCAAGATGGGTTACCTGACGATATTTATGGATCTATCGTACAAAAAACATTAAATATGCGGCAAGGTTACAAACCATATATTTAAGTTAAGATAATAAATATTCTACTTAAGTAGAGGTTCGCTCTCTTCAAACTAAAAAAAATTAAGAATCAATTTATAACATTCATAAACAATGAATACATGTTAATTATACGATATATCAAAACAATCACTTTGTACATGAGTGAAGTAGCGTAAAATTCCTTACACTGATGGCATTTCCAGACTCTACAATTCCAGAAATGTAATTGCCATTGCACCTAAAATGAGGCAAACAGCCAGAAGCATATCGTTAGCATATACAAGCACAGCTCCTTAAGTAAAAATACAGACATAAAACACATTTTAATGTTTATTGTTAATATATTTCGATGGTACCTACATATGTAGACAAATTGTTGTGAAAATATGTAGGAATTATGTGTAGCTGTACGTCTGAGGTTGTCCACGAGTTATTATGAGAATATATGTGTATTTTCAATAATTATATATAAATATATATGTACATATATATATGTACATATATATGTACATATATATGTACATATACACACATATGTATATAAACATATATTATTGATTTGTGTACGTAGCAACGTGCATAATATACGTGTGCGAGATTGCTTACCTTAGAAGTTTATTTGCTAATTGTGAAGTCTATTTATCAATCTTGGAAATGCTACCACATATATATTACCGACCATTGGGATATTAGCGTGCTTTATTAATAATGCTGAATAATATGATTATGCGTTAAACTCTCCGTATTATAATGTAGCCTACACAAATTATCATGTGAGATGATTATATATGTAATGGAATATATTTAGTTTTCTTTGGAAAGAGAAATCCAGCAGAGTGATCAATTATAAGGAAAGTCCGAAAATAAGAGCGTATATATATATATATATATATATATATATATATATATATGTATATATATATATTTATATATATATATACGTGTCTGTGTTTTTTGTTTACAGAAAGCTCCTAATTATCGGGTTTTAAACCGACAGTATCAAGGACTTGTCTAATCTAAAAACTTTCTGTAAACAATATATATATATATATATATATATATGAGCTAGCAGAAATGCATATACTTTAATAAAAAAGATTAGATACACATAAGGATTAATATAAACAAGTACTTGATAATTAGAAAGTAACATAAATTGAAAAAGAGAAAGTGAAAAGTATGAAGAACAAAAAGACAATTTCGAAAATATGAAAAAAGTCGCAGTCAATATTCCTAATAGAATAGAGGTAAATCTGAATATAAGGTTTACGAAACTTTAACTACGTCATATGTACAGTACTCTTCTTCAATTGCTTATGTATAATTCTATATCTATATGCATAATATTTATGAATTGCACATATATGTTATATATATATATATATGTGCATCCTTTTTAATTAGAATTCTCTCTTAAATTAAAATAAGACAAGCCTATCTAAAGAACCGTACTTATTTTAAGAATTCATCAATGTATTTAATCAACGTATTTATTTAGTAAGGATTGCATATTTATCTATTTCAAATAAAACCGTTTACTATATCTCTACTGTATCTGATAATTATGGGTTTTCTGAACTGAGATCTTGTAATATAAAGAAACCATATATCAATTACGCTAAAGATTGATATTTTTCACAATTAACACAGTATTATATAGATATATATTTTTGTCCAAGGAAAAGGTAGTAAAAAAATTGAACAACGGATTTAGGTAGAAAAGAATACATTGTACAAGGAAGTAATAAAAATAAATCGTTATCGGTATCTTTCGACTGTTAAATGGTGTTTGTTTTTTAAGTTGTCTTTGGTATCGCGGATATATGAAGAGGTGATTGTCAGATTATCAAGTATGACTCCAGTCCGCATAGGGACATTTGTGAGAGAGTTGTGTGTTGGTTCTAAGGTGGAATTGGAGGTGAATCGCTGAGCAACCAGTTCCGCCTTTGCGATATGACAATGCTGTTTGTGTCGAGAGGGATAAAAAACGTTTCACGGAGATGTATTCACAATGTTCAATTTGGCGGGAATATAACGGAAGAGTTATAAAGGATAAGTGACGAAAATAAGGTTTATGTATGTGTTTGTGTTTTCCTTCAACTGGAAAAAGCACAAGATGTGTTTTGTTGTTGTTGCGAATTTACAAAAAATATGTTTTAAAAGGAAATGTTTTAAAATCAGTACACACTAGTGTTGTTTTGTCTTAAATATAAAGTGCATTTTTCTGTTGCGATATGAAAAATGAAAAATAAGGACAAATGCTATCTGGAAGTAATTAAGAAACTATTCAAAACTTCGATCCGTTAAACAGTGGAACGCATCTGAATAACCAATCAAACTAAAGTAATTTCCAGCTATGTTCATGTTGAATGAGTATTAGTTGACTGTTAATAAAAGACAATAATAAACTGAAATAATCACGAAAGCATGTAAGAATTAAATCCTATGAAATATTTGGTAACAGTGTAAACTGAGCAAGCGGAGGAAAAACGATGAGTAAGGAAATATATTTCTACAACCAATCATGTTGTGTTTAAGAGTTATTTTGTTGTAAAATTAAGAAGCCAATTCAATTCATTACATTCTAAAAAAACAAACGTCGACTGAACGTATTCCCGAATTACCGGTGTGATAAAACTCTATACATACTACAACAAAAGTGTACATTCGTCGAATCGACGATATATATATATATATATATATATATATATATATATATATATATATATATATACATATATATATATATAAAATGTTCTTGTTTTTATCTTAATTTCATCCTCTAAACTTCCATATTCCCAGTAAAGTCATATATATTATACTTAATCGATCATTTTATAAATAGTATAAACACATCTACATAAAAAGGCTAGAGATGCAAACAAAAACGACTAATAGACAAATATAATAGAATTAATTGTGTATTTCTATTTTTCAACAGTAAACAATAGGAACAAAATAACTTGAACAAAAAGCAAATATAAAATATGGGTTAATATTGCTAATATCATATGGATATTGGTTATTATCTCTGCAATCATTGCAACAGTCCTCTTGGATGATGGATCGTGCTACTGCCGCATAACGCCGCATATTGTCAGATATAACTGTTCAAGTCTTTTGTTAATTTTTTTCATTATGGCACTCAGATCCGGTAAGCTTTGAAATATATCACGATAATAAATCAATAAAATATAACTTAATTAAAAATGCATGATTTTCAATACATATAATATATTTATTACTTTACAATTAGGAATAAAGAAAGACGCAATTGTTTTACTGGATTCTATTTCATAACAAGATTACTGTTTCCGATAGTAAATAACCTTCACAAATGTAATCTGCCGTGAAACACATACATCTAGAATAAACTAGCATCTTGCCAGTCTAGAAAAAAAGAATCGAGTTTAAATGTAGCCGAACTTCTGTTTTGGTAACATTATATCTTACTATCACTACATACTACGTACGATAAAAAAAACACAGCTAAAATAGGAGATAGTGTTATATTGTATTAACGTTTAAAAGGTTCTTTACTTGCCTATCATTTTCATCTGGTCATTTACCTTGCTCTCATTTATGGGTTTCTCGCGTAATCTTTATTCTCGTAATAATAATAATAATAATAATAATAATAATAATAATAATAATAATATATACATATATATATTCATATATATATGTATTCATACAAAGGCAAATGTAAACAAGCCTGAAATTGAAAGCACGTTCCCGCATGCATATATATATATATATATATATATATATATATATATATATATATATATATATATATATATATATATATATATATATTCCAGTATTATTTCACAGAGATCATCTCGTCTGTATAGGCGAGACTCACAACACCCCCTCCCTTGCCTATGTACTGCAAAAAGCTTATTAATATATTTTTTTTCTGATTTCAGTTGATAGTCAGTGGTCTACGAAATTTTTCTCCACCTCGCTGTACTGGTTAGGGTTAATCCCGACTAAACGTCTTTAAAATAACGTCGATCAGTCGCTACTCTACGAGTAATGTGTATCTAGTCACGCGTTATATTGTTTTGGTGGCATTTTTCTGAATATGTTTTTAAACTTTTTATGATACACCGGATATTGACAATCCGTTTCCTTAGTAATATCATTTGTACTTTCTGAATGACGTCCCAATTCCGTTGCACCAGTTTAGTTAATTTGATATTTCTACGTGTATCCAACAAAACAACTATAAGACGGGGGTAAAGTCGAACTTTATTCGTATTTCTCAATCCTATTTTCTGCTCACGTTGAAATTGATTTTTGTTGTTCACTGTACGCTTCACCCAGTTTCCGTTTTTCTCTAAATAAGAATTGTTTTTTAGTACTCTCTATTTAAACGGCTTTTATTTTGTGATCACCTTTTGATTTTTCTGCGTTATTTTTTCGACCTATTTTCGAATTATACGAGTAATTCTTTTAAGTGTTTTCTTTGATTTTTCTGTATTAAATTCATTTTCAAAATCTTAGATCGTTTTTCATAATCGGGTTTATTCCGAAGGGATTATGTACGTCCGTTTTCTCAACAATTTTATCTTTGATATTTTCATATAAAAAATGTTGGCTGATCAATTTCTATGTTTAACATCGTTAATTCAATTCAAACCAAATAGATTTGATTTTTTTTTTTTTTAGAAAAGTACGCCTTCAATTTTCAATAGTTTGTTCACATGTAATGGCAAATACAATTCGCCAATAAAGTTTATGTTATTACCAGTTACTGAATTCTATGTTTCTGCCACGTCTGTAAATTGATAATTGATTGAGTGGCCTCCGGGCTTTGATAAGTGGTGACTTCCATGTAAAAAAAAAAAACATGATATTGGGAATAACTTTTATTGTTTCTGAATATTCTATTTTGAAGATGTGGGTAATCATTGTTGTTTTTCTGTTTTGGGAAGTAATTATTTCATTTATATTGGGACTGACTGGAGGTATTTTTTGCGATTTTTAGAGCCGTGATTTTTTTTACTTTCCTAACGTAGGTTATGCGCGATTTCTCCATATTTTCTTAATATCGCTTCTCATCATTAAAAGCCCTTAGCAATCTTTGTAAGTTTCCGTAGAGTGAGATGTGCTAAAACTATCTGTCAAATCTGAACATTTTTACCAACTGTAGCCCTTGAGCAAAAACGCTACGCATTTAAAATTGTCTGCCGATAAGTCTCCTAGTCTAAATCCGTTATGCCGCTTGTTTACGGTCGATGCGAACGTTAAATAATCTTAGTCATATATTTTATTCATATTCTAATATTAATGAGGCACTGTAAGATTTTCCTCTTTGTAGTTGCATATATTCTAGTGTAATCGTTATATTTCTAATAGTTTTTAATGTAATAGTTTTAAATATGTCATTGGATGAGAATTATTCAGTAAACAATAACTAACAAACTTTTCAGATAAAATCTTTCGTACGGTACGCTTGCGGAGAATAACAATATTCAATAGATGATACCGTATTGCGTTTTATAAATGCTTCGTATACCTACATTTAATGATTAAAAAACTCTCTATTTGGTCATAATCATACCGTTCGTTATTGCGTTGGATCCTATGACTGTTCCGATATATTTTTTTTATTGAAAGAAACTTCACTCTGGGGTATTCTTTTTTTTAATATTGTCTCCTTTTAGACTGTTCAATCCATGTGCTAAACAGCAAAATGCACTGCTGCTTCTAGACATTATTTAGCAAAAAACATGCTCTCTGTTGAGATTTATTGAAAATCCAAAGAAAACGTTCATTTTTGTCGAATGGTAAATTTGTCACACACTTTTATATTTGCAGAATTTAATTCCAAAGTTTCATTTATACTACTGCTCTATCTCGCAATTTTGAGCTTCTCTATCTCTGGAATTGTTATATGAATCTTGATACGAATATTCATATGAACTTGTTTAAGGTAAACTAACCCTACTATTAGCAACCGGTATATATTAATTGCTAATTATGATGTTGTATACGATATATTCTCAAGTTGAATTCACTGTGAATACGATGGCCTAAATAAAATAAGTGATAACATACGTCCATGGTAAGACAACTTAAGAATTACCCATAGCATTTTCTATGAATTACATTGCGATAATGAATAAACTATGTTTGAGCTGGTGAAATGTACAACTCGGAATAAATTTTTATGTGATCAGTGAAAAATTCTGCATAATGGTTAATGTTATCGGACATTAGCCTGTGCATACCTTAAATTACAATCTAATAATTGTTGATAAGAAAACTGCCATAACTTCAATATTTAACAGATTTATTTTAAAAGCAATGCAAATGTAAAGATAACAGAAGCGGTGCTTCATTAATTACAATCTGGGCAGAGTAATAATAATGCGATAGACCAAACTTAAATAACTACAAAAATTACAGAAACTTTCGCCAAATTGCCATTAATACACAACAGTCTATCAACTGTAATATAAAAGGAACTCTACCTTTGTGTGAAACTCACATGAATTAATGTGCTTTACAAAGATTTGGTATCTTCGATAAGTATGGATAATCGATAATCGAAAACCTATGAAGAATTCTTGATAAATTATTTATAAAAAAACAGATGATTTAAGTGTCATCAGCTATAGTAGTAACCGAAACAAAAACTTATGAAGAATTAATGGTAAAATTATTGATTACAAGAAATATAAGAACATAACAATTAAACGACCCGGATGTAAGAGTAGCACACACAATAACACACACGCTAACGTATTAATGTAATGAATATACAAATGGTGATATTGATAAAAGTCACATTAACTGATATTGTATTTTTCTAACATATAATAAAGTATTTTAAGATTTTTATGATAAAATAACTAAAGGTGTTAAGATCTTTATAGAGAGATATTGAAATCATTAGTAGCGTATTAAAACTTTATATGAATCAGATTTAATCCTTAGACATATATAACTGATATACGTAAATAGACAATGAATACAATCAAAGAGGACAATAACATTTTAATTAGATCTGCAAATTCTTTTTTTTTTTACATAGGCATCACCACTTATCAAGGCCACTCGAGAATAAGGGTTAAAGTGTGTACACTAGACATTGGACAATATAGTAATCGTTAGTAATGGAAATTCAGTAAATTTGTTTACTTATATGGAACGGCTAATCAAAAACTTATTTACATTAGACTTGAAGACAACCATATTGTAGGCAGCTGGAAAACAGGAAAACGGAAGACAATTTCATAGGCGTGCAGTTCTAAGAAAGAAGCGTTGTTCATGGAATCTACCTTTAGGTTTAGGCACAGATAAAGAGTGGGGGAAATTAGTGATAGTGTTTTCTGCTAGACACGTGTTTCTCGTGAAAGTTTGGTGAGGGGGACCATAGATTGGAGCTCAGCCGAGCACTTGCCATGAAAATAACGATAAAGCAATGAAAAACACGCAACATCTCTTCTGTGAGAAAGAGGTTGCAGAGAAGAGAAAAGGGAATCCCCTACGAGGCTACGAAGTCTATTTTGAACTCTATCAAGGTAGGACAAGTTCTTTCTAGCAGCTCCTGCCAAAATGTGGCAACAGTACTCCATCCTTGGACGTACTTCAAGATGAGAGCCATTGATTTCAATTGATGCTAGATGGGGATCAGAGCGTTGATGATGTAAAGATAAAAGCTTGGTTTTAGATGCATTGAAAGTATCAAGCCATCTATTTCCCAATTGTAACACTTGCTCAAGATCAGAGGAGAGAAAATCATAGAAAACTTTGTCGTTTTCGGTCTGACGATCCATCACACTAAAAATGTAATGTTGTAATGTCAAGCGTGTAAATATTGTTTGTCAAATCATATAAATCGCTTTAGGGTCTTTTACAGATAAAAGTGAACTAAAAAATGTTACAGAGAAATGTTTCGAGAGGGAGGGTAAGGGCGAAAAACAAAAATAATGAAACATTTCTTATACTACAATATATAGTTTTTCTTGACATTAAATGTTTATATAGTGTTAAATAGATATAAAACATATGAAATGTATATAAAGATTACGTGTATAACGCAGCGAATTCTATGTTTTCAATGTAACATGTTTTACAGACAGAAAAATTATAGAAGTAATAATGTAAAAAAACAGTTAATTAGGATGACCTTTGATTGTTCAATAAAGAAAAACTATTAAATATACAAAGGTCGGCAAGAGCAATGTATCTTTACGCACTTTAATAATAAAAACAAGTAAAATATTGTTTTTTTTTAATTTTAGTATTACACATTTAAACAAGTATCTATAGATTAAACGCATATCCAGTTTTGAATAGCAATGTAGACGTTCATCGTACAAATTAGCGACGTTTTATCGACTTTAAGAAGAATAGGCTTGATTCAACAATGGAATAATGTCAGTGTAATATTGCTGAACAATATAAGAAAACGAGTTATTAGCATAACAATATTCAACAATGAAACATGAATAGTGAATGTTTATAACGTGCTGATTGGTGTGGAACTATTAACAACATAGCAAAGTACACACCTTAATCCCTTAAATATTTCAAGGGTTCGGAATATGAGTATCTGCATATTGAAATATTTGCTTTAGATATCTCTAATTTTGGATTTACTTATCTAAATATTGTAAACCTAAGAACATGATTTGCATAACTTCAGTCGTGTCAAAGGTATATATATATATATATATATATATATATATATATATATATATATATATGTATATATATATATATACATATATACATACATTTTTTTAAATGGCTAAGGGCTCTCCGTAGAAATTTCCCATAACTCTGTTCTTAAATAAGGATACGAAAGTTAGGCGATACATTAATATCTAAATGGGCTTTTTCGTAACCGCAACCAAGTAAATGTTTCTCGCATGCTTTTCCCGTTAGGAATTCCTCCCCTTTTTTTCTTTCCATTCAAAAAAATTGCCAAAAGTGTGTTTATTCATAAGGTCTGAAGAAATGCAGATTTTTGAAAATTTTCAAGCGATATAATGCTTGAAATTGTCGAACTGGAAATTGAAACAATTGTCACGTAAAATGAAATACACTTTTTGTTGCCATCAACACCTTGTCTTAAAGTCTTGATTTTGCACACACAGTATATTAATGTTCACTGAAATGAAATGTGATAATTTTGTAGCTTAATCCTTAAGTCAACCATTCTTTGCTGAAAACATATTGGTATATGAAAATTTACTTAATAAAACGAACTCAGTAGATTAAATATAAGTCTATATATATATATATATATATATATATATATATATATACTTCAGAATAAAATTATCTAACAATCAACTGGTATGGAAAGCTATGATTATAAGTCTCTCAAAATATTATTGGCAGTAATATTCTATAAGTACTATCCGACTTAAATAAAAGTTACTCGATATACAAGATAGAGCAAATAAATACAATTTTAGGCATTCAATGAATTTTAAAATTTTAGACGTAAAATGTTTATATTTCAACTCCAAATTTTTTATTATTCTATGTAAGATTAAGAATACATATATATATATATATATATATATATATATATATATATCCTTATCATATAGGATTTCGATGTCTACCGCGGACCATTATCTTGTGATGTGGATCACTCAAAATACAGTTTGGATCATTTTACCACACTGTTCTCAAAGACATTCACTTCGGATTTTACCATTCAATTTGGGTGTGAATTTTTATATCCTTTTCATTAATCCCCCTTACTTTATGACATGGGAATACTGAAACAACTTTTTATTGTGACTATCCACGTCTCACTGACTTTAGCAAAGAAGGTGTTACCATTATAACTATTTGCTAAAATTATCTCCTCTGAAGATATAGTAGACATCGAAATCCTATAGTATAATGAGTTATATTTTAATTGTATTCTTTGTCTTACGCAGTATAATAAAAATGTGGGAATCGAAATTTAAGCATTTCACGTCATAAATTTTTAAATTCATTGAATGACTAAAATTGTATATATATATATATATATATATATATATATATATATATATATATATATATATATGAGAAAGATGTAGTGTGCCTGAAGCATTACGCTTAGTGTTAAAGGAACTGTGTTTGAAGACTGCATCAATCCGGTTAATGGGAGTTACAGTGAACAATAGCTAGTATATCAAAGATTGATGAATTTGTGTGCGTACGTGTATACGCACATAAACGTATGCGTATACATATTAACGTATACAATTTAGCAGGGAACCAATATAAACACACGTAATATTACCTCACTTAGACAATCTGATTACCCAAGACGGAAATAAAAAACACTAATACAACAATAATTTACACTTCTAAACAAATACCTTGAGCGTAACACGCAAAAATTAACAATGTATAAACATAAAAATAAGCTACAATAATTTCTTACAATGGTAAATATCAATTGCAACTCGTATTCATGATATTGATTTGATATCCAGATAGCGACACGGACTTCTGGAAATAACGAAATAAATAGTAAATAATATCAACATAGAAAAGTCACGAGTGACTGTTGTTAAACCGTCTTTTTTCTTTTCGTCAGAGAACAAGAGATAATACTCTCGAAAAGTTAGAACACCAAAACCTATCATCTTGTACGACACATTATGTTGACAAATCAACGTAATATAATTCACAATGCATTTCTAATATTAGCATTACTCCATATATATATATATATATATATATATATATATATATATATATATGTATATATATATGGAGTATACATATGTATATATATATATAGATATAGATATATATATCAGGGGGTGAAAGAGCTAGCTTTCCATTTTCGTACCTCGCTCTATAGAGCCAAACTAAGATTAGGATTACAAAATAATATGAACGAAAAATATGACGATGACAAGGAAAAAAAGCGAGGGGAAAACTATATAGTGGGAAAGTGTTTAAAGAAAAACCAAACAGATAGTCTCGTCTACTTACAAGTAGAATGCCTCAAGATGTTTCTATAAATAGTTTCTAGAGTAGATATAGTTATATTACAATCACTAGCGGGTAAGGAAGCATTGTTTTCCCGGTCGTAAAATACGCTTAAGTATGATGTTTTAATTTGTCTAGATTTCGTATATATTATTGTAGATTCGTGATTTTAAAGTAGGAAGGCTACTTGGGTGTAATCAGCCAGAATCGAAACCGAAAGTAAAATTGTAACATTCAAAGTTAATAACGCTACAACTTCACCAAGGTGACACACACATAAACTGTTCAAAATTAAAAAGAAACTAAGCTGGATGTACAACATTTATAACTATTTTTTCAAGTTTAACGTATTTTTTACGCCTAAAACACTAATTTAACCGGGTAATGACCCACAAACAAGGGTTCATAAACAATCCAATCATTTGAAGTACATAGAGTCGCTATGCGACTTTTAGTTTCGGTAGAGATTGAGTTTGAAAAGATGGAGACGGACAGACAGACATATATATATATATATATATATATATATATATATATATATATATATATATATATATATAGCTTTTTTGTATATTACACTACCGGAGGGGGACGTCCGGCTTTGACCGGTTGTAAAATACGCTGAAATATGATATTTTAACGTGTTCAGGTTTCGTATATATTATTATGGAGTCGCGATTTCAAAAGTAAAAAAAAAAGTATACGGGTGCCTTCAGCTGGAATCGAAACTGACAGCTTAATTGTAGCATTTAATGCTGGTGACGTCATCACTGTACAAACTTTACACGAATATTAAGTATTTAAAATATGTTTTACTTTGTAATAAATATTTGATGGCGGCAAGCATTTAACATGATTTAAGTCGCTTTATTTATTTAATTTATACTGATATTTGCACATATATTATTGTGTATTCTGAGAGAAGAATGATTCTTTATACGTAAGATGTACACGTTAAAATATCATATGTCTTGAAAATATAAAACATATGCGCAATGAAAATTGTAATAAGCGTATTACATTCAAAAGTGCCAGTTCTTTCAAATAATGCATTGTACACGGTTCTTTCTTATTGTATATATAATATTTAAAAAAAAAAACATTTAAAAGGTGTTCTTCCTTATTGCTGATTGATTTTATTATTCAATTCTATTATAAAATGATCATAGAAAATCAGTTATCGTTAACTAAGGACTGATTTGTGAAATGTACGATTATTTTGATAGATAAAAATTAAACCCTTCTTGAGGAAGCATTTCTATTATATATAATAATTTTGTTTTACTTAACAATTTTTTTTTCGTATTTGAGAAGTATTGTTCGTTATTTTATGTATGTACTAAACATTGCTATGTAAATCCACTAGCAAGTGCTAGAGTATATGTTTATTAAAACATCCAAGATCAACATTCTAACTTAGGAAATATACTGGTTATAACAGGCACAAATAAATTGAACGTATTTAAAGATGTATTCATATTCATATCATTCTACCCTAAGACCTTCATCAAACGAAGCATGTAAAAGTAAACCCTGCTTTTTTTCACAGACTACTTTTCGAAGTGCGTCGAATATTCGTGCTTCTTTTCACGCTCCCTACATCCTAACACACGCAGGCAAACATGTAAACTACGGTACTGTCTTAAAATTGATCTCACACAACGTACAGTAAAAACCTAGTTAATCTATTAAAACTAAAGGTACATGCAAAATATGTTTTTTGCATAGATATCCCCACTTATCAAGGATGAGAGGCCACTCGAGAATAAGGCTTGACGATTGTACAGTAGAAAATGGGCAATACGGTAATTGTTAGTAATGGAAATTCTGTAAACTTGTTAACTTATATGGAGCGGCTCATCAAAAACTTGTTTGCATTAGACTTGAAGACAACCATATTGTAGGCAGCTGGAAAACAGGAAAACGGAAGATAATTCCATTGGCGCGCAGTTCTAAGAAAGGAGATTTGCTCATGGAATCTACCTTTAGGTTTAGGCACAGATAAAGAATGGGGGAGATTAGTGATAGTGTTTTCTGCTAGACGTGAAAGTTTGGCGAGGAGGGCATAGATTGGAGCTCAGCCGAGCACTTGCCATGAAAATAACGATAAAGCAGAGAAAAACACGCAATATCTCTTCTGTGAGAAAGAGGTTGCAGATAAGGGAAAAGAACATCCCGTACGAGGCTACGAAGTCTATTTTGAACTCTATCAAAGCAGGATAAGTCCTTTCTAGCAACTCCTGCCCAGATGTGGCAACAGTACTCCATCCTAGAATGTACCTGGCTCTTATATAGATAGAGAATTGCACCAGCAGTGAGATATCTACTGGTGCGATAGAAAGATCCCATCATTTTTCCAGCGGCCTTTGACACGGATTTAATGTATGTGTTCCATTTCAGATCAGGAGTAAAGGTAACGCCCAGAAGCATGACGCCTCCCCAAAACGGGAACCATTCATTTCAAGTGATGCCAGATTGGGAACAGCGTAATGATGCAAAGATAAAAGCTTGGTTTTAGATGCATTAAAAGTTTTAAAAAAACACTTATTTCCCCATTGTACCACTTGCTCAAGATCAGAGGAGAGAGAATCAAAGAGAACTTGATCGTTTACGCTCTTAGATGTGCTAACATAGATATTAGTGTCATCAGCATAAATGCCTACGGATGATGTAAGGATGTTATTTGGAAGATCATTAATGTAAATCAGGAAGAGAGATGGGCCCAGGATTGACCCCTGGGGGACTCCAGCATTAATACTGAGAGCTTCCGTTGTCTGCGCATCAACCACTACTCTTATGAACCTCTCAGATTGATTTAATAATTGAGAAGACGTTTCAGCTATACCGTAGCTGGAGACCTTATGAAGTAAACCTTTATGTCATACTCTATCAAAGGCCTTAGATATGTCAAAAGACATGGCTCTATAAAGGTAACCTCCGTCGAGAGATTCGCTACTCCTATGAGATATAACTGTAAGCACATATGTTGTAGATCTAGCAGAACGGAAACCATATTGCATGTCAATAAGAAGGTTATTTTTGCTGAGATGATTGTTTACATCTCTATTTAACACAGATTCTATCAACTTACTCATGACGCACAGGCGACTTATTGGCCTGTACTTAGAGGGAGATGAGCGACCATCTGAATTCTTAAATACATACTGATGAGATTTTCCAGGGTAATAAGAAAACGTTTAAACAGTTTTGTAAGGATGGGCGCTAGTTCTGGTTGAAGTCTTTTACTATAATTTGAATACCGTCTGGGCCGGTGGCTTTACTTGAATCAAGGGTTTTGATTAGCTTGGAAACTTCACGTACATATATTTGTATATAACATAGCGCGTTTTCTGATACAGGAGGAAATATTGGGGGTTGGCGTCCTTGGTCGCAAGAGGTAGAATTAGCTGCAAAGGTCTTGGTAAAGAGTTAGCCTTTGTCTTATGCTGACGAGATTACCTCAGGTCCATTGATGATAGTTGGGATAGAGAAAACGCTTCTGTTCAGGATCCTGTTTGCTATTTGCCAAAACTGGTGGGAACCAAGCCGCTGCTAAGCTACTTTGGACTTGATGGACTGAGAATACAACTCTCTTGCGTTATTTATTACTTTTTTACAGTGGTTGTGGGTAGTCCTGAAAGCGGCTTTAGTCTCAGTACATCCATTATGTTGGAAGCCATGGAAAAAGTGATTTCTCTGCGCAATGGAAGCAGCACATTCTAGAGAGAACCATGGCTGACTGTTAGGTCTTTGCATGAATATTTTCGAGAGTATTAAATGATCCATGCCTAAATTAACCATTCTAGCAAGTCTGAAACTATAGAGGGCACGCCCTTTATAACATAGAACGCAGAGGTAGATCTGATATAAATGGGCAGGAAGCTATCCCAGTCAGCCATAGAGTATCGAGATACTATACGATGGAGTACATCTGAGGACTTATTACATTTCATTTTCATCTTAACTGATACGACAGAGTGGTTGGAAGATCTAAATGGAGACAGAACGGAAGCTGAACTCAGTTCAAGGCAAGTTGTGAGAAAAAGATCTAGAGGACGTATACTGGCCAACAGTATCGGACACACGCGTGGCTTCGTGAACAATCTGAGTGAGGTCATAAGCAATGGAGAAATCATGACAGAACCTCCCCTCATCATCGTTCATCGTTGCGTGAGTTAACCATTCCACATTGTGAACATTGAAGTCACCACAGATATGGATATTAGTTGAAGGATAAGCAGATAGAATGTTGTCAATATTCTCAGATATGCTTTTCAAGATAGTAACTCCGCTGTTGTGGGGGCGATAAAGAGCAAATATATATGCAGTAGTTTGAACAAGTGCAACCCGGAAGCATATATAGGGTAAGTTAGTATCTTTTCTTGAGATGCCCCTGCCACATAGAAAACCATCTTTTATATACGCATATATGCTATGCCCATAGCAATCTTGGGGCCAGATTTGGAAGTTAAATTAGAGTATCCGTTAATTACGAACTCATCTAGCGAAATAGTCTGTCCAATGCCAGTTTCGCTTAGAAATAATATGTCTGGTTTAGTCTCCTGTAATTGGAAGGTTAGAATGTATACCCCTGGTGTAGTTAATTATAGATCCCTATACAACATCCAAAGTAGGATAAATTTAGCGTTAATTTTCCCGCTTTTCACCTTCATTTATAGAACGTTCAAAAATATTTAAAGCACCCACAGATATGTGCAGTCTGATGAAACTTTTTAAACAAATCGATCAACCTTACTCATCGTTTCTTCTTCAAGTCATATTCATTGCCTCGGGAGATATTTTGAAAAGTTGTAGCATGAAAAGATGAGGTTCATAGGATAATTTGATTTTCACTACGCAGCCATTTTTAATAACTATTTATTTAGAGCAGCAGTGTAACCTTAATTAATATTCTTGTTCGTTTTTAACTGACCTGCTTCTGATTGTTATATGTAAGAGAAAATAAGAGGATTCAACCGTTTTTTAATTAATTAAAGTCGTACAAACATTTACCACGGCAGCACAAAAGTGTATTAATGCTGAAAATAAAACATTTTCGCAAATATTGAGTATCAGCATTCATAACGCTTCTGTCATTCAGTTCGGATGTTATCTAAAATGTTGTCTTTAGAGTGAAGCATTTAAAGTTAAGTAATGGATGTATTATAAACATCTCTTTTATTAAGCATCGTTAAAGTGGTATAGCCAAAAGAATTTCAAAAGGCAACACCGGATCAATGTAGCAAGATTGAAATCATTGATTCCTCCTCGGATATTACCTCTACTACGAATTGATGGACTCGTATAACATTCACATATTCAAAACACTGAATATGGGCTGTGTTTACCTGAATTTTTCTAGTAGCCATTTTGCTATCATTTTATTCTGAATTGTTTCTTAAATGTAAAATATGTCATTTTTTGCCGAATGATTTTGGGAGAACTTTTTAAGTTACAAATAACTATTTACATTCATTTTTACCGTTAAATCATTAATCAACAAAAATGATTATACAAGTTTAATTCATTACGTTCATGTAGACATTTTAAATTTCTATGAATTTTTATTTATGCAACAAAAATAAATATCAATACATGCCAAAAACAAGTCGTACAAATATTAATTGAAAATTATTAATAAAGTTTGTATACATGTCAATAAATGGGCCTGCTTATAAAAAGTATGTGTTCATTAATATCTAAATGAAATATTTAAATATCTTTTCAACATGAGTAGCCATTTTTGTGTGTACGTAATTTGCTTATAATATAAACTAATTGATTTATCATAGAAACATGTGACGCAGTTAGCTTTAGGCTTACTAAATACATTCAGTTTAGTACGTTAATAACGAGTGCGATACTCATGCTCTGCATACAGAACAGCATTTTACTGATTAGCCGAAATCCTATTCTGATGATAATCATAAAAAATAACAAATAAGAGTTCTAGAATTATACAAATTAATTTGCTACTGCTGCTTTCATTTGCAATGAATCAGAGCCTGCTGTTAGCATTTGTTCTGCAACTTTTATGTTTTTTTCTCGTCCATTATTTTAAAAGACATCAGGTCAGTACAGTAAAGGAATCTGTGAAAGCTGTCAACATCTCCGAGAAGAAGTGTTTTGTGTAACGAACTGGATGCAAACCAAATACAAGTGTTCTACACAAATTAGAATTCGTAACTTCCTTATTGCTGCAGCAAAAGTTACTACCGGAGCAGAGTTTCGCAAAATCTAATCTTTTTACGTATGATAGTTTCTTATGCATCTTACTCCAAAAATAATATTCTTTCGACGGCTTCAATGCTGTCAATTTCGTTTAATGTTTTGAACAGCTTGAAATTATTTTATTAGTTTTTACTACTAATAAAATATCAACATTATTACTTTAGATATATATGCTGATTAATTTTACTTCCTAAGGAAATATTATTTTAATCGAATGTGTAATCCGAGTTGTGTTTTATAAATATTGCTTACACTTCTTAAAGCAGTAGAGCAACGAAACTTAACGCAGCTATTAGTCTTTCGTTGTATAAACAGCATCAAGTGTTACGCATTTCTTATATTCTTGTGGGTGTTTTTTGTAGAACACCCTTAATTGCCAGTTCGAGTATGACATGCCTTCGAAAATTAAGGCTGCATCCTCTTGAAACCTCTTTCCTTTCGAAAATAAATTGATGGACTGGCAAAAGTGAACGTCACATGGCAAAGCCAGGAGAAAAATGTAGGGAAGGATTTCATACGCACAGGTCTGTGCTTCCCGTCTGGCAGCATGCACATTTTGGACTGTATCCTTGCTGTGCAGTAGGAACCTGTTTGCTAACTCATCGTCCATCTTTAGTTTTCTTACTTTTCTTAATTTCCTAAAAAGTGAACTCTAATAGACTTCTGTAATCGTAACGCCTCATTACTATTCGTCATAGGCAAGAAAACTCTGAGCATGACTTTGCCACCAGAGGGTTGCACCCTTGTTTTTTATGTAGTGCGCGAGGAGCTTCCAATTTAGTCACTGAGCTTAAGTTTAAAGAAATTAAAGTATATGCGGATACAAATATCAGATAAATCAGACACATGTCTTAAACATCGCCTATATTTCGTTTAATATAAATATTAGATTAGTTATAAATAAAAATGTTTAAATCATGTACAGTCGGGAAACGCATGAAGTGACCCATACGTTTATTTGCTTATAAATATAGGGCACTTTATATGTATGTGTCTGTCTATGAGTTCATTCAATATGAACTTCGAAATAGCTAGGACAATTCTTGGAAAATTTTACACAAAGGCACTTTATGTTTCTAGGAATGTTCTCAGATAATTCCGTATCGGAATCTCCCCGATATGTCTCGAAAATCGATAATCGAAAAATCTGATTAAAGTATAAAGAATGATATTTCAACCAACGTTTACATTCCTTTACAGGCGAACCAAAGAAGTGCAGTTCAAAAGATTTATCATTACACAAGCAGAAATACCCGGCATTAAACTATCAACAGTATATTCTCTGATGAAATAGAGGCGTGTACAAAATATATCGTTCTGTTTATAGCGCAATTATAAAATGATACTTGGCATTTTGCATTTAAAATTTTAATTTAATCCAAGATATAATATAGTTTTATATAATCAACGGTAGGTTCGAAACAATCCGATGTAGAATACAATTTATGATGAACTAAATCACTGGGTGATATGTAAAACTTCCCCTTGATGCGCCCTGGTTAGTATCGGACTAGAGCAGACAATCGATTTTATTAAGCAATGAACGATTTCACCGACTTGGATGACAATAAATATATTGGGAGTCTGGAACTTTGATTGATCCCAATTACAATCCAGGCAGTGTGTATTCTCCCTACTATTTAAGAATAAAACTGATATGATGCCTGTGTAAAAAAAACATAAATGAATGTTCATATTATATAGATTTAGAACATTGATTCAAGTTAAATTATTTCAAAATACAGATCAAGCTTAACCTTTAACGAAAGTACTATTGTGACACAGCATTAATATTAAAGAGCTGAACGGAAGACAGTTACCTCCAATATAAACTACAATAACCTTATTCCGTATACGTAGTTTGTAAAATGCAGTCGAATAATTAAGAGAACATTTTAATGTGTATGATTTTCTATCCGAATAATGTCTAATAATACTATTTTATTCTAATACCTTTATAACTATTTAAAAAGAACAGAAAATACCTATTTTAGAAAAGATGACATAGGAAACTAAAAAAAAAGACATATATTGTAAAAATAATCACGGATTGAAAAACACCTCTTTAATTATATTAACAACTTCTTGCCTCGAGGGTTCTTTTCTTTTAATTGTTTTTTTTTTTTTTACAATTCTTAAACTATTTCATTCCCGAGAGCTATCGGAAAGACCATCACAACCAGTTGTTTTGGTCGTCGAAATAAAGATTTATGAGAAATAAATTATTTATATTTTTTTTTTACATAAGACAATCGAAATTGTCCGAGACAGAACTTGGCTTTACTCCATCTTTGCAACATTTTCTGTAAGCCCAGGTTAAACTATTTCCTCGATTACAAAACATCAATATCTTTGTTTCCTTTTTTTTTCATAGCGAATGCAACGTTGTTGTCCACATATTTTACCGTTTTATTTTTAGAGCATATTTCAGCGCAATCCGATATACCATCAATATTTTAAATGATGAATTATTATGGCATGGGTGCTGAAAGATGTAACCATCACGAACAAAACTCAGAGAAACGTCCACAATAATTAAAGATGATTGAATAGCTAAGAAATAAGGAAGGATCAACACTGTGCAAAAAAAAACACACACACTTTTATCATATTAAGGAATGCACAAGATTTATTGTGGAAATATTTACTTGGCTTGCATTCGCGTTAAAGCTGCCATATTAAAACAACAACAACAACAACAACAATAATAATAATAATACTAATACTACTACTACTACTAATAATAATAATAATAATAATAATAATGTCTATAAAGTCTAGTATCTTCTTTTTTAAAGTTGTATATTTAACAATATTTTTAGGTAAAATAATTTTCCGGTTAAGTATTTTATTAAACATTTTTTTTCTATTGAAGCGGAAATCTACTTCCAAGAAAATAGGAAGCTTTTTAAAATTATATTTATCAATAAAATTAACAACAACAAATATGATAACAATTAATAAAACATGTTAAGAAAATGATATCTTGCAATAGTTACAATGACATTTTTAAAGTGATAATGATTTATACAAGTGCCATCGTTCGTCTGCAGTGATTAAGTTTAAGTCCTATACCATATTGAGGTGATGGTTGGATTTAAAATGGCAAGGTCACCACTAATTATTTGGTCTTTAGATTAAATATATGACCTGTTTTTGTCGTCTTTCTTTTATATTATTCCAAACAAATGCTAACAGCGTTAGACATTTTGGAAGTAAAACTGGCATTATAGAAATATTAGTGTCATTGACAAAATGCTACTATTCTATTATTATTGCAAACAATGTAAGTACAATCCCGCAAATCGGATCTATTCAAAGTGAGCATAATATCTGCTTTTAATTTGAAATTTGTGCAAACATGTAGTTTTTAATTTTGTATTGGAATTTATAGTTTTCCCATTAATTCGCCGGGGAGTGTAATTTTCAAATAAAGATCTACTTAGTTGACCCACAAATATTTCATTTCAGTCGAAAAAAATTCTAGCGACTTTTTTAATTGCTCAGTAATTTGTTGACATTTGTGCCAATGTGTACGTACTGAAGAGTAACACTAAACAAATTTTAAATTGCTGGCGACCATCAGCAAGATGGAGTCCAATAGCCATTCTCAGTGGATTTTTAATGGGGACAATTGAAATCCACATACAGCTATAAAGGTGCAAATTTCATTAATTATTTTGCAGTCTGCGCCCGTGCATGTTGGGTATTTTTACATATTTAAGTGTTTAACTTACTTCAAAATTGAATAATTGTTTGTCAGAGCAATTGTTTAGCAAACATTTATAAAATGAAATGTTATCTTCTTGTTGGCCACTATTAAAAACAATCAATCAACTTTCTAAAATTAAAAACACCGTGGGTGCCATAAAAAGTAACTTTTCTAATTACTGAATTGGCAAATAGATATTTGGGGTTCCTTGAAACAAATGGAGATGGTAAATTGATTAAACAATGCTGTTAGCAAAACAAGCCTTTATTTCATTAATCAATTTCAAATTCAAATTATTTAGAGCATCTGAATTGTAAATTGTTGGTATTTTCTAATTAAACCAATACCTTTTTCCCTTAAATCATAGTCAATAATAAGTGCTTTTCATTTCTACATCTGTTCGTACACTTACAAACTGGGATCCTTGACAGAGCAAGGATAAAGTGATGGCCAATTTAATTCTGTCTCTTTCGATCCTCATTCCTTTATATTGTACTTTTGTCACATATGATTAATTTATGACGGCCAAAATCAATTAAATAGACATTGCATAGGTTTATAGCATGTGAGAACGCTTCATAGGTCACCCAGTCTTAAAAGACATCAGATCCTAAGTGAACAATGATAAAATTGACTGAAATACCACGAGTTTTGTGGGCAGTAAAAGCATAACTGAGTGACAAATTTCAGGTATTGACACACAGAATCCCTGTGCTAGTTTATAATAAGCTTGCACACATTCACAATTGATTGCAGAATCCATATAATAACATTTTACAGCCACAGCAAGAACTTTGCTATTTTACCTTTATATTTTTGGACTAATAATGGTCGCAAGTAAACTAAGCGTTGACACAACATTTTGTTGATTTCGCAGTTCCTTGCCGGACTAAATCCCAAGGTAACTTAGCTTCGACACAACATTTTATTGAGCTTCGCAGTTCCATACTCGACTTGTTACAGCGTCATCAAAATGACTTTGGATTAAACCAACTACAATGCAGTGATAACGTTTGTGAAAATCATTTCTAACAACGTTTTAAGATTATTCGAACTATTATTATCATCGTGTTTGTTGTAATCTCAAGTTACTGTGATATAACATATGTTGTGTATAGCGTGTGTCATTCTGTACTTGGGAGTATTTACTATAACGAGAGAACCCATAGTAAATGGGATCTGAATGATCCAATTGTTTCAAATAATAATAATGCTCATCTCAAATACTCTGGATCTTCAATATATCCTGTCTGTGTGTGTGTTATCTTTTTAGATTTCAGCTAGTTTTGAATGCTGCGTGTTAAGCAGACAAGATAATAACTACACAACAGAAACTTAACGACTTCCTGTTATTGTATATACAACTATAGAATGTGAATGATCGAATTGGTCCAACTATTTAATGCTCATTTCTTATTATTATTGTAAATAAACATATGTACTTTGTGTTGTTGGCGAATAAATTTTGTATGCATATGTATGTGTATGTATATAAAACAACAGGGTTGCGAAACAGAATATAAAAACAAATTTTATCTTTCTAGATTCTGATGAGTTTTGAACTCGGGATCTTCTGCCTCTTAAAAAGACGTAATAAGCAGTACATCCTGAAAACTTAACCAGTGCTTGATATTATATACACTTCAATCATTGCATCTTAAAAACCGCAATCATTTACGTGCATTTAAATCTTCTGAAACAAAATTGTAAAAATGGTTTCCTTTAAAATCCATATCAGATCAAAATATGTAAAATTATATTTCGAATGAATCAAAAAAAAAAAAAACATGAAGAATATTATTAGTACTATTCCGAAAAAAACAAGTAACATTTGCTAACTAAATTTGAAATTTCTTTTATATATATATAGTATACCTAAAGCTTAATTACGGAATAGTAGTCATTGCAAATGAACTTAGCTTCGCTACAATTCTGTTGAGTCTCACAGTTCCTTGCTGCACTAATATATATATATATATATATATATATATATATATGTATATATATACATATATATATATGTATATATATACATATATATATACATATATATATATATATATATATATATATAAGTGAAAATATACGTGGCTTTGCGTGTCTGTGTACATTTCCATACAAAAACACTCTGTAAATTTTTACTCTAGTGACTCAAGATGTGTCATATGGAGAATTGAGATAAAGGAACATTTTTAATTGTTTTTCGGCCATTAATTTTGTTTTCAAGGGGTCAAAATCCAACAGTTTTACCCTTGTAAGCTCTACCAAACTCCTGCGTCAATTTTCGGTCTAAACTCATGAAATTTTTAATGCAGGTTACTTGAACATGAATCAAATTTTATAATTAAATTTGATCCCCAAAAAATGAATTGTAAGAAGCAAAAATTGGGGTCAAAATTTTAAAATAATTGGCCTCTGCCGTTACTACCAATTTACTCAGCCAATTTCTGAACTAAACATTTGAAATTTTACATAAATGATATTCAAAGATAAGGCAAACTTATTATTCGGTTTGCTTCGAAAATTTGAGCTGCCAAGGGATCAAAGTTAAAAAGATGTAGACATTACTGTGTCTAACAAACTACTCAGCCAATTTTGGGCCTAAATATTTGAAATTTATACTTACCGGATATTCAGACATTCGGCAAGCATGTTAATCAGTTTGGGGGCAAATATTTGACTGCAAAAAAAAAAAAAAGAGTCGACCTTTGCAGATTCTACTAAATTCCTTCGCCAATTAAATGTCTAAAGACTTGAAATTTTAGATGTAGGTAACTATGATATGAGTAAAAGTTTGTATTATGTATTGAGACAAAAATAAATGTTAGGAAGGAAAAATTGGCATAAAATTAACAAAATTGACCTCTGCGGTCTCTACGAAATCACTTTAAAAAATTCGTTCTAAACGTGTGAAATCTTACATAAACTGTATTCACACGTAGGGCAAGTTCTGAACATTATATAGGGACTGGCAGGGCTGAACTGCTAGTATATATATATATATATATATATATATATATATATATATATATATATATATATACTAGCAAACGTACCCGTCGTTCACTGGGTTCAAAAAGAGCCTACAGAAAATGGACTCTGATTTATGAAAGTATGATAGGTTATGAAAAGGAAGGGTCGTATATTTGGGTGGAATATGGGGGTATAAAAACCAAAGCAAAATATGATCAAAGTAAAAATAAAATAGATAAGCCCCATCATTTATTATACCATATCTGTTCTCAATGAAACACTTATCACAATATTCTGTGGATCTATATTAAAAAACCTTGTTAAATTTTGTGACATATTTCCATTCTATGGAGGTCAGGTGCGAACGAACATCCCATAATTTTATTATACCATATCACTTCAAACTGAAACATAATTATCAAAGTATACTAACGCAGATAGATATGAACAGTCTTTATCAAAGTGTGTGCCTATTTCCATTCTATGGAGGCCAGGCGCCAACGCAGACCCCACAATTTTATTATACCATCCCTATTTAAGTAAAAACATCAAAATATTCTGATGTACATCTTTATCAAAAACACTTGTAAACGTTTTTTTTTTTAAATTTTTAAATTTTTATTTCCATACTTTGTGGACCAGGCGCAAACGCAGACCCCACGATTTCAATGAACCACAGTTCTGCCAGATCACACACACCCATTCCTGTGTGTTGATACATCTTCTATCATTATATATAATCAGTTTTTTTTAAATAGTCAACCATATAGGAGCCTATTCGTGATCACACACACACAAACACACACATACACACACAGACATTCAGCTTTATATTATATATATATATATATATATATATATATATATGTAGAGGTACATCCAATGAAACAACATGTGTCTACTAAAAAGTGCTCAATTAGTAAACAGACCAGGTATATTAAGTTTATTTATACAAACATTAATGACTACATATGTTCATACATGTTTCTGTAATCACCCGTGCTAAGGGAGATTACGTCTTTAGGCCATGAAGTATCTTCGAAAAATGACATTTCAAGATACACCCCCCCCAAAAAAAAAGAAACATAACTTTTCTTCATTTTGTTTACAAACTTAAGAAATCTTGTCACCTAATATGGGTTGGGGTTTGTGTGTAGGAGGATGAGCAAAGTACTTGAACGATCAATTTATCACAGGTTCTTATCTTACTAATATCCTAACCCTTTATTTTTATTATTCTTTTTATAGTTCTCGTTCTTTGGTCACTCGTATTAACGTGCTCGAGGGACTCGATATTTTGTTTCGTCTGGCCTGTGGTCCAAAGAGTTTAGATATTTAAGGTTGTTGCTCATTGGGATTTAGCCGGCATTCTTCGTTTACAAACACATTCTATTTTAGAAGCAACACAAACATATATACATATACACTTAGTAGTGGGTACACACGTTTGGTGAAATCCAACTTGCACATACGCAGCGAAATATAAATTATAAGCACAAAACTAGAATAAATATAAATATGAATTTATAAAATTTAATCAGACTACCGCACGCATAAAATATGCATGAATTCATGAGTATGTGTTTTGGGAGATAATTGATGTAGATCAGGAACATAGTTTGACCCAGGATGGACCATTGGCGACTCCAGCATTAATACTGTGGGCCCCTGATTGCTGCCCATCAACCATTACTCTTATGAACCTATCAGAGAGAAATGATTTAATTATTGAGAAAACATTTCCAGTTATACCGTAGCTGGAAATCTTGTGAAGTAGGTCCTTATGCCAAACCTTATCGATAGCTTTTGATATGTCAAGAGCAATTGTCCTAGAAAGAAAGCCTTTGTTAAGAGATTCACTAATCCTGTTGGATATAACTGTTAGCATATCAGCTGTAGTCTCTACCAGAACGGAAACTATATTGCATGTCACTAAGGAGGTTATTTCTGCTGAGGCGGTTGACTACTTCTTTATTTAATATGGATTCCAGTAACTTACTCATGACACACAAGAGACTTATCGGTCTGTCCTGAGAGGCAGATGACTCATCACCTGAGTTCTTAAATACAGGGCATACTGACCAGGTTTTCCAGGGTGTTGGAAAGCACTTTTCTTTAAGACAACGCTTAAACAGTTTTGTAAGTATGGGGGCAAGTTCTTGTCGAAGCATTTTCAACACTATAATTGGAATGCAGTCTGGGCCAGTTGCTTTACTGGAATCTTGGTTTTTGATTAGCTTGGCGACCTCGTTCACAGATATTTGTATGTTGGATAGTATGCTGTCTTTTGTAGGAGGAAATACGGGGAGTTGATTCCCTTCGTCTCAGAGGGTAGAGTTACCTGCAAAGTTTTTGGCGAATAGTTTGCCCTTGTCTGATGCTGATAAGATAGACTCAGGCCCATTGATGATGGTTGGGATAGAATGCACGCATCTGTTCAGAATCCTGTTTTTTTATTTGACAAAACTGGTGAGAACCAAGCCGCTGCTCAGCTACTTTGGATTTGACGGACTGAGCATATTACTCTCTTGCATTTCTTATTACTCTTTTGCAGTGGTTGCTGGCAGTTTTGAAAACGGCTTTAGTCTCAGTGCATTTATTACGTTCGTATCTATGGAAAAAGTGATTTCTGTGCGCAATGGCAGCAGCACATTCTGAGGAGGTTACTTGGGCATTGCTCAAACTTTTTAATTTGATTTGAATCCAAAACAATAAATGTTAAAAGGTTTAAGATTGGGATCAAAGTTTAAAAAAAATTGACCCGTGCAGTCTTTACCGAATTACTGAGACAATTTTTGGTCTAAACATTTTAAAATTTACATATTCAGACATAGGGCAAGTTTTTAATCGTTTTTCTGCCGACAATTTGGCTTCAAAGGGGTCAAGGTTCAAAAGATTTGACCGTTGCGATCTCTAGCAAACTCTTCAGCTAATTTTGAATCTAAACATTTGAAATTTTACAAGCTTTTTAATCAATTTGTAGGAGACAATTTGGCTGCCAAGAGGTCAAAGTTCAAAGAGTTGATCTTTGCAGGAAATTGCATCTGTTGCTCTCCATCAGATCACCTGTTTGTGATAAGTTGATTTTTCTGACAAAATTCAATACACTTTTGTGGCATTATCAGCTGCGTTTTTATCAACACATATAATCTTAAGTAGGTTTTAAGAACAAAAAATAGGTTGCCATAAACAGTTTTCCTTTTTGAAACATCAATTACTGCGAACGTAATGGCGAACATTGATAAAAGTAAGTACACATTTATTACATGTTGCTTCAACATTGTGAAGACTTCAGGGCTTGAACTTCGTTTCTTCAGATTCCAACCTTGATATCTGGTCGTTATCTCTTTCCGATTCTGATAGAGAATCTGCCCTTCTCTTTATTCATTGAACATAGGTTCTCAAGAAAACGGATCGATATGTGACAATATCATGCTACTGGCAAAGTTTCTGAAATCAGTCAGCATGTTAATGACAAGTTCTGCGTAGTTTTTTACTCATTGTTGACAAAAAAGTTATTTACTTCCAGGAGAAATTACTTCAAAGTTTCCAGTTCCAATTTTGTTATTAAGTTTTCGAACTCTGTATCTTTGATTAGCTACCGGATCTGATGCCCGGCAAAGCTGACATCTCTCAATTTCTCTCGTGCCAATCGTTAAAAAACCTGGTACATGTAAGTGAACCAGTCGCCATCCTTGAACAAGCCTTCGTGAACAGCTAAAGCCGAACTTGATGTGCGTTAATGCGAAACGTAATCTGTCGCTGCCGAGCAGATTGTCGTTGATGAGGTTATTTACTTTGCAAAGCACCGTTCCCTTTAATTTTCAACCTACCACCAGCATGACTTATAACACGATTTTTTCGAAGATTTCGATGTTGCATCATTTCAAACTAATGTTTTCAACATAATCACCACGAGCTATCGGAGTAAACAATTCCTGCAATTAAAATAACCATTTCCAACTAGAATAATTACTCCACATGGCATTTTACCTCATAACAACTTAATTCCACACATGAGTATATGAGTATATGACATGCAGCTAAAGCTCGAGCACCTGACCAAACTGTTCTTTAGAGTCATCGCACCAGATTCATCGTAAATCAACTGTAAAAAACGAAACCAGAAAGTTGTTGTTGGTTGGGATTATCAAAGGTATAATTAATAAAGCAAACTTAATTAAATGAATTCAGTAAATAGGATGTACAACAATTTATACATCCAAAAAATCCTATAACTAACCGTAGCCATGTAGCCATAAATAATGTATCTTTATTGCAAAACCTCTAATGACCAAAAGTGGATATTTTCTCTCTGTTATTTAAACATGTGGTCAGTTTCAATATACTAAGCAATCAGTGACATGCACATATATGCCAATTTATGGTATGTTCATACAATTTACTTGTGAAGAGTTCACTCATCGATTTTTTCAGAATGTTCCAGTAATTAAAACCCAATACACAGAAAAAAAACTCACGCATTCAGTGTAGATGTTAATGAGTGCCTAAGAGTGTTCTATTGTTATCGTTTCGTTCTAAAGACTTTTGTTGCTTCCCTGACTGCAATACCCTATAAATGTTTTAAATACGTTAAGAAGTATCAAAGTACTCAATTCCACACGATCCCAAATAGTACCTCATTGCGCTTTAAAAACAATATCCTTTGTTTAGGAAATTAATAGAAGAATATAGACATTAAAATATTAATTTTATTTGTTTAAAATTATTTTCATTGTGATTATACTTTCATTGTGATTATACTTGAAGCGTTTACTTCTCGTCACGTATATTTAAGGTACTATTTGATTCTGTAATTGCCTATATAATTTAAATAGACAAAGGTTGTTCGAAAAATAAAGTCTCCTATTTTTATTTTTTAAAAGTTGAAATCCTAGAGAAATGGTAATGCTACTTTTAAAAAGTTGAAGTCCTAGAGAAATGGTAGTGCTACTACTAAAATGCAAGACGGTTCTACTTCAAAATGGGTTTTCGACATAGCCATCATCATTCTCAATGCATTTTTCCAGCAATACCCGATGGCTGTGCATGCGTGTCTGAGGTGCACTTTGTCATAGAAGGGTCGTTCTAAAGGTAATCCCACTTATGTTAATTTATTTTTTTATAACAGTTTCACTCCAAACAAGGCAGGGCGAAACTTTAGAGTGAGGGGCTTCTATCTAGGACACAATTGATATAGTGAAAGGGGTTGAGAAGATAGGCGTGGTATTATCAGGAAAACCGACCTTTTGTTCTTCTGAACATATTTTTCTACATAATCACCACTATGCTCAATTAAATCTTCCAAGAAGTAAATGACGTATCTTTACTTCTGACGTCCGTTCATGGCAGGGGGCGTTTCTTATAGTCTCACGCTCTCAGTAGAAGAAACAGACAGATTTAACACGCAGGCCACGAATGCATAAGTAGTCACGTCAAAAGTGCAATGCAGGAAGTCGCCATTAGTGAGCATAATAGATGTATTTTTTATGCCAACTCTTCTTTAAATGTCGATACATTCATACGACCATATGAATTTAAAAGTTGAACTTTAACTACGGAAGAAATCGGATTAACATTACAAAGTAAACAAAGTCATATTCCACACTAGTTGTTCACAAAGTCGCAAAGTGCATTTCGAAAATATGTATGATTTTAATCTGTTTAATAAACGGTTATCAAAGTTCGCTAGGTTAATTCCGCAAAGCTTTACCATTTCATTTGAAATCCAAGGTTTTAATTTTAATTTTGGCATATAATTTGTTATAAGATTAAAATTTATTTCTTAATTCAATTTGTTTTTTCTTAATAAAAAGTGCAACGTTTTTATTTGTAATTTAGTCAGCAGTTAAATACTTGAATTCATTCTTTCCAACTTGGCATTTTTAAGTGACAACATCAAATATTATATTATTGTAAAAATGTTATTTAAAACCTGATTTATGTATTAAGTTATTTTCGAATTTTAGGATACCTTCTCCTAAATTCAAACACATCTGGCTTTTATCTTGTAAGTAAATAACTATATAGTAGATCTGTTTTTTGTTTAAAAACATTTCTGTTTTTTTGTTTAAAAAAAGAAACATTTTGAAAATTAAAAGCTGACAAACTGTATCTGAAGGATTTCGAATCTATTCATGTATTCAATTAATTATATCAAAATATGTGTTTATGAATTTACATTAAAACATAACTCTCTGTTCTTTTTCTTTGGTAAGTTTCACCTTATTTGTTCTTTTTTTAGAGCAAATATGTTTGTTTCATGAGAAACCAATCAGATAGACTTATAAGGTAAACAACTCCATCTATGGTTTAAATTTGTGCCAAGCAAAACTATTAATCTAGAAATGTCTTCACAAAAACGTTTATTATTATTTATTTTATTTTTTTTTTTATTACATTTTCACCCCAAACAAGGCAAATTGCCACTTTGGCGTAGGGGGCTACTATCAGGGGCAACAACTACTGGGGTACTATGTAGGGATTTGGGCAGCAAGGTGTCGGTTCACGTTACACTTGAACTTCTGCACGTCAGTACTGTTGGGGAAGCAGGGACCTGGAATGGAATTCCAGAGTCTTGCGGTTCTGGGGAAGAAACTATTGGAGTAAAAAGATCTTTTACATCTAGGGACCTCTACAGTGTGGGGGTGGGATCTAGTAGCCTGTCGGGTTTGTCGAGGGTGCTCGCGTCGTGGGGGCACAAGTGATTGCAGTTCATCAGAGCATTCACCACTAAAATACTTGTAGAACAGGCAGAGGGATGCAACATTTCGTCGATGGGACAGAGGCTGAAGCTTAGATGCCAGTTCAGGGCCTATCAGATTTGCGACTCTCTTTTGAACCTTGTCAAGGAGCGAGAGACTAGTAGCAGATGCACCAGCCCAGATGTGGCAGCAATACTCCATACATGGGCGAATGGTGGCCTTATAGAGGTACAGGATACTTTCGGGTGTTAGTAGTTTTCTAGCACGGTAGAGAGAGCCTACCTTTCTTGCAGCGGCCCTGGCAATGCCTTCAATGTAATTGTTCCAACTCATGTTTCCTGTGAACGTTAGGCCAAGGAGTTTGAAAGATGGACTCTCAGATAAAGGGTCGTTGGCCATTGCTATTGGTGGTAGAGAGGGTTTCTTGTAATTATTGAATGAAACTAGTTTAGTCTTGGCAGCATTGAACGCGACCAACCACTTTTGTCCCCATTCCACTACAGATTGGAGGTCTTCCTCTAGTGTTTCTGCCATTTCTTTAGAAATGTGTTCATTCGTCTTCCTGTCGTGTCTGCCATAGAGTGTAGTGTCATCAGCATATATACCCATCTCAGAGGCAATGTTGTCGGGGAGGTCATTTATGAATATCAGGAACAATAGAGGTCCAAGGATAGAACCCTGGGGCACTCCCGCATTTATATCATATTGTTTAGATGTGCGACCGTCGAGGACTACCTGGATTTTTCTCTTATCTAAGAAGGGTTTAATTATGTTAAGTATTCTACCAGTGATACCGTAAGATCTAATCTTCCTGAGGAGACCCTCATGCCATACCCTGTCAAAAGCCTTAGATATATCTAGAGCTACCGCTCTGCCTTCCCCCGCTTTGTCCAGTGATTGGTATATACGTTCAGAGATCACGGTGAGGATGTCTGCTGTGGAACGGGCTTGTCTAAATCCATATTGTTTGTCAGTCAGTAGTTTAGCATCTGTAAGATGATGGACTAGAGCATGGTTAATTATGGTCTCAAATATTTTGGCAAAAAGTGGGAGGAGGCTAATGGGGCGATAATTTGATGGGTCTGTCCTTTCGCCAGAATTCTTGAATACTGGTACAACAGAAGCAGTTTTCCAACAGCCCGGAAAGCAAGCTTCATTAAGACATTTGTTGTAGAGTTTGGAGAGAACTGGAGCTACTTCGGCTGAGCACTTTTTTAATAGCACAGCTATGTTTCTTATATTATATAAATAAGTTTAGTGTGTGTCAAATACATTCTTATATGAGAAAATAGAATTGTGTGCAATTTATAATGTGGTTGCACTTTGAAATCCTAAATTATATTAAGTGAGCTGTGTATTTCAAAATTATAAGACATATATAAAGCACTTTATTCGATATAAACCAATGCATATTTCTACTATTATTTTAGATATACGGAGCTAGTAATGTTAGCTATACAAACTAATAAATGCCTGTAAATAAATGCGCCAGAGTAAATTATGTTTAAAAATGGCTACTTACTTTATGAACACGTCTGCTAATTTTATCTGAGAAAATAATCATACGATAATAACTGCACTTTGTTGGCAAATGGAACAGATTGATTTGAGTTCAACAAATTGCTAACCCCGCCAGAAGCCGACCTATTATATTAATTTGCATTACATGATAACAAAAACCAGGAATTCAAGATATTTATATCTTTTGTGCTATTTCCTATTCTATGTAAAGGGAACAACACACAAATACCATTTCTCTCCCTCCCTCTCTCTCTCTCTCTCTCTCTCTCTCTCTCTCTATATATATATATATATATATATATATATATTAAAATTGTACAGAAGGTCAGAAAAACATTGGTACCGTCGGTTTCAAGCCTAACATAAGGGGGGCAGTTAATGGTAAATAGTAAATAATGTTACGCTCTCATCAGCCATGTTCTTTTTCTGTTTGAGGAAAATGCAGGACCGCATATATTGTTTATGATGATGTTCATTTTTATTTAACTATAGCTTATCTCTATCTTTATATATTTTATTTTAATATCAATTTTCTATTTTTTATTTAATGCATTTTAAGTAAATTAAAATAATTTATGTTTAAATTAATTAATAAAATTTTCTGTTCTTAATTGGCATGGCTTTCAGTCTAATCGGTTAGTCTTGGTTGGCCCAAAGGGAGGTAATTTATCTTATTAATTCTTTAACCTTTTTTCTTTCTTTTATTTTAGTTAAAGGGGTGTAACTCGTTATTCTTTGCTTTTCTATTATATTATATTTTATTTTTTATATATTATTTTTTATATTTATTCATATTTATTTTATTTATTATATACATATATATATATATATATCTATATTATACGCTTATATTTTGATTAATCAATCAGTATCCGATATACTGTTATTTTATTTTATCTTTGGTTACTATGTATCTGGTATCAGGTTCTAAGGGATCTTATATAAGATATTTTAATTTCACTTACAGACTTATAATCTAGGTCTTTTTATTTTTAATTATTTTATATATATATATATATATATATATATATATATATATATATATATATATATATATATATATTTGGGTTTATTATATTCTTTAATATAGCCGAAAATGTTCTAATATTTTTATAATAAAATTGCCAAAATATCTATTTTCACTTTTGCTAAATTATTTTATTCGTTAAATTGATTGCATTTAGAATACTCCTGAAGAAATTACTTTAGGAAGGGTCTTCGTTAGTTGTTCGGTCCTGCCAGTTTATTAGGAGCGCTTGTCACCTATGTATAGGGTTTCACCGCGGATGTTTAAACAGGTCTTTGGGGGGGGTCATTTGAGGCTGGTGAGTATGCCGGTCTTCTCCTTCTGATCTTCCATTTAATGCTGAATGGCGTTTCATTGTGTTTTAACTGCC
The DNA here is from genome assembly GCF_053919585.1 of Euprymna scolopes. NCBI lineage: Eukaryota > Metazoa > Mollusca > Cephalopoda > Sepiida > Sepiolidae > Euprymna > Euprymna scolopes. The sequence goes on along the minus strand of NC_136482.1, from coordinate 65,620,949 downwards.
ATAATCGGGTAGCTAATACTGTATTTATTCTTGTTTCCCCCTAAAGGAACGGTTATGCATGTAAAATTACTGCTTAAACATCCCTTGTGTCATACCTATGTATATTTCTGGCGTATCATTAGCCTGATGCGCGAGTGTCGCTTCATATACGAGGGAATTCACGCTGCATCTTCCAATGTTCAATCTTCCTTGGACCTGCAAGAGAAGTCCGCATTATTTTTTTCATTTCGTTCCCTTGCGATGATCTTTTTTTATTGATGGCGTTGTAGAATAGCTGACCTTAACTGTGTTTCTGTTGAATAATATTTGCAGCTTATGATGTGGTGGGGAATTTCTGTCTAGCAGTTTCAGGAATAAATGTCCCACTCGTGTTTTTGTGTTGATGAAAAATAGAGGTGCAAACCAAATGATGTCCCGCCTTCTGTTGCACTATGTTACAAGGAAAAGGGTCATCTTTTCTTGTAAGTAAGAAGAGCATTAGATAAGTGAAAATAAGATCAGGATTGACTGAGATTCGAACTTTGTAAGCAAGGTTCAGAAATAGATTCAGAACATGGAATGTTAGAATTTCGTATTGTTCAATTTTATATAAAATAGTTTAGATATGTTTGTTTGAAAAAGAATGTCATTGTTCAATTCTTTTTATGAAAACTGAATTAAAATACGGTCAGCTAGAATATGATGAACAATGCAATTTAAATATGTTGAAAAAATACGTTAGTTTAAAAATTGGTTAGAGAGAATTCTTTGTTGCAAAAGTGTGTATGGAGAACGTGTCAGCCACGTGAGTTCCCCACGTGAGTTAGTCACGTTTTTAGACCACACGTCTGGCGTCATATAAAAAATGAATTCTCAATAATAGAAGCTAGGTAGCAGAGTTTCAGGAATATCAGAGTCAGTCGAGACAAGAAACGAAGATCGGAGGCAGCCGAGTCGGGAGGAAAGATCTGAAATGATCAAGAGAAGGGTCCCTTTAGAAGCGAAGGGAGAACGTTTAATCATGTAGATCGACTTTGAATTCCTTGACATCATCATCATTCGACTCGTCGATTTGATAATAAAGAAGTCATCATCATGTTTTTGCAAAATTGTGCCGTTTCTTCATTCAACGGCAAAATGTAATATGTAATCCTTAATATGAACCTTATGTAACTCTTAAAAAATGTATCTCTCCTCCCCTCTTCTGTGTTTTAAGAGCTGATCACCCACTTCTTGCTTTATGTGTTTAGAAGAAAAACTCCAGAAATGTATCTTTATCTCATCATTGTTATATATATATATATATATATATATATATATATATATATATGACCGCCGTCTCTCTCCAATATGAATGTCCCCTATGCACCACTTGTTTATTTACCATTAACTGGTCGCCGTAATGGTAAGCTTGAAAGCTTCTGTACAATTTTAAATAAATAAAAATTAAGCTCTCATATTGAGAAAGTCTTTCTTTGTAATCGAGCACTTTGTTGGAATTCTTCCCTCAAAACAGTTAACAATGTATAAATAGTGTGTATATTTAGGCAGTATTTTCTCATTTAGACAAATATTATTGAATAGCACGGAATTATTCTGTTTTACAATTTTCTTTTTTTTCTTGATATATATGACTAGGAAGAAAGAAAAAAATATATATATATAAGAAAATTAAAAAAAAATATAAGTAAATTAAAAAACAATCCCTACATTTATTTCTTAAATATGCCTGAGGATGATAGAAGTACTTCTGTCGAAAGCGCTCGCTATTATGGATCCAACATGTACAATTTCGAGAAAAGCACAAAAAGGACTATTCGGAGATTGGAGAAGATAAAAAAGAAAATCGTAAAACAGAATAATTCCGTGCTATTCAATAATATTTGTCTATATGTATATATATATATATATATATATATATATATATATACACCCTACCCCACCCTAAAGGAAAAGAAAAAAAACATTAGCAGAAAGAGATAGCGACTACAGCCAGGTCAACGTCTCCCTGGACAAGCCCAATAAAAGAGCCATAAAAATTCAGCATACCAATGGATTATAAACACTTACAGGCCTCCACTCCTTGGAAAAACTTCAAATTAACTACGAAAATCGCCATTTTTACATCTCTCTCTCTCTCTCTCTCTCTCTCTCTATATATATATATATATATATATATATATATATATATATATATATATATATATTGCGACACTTTTACATCTATATATATATATATATATATATATATATATATATATATTGCTACATTGTTCCTTACATTTGTTGATATATTCCTGGTATATTACCGTCATCAGTAGATATTAAGCTTAGATTGTTTGGTATGGCTACCAAAGTACACAGGAGCGTGACACATGCAGAACATCCGGAAATATAATATACACAGTGTAATATTATAGACCTGCGAATTTAAACGTTTAAAATAAGCATTTTATTAACTAATTTTATATTTTCGATTAGACAACTTTTTTCATCAATATTATATACAATAATAATTGATTGCTTTCAAGATAAAACTGGTCCCAATGTAGTAAGTTTTAAAATAAATTAACTTTTAGAGGAAAATCAGGATTTTAGAAAGGATAGTTTATGATAAGAGTGCGTACTGAATTACGCTATGAACGGAAAACGAACGATTATGTGCAGATTAGACAACTTAAGAATACGTTAAAGAAATGAAGAATACATTGTGTTGCTTTTCCGATATCTTATATTAGTTTCCTCACATCACCTTTTAACACACCTTTAATTAAATTTATACGTTTAATAAAAGCGAAATATATTTCCTTCCCAGTATTAGGAAAGTTTAATAACAACTAAAATTATGTATTACCTGATGTTGCTTAAGGGAGGAGAAAATTAGATAGTTAAAACTTGAATATTTTGGTAAACTGAATAAAACTATATGATTGATTTAATCTCTCCAGGAGTAACCGGCGTTATAGTAAGTGTATATAAGCAAGAAAATAAATGAAACAGATTCAGAATGAGAATACATAGTCTTTGTTGCCTGTCGTATTTCATGGATGTGTGTGGTATGTATGTTGACTTATGTAAAACATTAAATATCGCTGGTAATTCACTGAAACATTTTGTTTGTTGTATTGTTTATTATCATGATTATAATATGTAGAATGTGAAAAGGAGCCGTCTTTATACAAGAAGCAGTGATGCTTTTTATGATGATTATTTTGCACAGAAGAAAATATCAATGTCTTCTAGCTTGATTGACCATAGCTTATTACCGATTCTATTTATGTGTGTTTTCCCCTTTTTAATGATGTCTCTCAAATGGTTACAGAGAGATTCCATTAACATGAGGTATTATGTTAATCGATTTATTGGCGACATGCTGTATCAGCCGTTGCTAAAAATCGATATTGCCTCGATTGCAGTTGCTTTGCCTGGATGAAGGATATCATGAAGCAAGTAACAGTCTGCATATCCATTGAGCAGAACTGATGCAGCTGTCCAGAATCTGCTTCTTAAAATAGAATTTTCCTGTTCGGTTTTGTAAAAAAATATTTTTTTTGCGTTTACATCTTATCTGAAATGCATCGATATTATAAACAATTTTTTCTTAGTTCCTTTGACATAAAATGAGTTGCATTTTTTCGGAAATATCAAAACGCACAAAACCGCGAGGGATGTTATTCGAAGCATCAAGCCTTTAAGGAAAAAAAAATGAACAAATTTTAACCTGCTCTTGTCTTCGAGTTTATTAATGTGGATAAAATTATAAACATCAAGTAACCATGGTGAAATCGTTACTCATATTGTATTGAATTAGTGTGTTTTAGACCACCTCTTGTTTATACTATTCTGAAATTTATGCAAATTTGTCAATTTAAATTCTTACATTAGTACTGTTTATCCTATGACTAGCATTACATGATCATATTTCAAATGTGTAAGACCAGTCTAATGCTAAAAAATCCTTAGTATAAATATACATGCATACAAAATTATATATATATATATATATATAGTATGTTATAAAATATATATGGCGATTAAGCTACACCGAATATTCCGCGTTTCATCCACTCTAAGATTCTTCAGGCTTATTTCTGCAACCAATCTCTCTCTCTCTCTCTCTCTCTCTCTCTCTATATATATATATATATATATATATATATATATATATATATATTGGTTGCAGAAATTTTCTTCTGGACCAAAGTGCATTAGATTTAAAACAAAAGATTCAACAAGTAAATTTATTATGTCTTAACCATTCGCCACTATCTTATGTAACTTTAAAACGCCATGGACACATTTAGTCAGTATATTAAATTTAACTTCCTGTCCTAGTAGTAACATAATCACAGTCTCCACCATCTTTAATGGAAGTAGTTTCTATTTTCCCTATAAATACAAAATACTCCTACCGCTCCCCGTTCTCACCGGGAGCTATTCTACACTTGAGACATATATGGGTTTTCACCCTTCGTAACTGGATCATTAACTCCTTAGCATAACAGATTCCCTTTTTCTTTTAAAAAAAATAATAAAGTCTTGCCAGAATAATTGCGCTCTTTCTGATTGGATGATCTTTAGCCATTCCTACATTTCAGAATGCCGGTATAATCATGCTAAACGAACGCTAATGTACCATTGAAACATGGGTCGCAATGATACTCAATTGTACCCTATGAATAAGTTTCTTGCTCGTTAGATTGGTACCTTTGTTTCCGTATTTAATTCCACTTTTACAAATGCAGTTACGTTTTTATATAATTCATTTGATATACTTTATTCATACTTGCGCAATATACAAGAATCTCTCGCTGTCTACTTTCTTTCTCCATCCCTTTCTCTGCCTTTTTCTCTCTCTTTATTACTCTCTCTCTCTCTCTTGCTTCGAAGATAAAAAGAAATATTTGTTTTTCTCCATTCTGCTCGCTCGCTTACTAAACAATTTACGATTGTCGTAAACAAATTTTTAGCTTACCAAAAACAAACAAGTAAACTTCTGTTCAGCAAAAAAGATTGCTTTCCTTCGCTTTGAACACAAAAAAACACACTTATTTTCCTCTCATCCTTGCTCATTTAACAATTTACGATTTTCGTAAACAAATTTTCCAGCTTTCTAAACACAAAACAGAACTTCTTAGCAGCAAAAATATGAATGAAAAAATTTTTCAAAAACATAAATATTGTACTGACATCTAACAATTTATTAGTTAAAAATAAAAGATTCATTTTTCCTTAAAAAAACATCAAACAATTTACAGTTTAAAATAAACATTCAGCTTTTCTTGAAAAACAAAATTTGTGGAAAAATATCTTTTAAAAAAATATTGAAAAAAATTCAAAAGAACATTTATATTCAATCACCATACGGAAGGTTTTGTTTAGTGTATTTCTATTTTCCAGATTCTCTGTTTGTTTTCAAATTAGTCTCTGTCTGTTACTGTGCTCGGCTCGATCCGATAATTGTCGGTCGCACCCGATTCATGATTGACGGAATATTGCGAGAATCTAGGTAAACTTCTGGAGGATTAAGTATGAGGATTTGTCTAATTTTATCTTCTCTCTCTCCCCCTCTCTCTCTCTCTCTCTCTCTCTGACTCTCTCTCTATCACTTCCTCTCTTGGTTCGACGACAAAAAACAAACATTGTTTTCGTCTCTCGCTTCACCTAACAATTTAAGATTTTCGTACACACATTTTTTAGCTTTCCTAAAAAAGCGCATATGTGGAGCAAAAATAAAAAAAACGTTAATAAGAAAAATCTCGAAAAAATAAAACTGCATTTACATCTAACAATTTAGAGTTAAAAATAAAATGAAAAAAAATTGTTGATAAATAATTTGCAACAAAAATATTGGACAAAATTATATTCAGTTACTATACGATAGATCTTTTTATTAATTTATTTTGTGTATTTCTATTTTTTACCGGTTTGTTTATTTTGAAATTAGTCTTCGTCTGCTACTGCGCTCGGCTTCATATGATGATCAACGGTCGCGCCCGATCTATGATTGAGAAGACATCCCGAGATTACCTCTTTAGATTTTTCTATTTTTCATCACTTTCTCTCCTGCCGACACTGCCAACTAATAATTGTTTAGCATTTTCTGGTTGGTACGCTTACAACGATTATCACGGTTAAATTTGAGGGATTTATTTTTCCACATCCCTCACCCCAATAAAAGAGGAGCCGTCTACTCCGAAAGCCGTTATTTACATTGGAATGTTAGGGGTGTATTCCGTACGCTGTTTTTAAGTAGGAAGGCTGATGCTGTCTATTCTGAAAGCCGTTCTTTACGTACGGTGTTTGGAATGTCTATTCCAAATGCCGTTCTTAAAATGACAATACAAAAAAAAAGGTGATGTGTTAAACGTTAGAAACAGACAGCATAAAACTGGAATTTACTTTAATGCTATTTTTCTTGGCCTTCGGGACAAGATCAAAGTGTAGTATCTGTTCCGACAGATACTGCACTTAAGATAATTTGTACCAGTCAATGGAGGGGAAACCCTCTATACTGGGACAATTATTATTTTTGGTAACCAGAGTGACCCCTTTTAGGGGAGCTGGTTTTTACCTCACATTAAAAACGGCCTTGTGCCTAATTTGCTCAGTGGGGGAGCAAATAAATACCATCTGTTCCGACAGATACTGCATTTAAGATAATTTGTACCAGTCAATGGAGGGGAAACCCTCTATACTGGGACAATTATTATTTTTGGTAACCAGAGTGACCCCTTTTTGCCTACTTTTAGGGGAGCTGGTTTTTACCTCACATTAAAAACGGCCTTGTGCCTAATTTGCTCAGTGGGGGAGCAAATAAATACCATCTGTTCCGACAGATACTGCAAGCTATGACTAGCTATGACTAGTTATGACTAGCAAAGACCAGATGTGGGGGCAACCCCACATGCCTGACCTTTAACCAGCTCCCATTTCCCACCTCTCGGGAGCTGGTCCCCTTTTTCCCTTCCCCCTCCCTTCACTCCTCACATTAAAAATCGGCCTTGTGCCTAATTTGCTCGGTGGGGGAGCAAATAAATACCATCTGTTCCGGCAGATGCTGCAAGCTATGAGTAGCTATGACTAGCAAAGACCAGATGTGGGGGCAACCCCACATGCCTGACCTTTAACCAGCTCCCATTTCCCACCTCTCGGGAGCTGGTCCCCTTTTTCCCTTCCCCCTCCCTTCACTCCTCACATTAAAAATTGGCCTTGTGCCTAATTTGCTCGGTGGGGGAGCAAATAAATACCATCTGTTCCGGCAGATGCTGCAAGCTATGAGTAGCTATGACTAGCAAAGACCAGATGTGGGGGCAACCCCACATGCCTGACCTTTAACCAGCTCCCATTTATCACCTCTCGGGAGCTGGTCCCCTTTTTTCCCTCCCCCCTCCCTTCACTCCTCACATTAAAAATTGGCCTTGTGCCTAATTTGCTCGGTGGGGGAGCAAATAAATGCCATCTGTTCTTCAGATGCTGCACTTCTATTTCTTGTTCTCTTTCGGTGGAGGAGAAATCCTTCACGACTGAGACAATTTTTATTTTTGTACCTTTTCTCCACGTTAAAAAACGACCCTGGTGTCTAACTCTGTCCCGTGGGGAGGCATAGTAAATAGGTACTTTAATGCTATTAGTGGAACAGTTGAAAACAAGTGAAAGACTTTAAACACAAACGGAAACAACTAGCAGTGCTACCATTTACTTCGATCGTTCTAAACAGTCCATATGCAGTGAGAATTCCTAAGCCCCCAGACTGTTTTATATTCCATTTTTATTCTAATGGGCCAGTTTTCGTACTTTTATTAATTCATACTGATTTACGCATTACTCTTAATTGCCTTTTTTTAAAAATTCAAACAGTTATCTCCCCATAATTTTTTACCACTTTTTTTGCGAGGGGAAGGCAGCTTTCTACATGGCAACGCCGGTTACCTGGTCCTGCTTGTATATATATATATATATATATATATATATATATATATATATATATATATATATATATATATAAACTAAGTCGATTATTCCTGTTTCACTTCGGACAGTATAGAAATACAAGTCAGAAATTCCTATGCAAATCTTCCACACTCACCTTTCCAAGCACACTTTCGAGCAAAGATACGCACACTACCGTTTCTTAAATATTATAATTTATCATCCTCGCTTCAGTCCTTCTCATAGGTAGTAGCAAATATTTCAACTTCATTAAAAATCGTCCTCCCACAAACTCAAAATCACCGGATATTTTTTCATAGTCATACGTCGCCACATTAATGGGCAATATTGCTTGCATTTGTTAATGCAGTTATATACTCAGTAGTAAGCTATACTAAAAGCTCAAATAAAAAAACGCTACCTTTTTCATTCTTAACATTATAGAATGACGAAATAGGTGACAATTATCGGTCCAGCAAGCACCTTATACAACCAGTTTTCTTTCGTATTAGGACATCGTTTTTTTTCAACAAAGAAAATATATTCGAAATATATTTCGGATTATATTTCCCAGAAAAAAAAAATTTTTGCAACTTTTTACACTTTTTACAAATATGAAACACAAATTAACATTCTTTTTCCTCCTCTTCCTACTCCTTCTCCTCTTCTTCTTCTTCTTATTCTTCTTTTTCTTCGTCTTCTTCTTCATCTTCTTCGTCGTCTTCTTCTTCTTCTTCTTCTTCTTCTTATTATTATTATTATTATTATTATTATTACTGCTTACAATAAATTGACACACTGAACACCATCAAAGATTTATCACTGAAAACAATTTGTAATGTTTGTTGGAGTCTAGTTCTCCCAGATATCCAATAGTCTCCAACTCTTTTTATTAACATTTGAAAATGAATTTGCATTATACCGGCAGTCGTTTACCATTGCTTTTTCACTGGAAAAACGATGAACCGTTACTGGTATCAACAAGCCCCCAATATACTAGTCTCCTTCGCATTCATTTAGTTGATCTCTGATTAGTACTTACTTCCGTCGACTTTTCCATCCTACTTGACCCTTTACGACTATTTGGTGTCAGTTAATGTCGGTACTACTGGGATTACTTACGATTATACAGTTTCAGATTTCTTGGTTTCATGTTGGTTTTCTTTGTCTTTTTGTTTTACTTCTGTTACAGTTTACGGTTAGCGTTTTAGCTCACGTGTACTAGACTCCTGATCTAAGAATGTTCCTAAATATTTAAGCTGTTTTCATTATTTTCCTCCGTTGTATATTAATCCCATTAATTTTTCGAAGGTTTTCGAAGGTGTTTTTAATGCTCTTAAAAGTTAAAGCCTTATGTTGACTGAATTCATCTTCCATATGACTTTCAATTCTCTGGCCAGTTTCTTTTATTTTCTCCGCATGTCTGTTTCCTCCATATCTACGCTGTGATCTACTAGAACATCGAAATATACGATCTTGTATAATTTTTTCTTTTTTATTAATTAGTATAGCATACGTTGTCTTTGCTATTATGGGTGTAAGGAAAATTATAACTTAACTGACAAACGTGTATTTGCTTTTTAAGGTTGGATTGTTATACAAGAACAAATGGCTAACCGCAGTTCTATTGTGCTCTTAATCACACGCGAGTAACGCAGATTCACGCCGTCTCAATGTCAATAAGACCAAGCACATCAAATAAGAGCTGAAGGGAATGGGATGTTGAGTTGGAAAAAGAAGTATTAGGTATACGAACACGTACAGCAGATTGTTTAAATTTATTAAAAACCCTTAGGATGAAAAGAACACGCAACTTAATTGAAAATAAGTTTTACACTAGAATAGGATTATCCCATAGAAAGTTCATAACGCCTCTCGTTCGTATTTGTTTCCTTGCGAAAATTTTTTTTAAGTCGTCCATATAAAGTTGTTAATTATTTCAGCTGTATTCGTAAACTTGTATTCTGTCTAACATTTACTCCGCGTGTCTGTTTCCTTCATATCCATTACTCTTGAGAGTAATGGTGTTTTTCCTAACGAACAAAAGGGGTGTTGGAAAGGCTCGAGAGGTACCAAAGAGCAACTACTAATGTATAAAGCATTAATGCAGGATGCGAAGAAGAAGAAGAGAAATTTGAGCGTAGGATGGATCGATTACAGAAAGGCTTATAACATGGTTCCTTATTCATGGATACGTGAAACACTAGTGATGATGAAGGTGGCTGAGAATGTGGTAGGGCTTTTGAGGACAAGTATAACCCAAATGGAAAACGGTGCTAACGGCAAACAGAGAATGGGCATGTTTGACTTAATCGTGGAATATTTCGAGGAGATTCGTTATCGCCACTTCTTTTTGTAATGATAAGGATGCCACTGAGTATACTCTTGAAGAGAGAATAACTGGGGTATAACTTTTGATCTGGTGACAGACGACTCACCCATCTACGTATAGTTTCAAAATATTCGGTAGAAATGAAAAGGATATGGAGAGACTGGTAGAACTTGTGGGGATCTACTCAGAAGACATTGGGATGGAGTTTGGGGTTAATAAATGTGCGGAGCTGGTGATGAAAAGAGGAGTAAAGGTTCATTCGAATTGAATAGTGCTGCCAAATGGAGAAATCATTAAATAAATAGAAGATACAGGATATAAGTATTTGGGAGTGTTGGAGGGTGTAGGCATCATGAACAGAGAAATGGAGAAACTCAGGAAGGAGTGTCTTAGACGAGTTAAACTAATTGCAAAGTCGAAACTGTGTGGAGGAAACCTAATGAAAGCAGTAAATGCATGGACAGTCAGTGTTTTGAGATAAAGTGCGGGATTTTAGAATGGTATGGCAAGGATTTGCATACCATGGATATCAAAACAAGACAAGTTTTAGCAATCTTTGGTATATTTCACATTCGAAGTAGCGTAGCAAGGTTGTATCAAAAGAGGACAGATGGTGGGAGAGGATTGAAAAGTGTAAAACATTATGTTAGAATCGAGGAGATGTCGTTGAAAGAACATATGGTTAGAAGTGAGGAGTGAATGCTTAAGGTTGTGACCAAGGAAGTGGAGGTATGTGAGGCCAAGACTGATTATGTGAAACGTATTGATGTAGAAAGGCCAGAGGAACTGGCTAGGAATAAAATACATGGAAGGTTCTTCCAGTATATAGAAGATGTGGCTGATGAAAGATCATGGCAATGGCTTAGAGCTGGGTATCTGGCTAAGAGTAGTAAAGCTTTCGTTTGTGCAGCACGCGATCAGGCATTAGGAACACGATTGTTAAAAAAAAGTGGTTCTAGGAGATGAAGTTGCTGCAGAATGCTGGATTTCTGGTAGGACCTCAAAGTCAATTGCGCACCTTGTAGCTCGGTGTAGTGGACTGGTTCAGAGAGAGTACCGCAAAAGACACGATCGAATGGGATTTCGGATATATTGGGAGGTGTATAACAGGGTGTGCTGGAAAATGGTTTGAGGCGGTGCCTGATGAAGTGAGAACAAGTGACGATGGCAAGGTAGATGTATGGTGGGACAAGAGTGTCATAACGACCAACCAATTGGAAAATAATTGTCCGGATTTGGTCGTCATTGACAAGGTCTAAAAAAACTGGCAGATTGTAGACATTTTAGTACCCTTGGACAGAAATGTGAGAGAGAAGGAAAATGAGAAGTAGAGCAATTATGCTCTATTGGCCTTGGAGATCAGGCATATACACGGGGTTAAAACACAAATAATCCCGGTCGTAGTTGGTACACTTAGGAGTAGTGTCAAGTCGTCTGGAAGGACAATTGAAAAAACTACAAATCCCCGATGTTTTAGGCGGCCTTCTGCCCTCTGCAATTATAGGTATCACCATCATCCTTTAGAAACCCCTTGATCTTTGAAGCACCTGGTTTGACGCCGGGATTAAGGGAAATCCTCTGAAAATGAATCCCATCCCTTTCCAGAGAGACGTTGATAAACGAAATCAGAATTGTTGTTGTTATTATTATTATTATTATTAGTAGTAGTAGTAGTAGTAGTAGTAGTAGTAGTATTTCCGTATCACAAAACAATCTACATGAGACAAATTTATCTTAATTTCGTTTTATTTTAACAAAAAAAAATACTCGGCTCAGTATTGCGCCATTGTTGACTGGCTCAATTTAAAAAAATAACAAAGGGATATGATAGACGGTTTCATTCTTTTTCCAGCCAGTGACATTTTTGGCAAATCTGACACTAACATTACATAGTCAAGGAAGGTGAAGGTAATTATGATGTATGTCTATTGTAGTGTCTGTGTATTAATGTAATACCCTTACACATCAGACTTTACTGATTTGTTTTATCCCTATCTGGTTATTAAGATAACATTTATAACAAGAACTCTTTCTCGAAATGGCTATCGCTTAGACATTGTGATGCCTACAATAAAAGTTTCTAATTTTTATAAATTCGCAAAAACTAAAGTAAGGAGATATCTCACTTACTTCTGTCACTTTGTCTAGATAATGGTAGTGATATATTTACCAACAAATATAACTGGCTGTACTAGAGTGTAAATTTGCATCGAATCAACGTGTTTTTCTACTATACATATGTTGTTCTCGATTCTAAAAAAAAAGTACTGACCTCTACCGTAATATATATATTATTTATTCATTTGAATGTAGTTACGTTTCGCACAACGTAGTGCGGACGTAGCAAAGATTGGACTCCATTGTGAAACAACATATTCTACTTAAGATTCTTCGTGCAAATTATTCACCATCAGATGTGTTTAATAATATATACAGTAATATAATCTGTGAACACTTCAAAACTGGCGTGTTTATGTCTCCTGCTTCAGATTTGTTCTTCATCTTTAGCACCTGACTTCAGATTTGTTCTTCATCTTTAGCACCTGACTCTAGTTATTTCATTTGAAATTTCTCATGTCCTTGATTTCTCATCTTGTAAGCAAATGGAAAATCTTTAAGGGCTTAATATGGTGGCTGCTTAATTCTGCCCTCGCTTTTTATTTCCTCACTCAGTGTTTTGTGTCCTCTGCCATATTTCCATTTAATGTTTTATCTTAATCATACGCTCGTTTGGACGATATACGAAACCGGTCCTTTTATTCATTATGTAAAGGGTCAGTCTATATTAAGTTACAATAACATTAGCTATCACCAATAGATAATATATATATATGTAGATATATATATATATATATATATATATACCTATAAATTTGTTTTTCTTTTGTGTGTATTGATATTCATATTAAAACCCCTCGTTTCTATTTATTTAAAAAGAAAATACAAGTGCATTCACTAGCAAAAGATCTAGCTAATTTGCATATTCTTTTAAACGTTCATTTTAATTAATTCCCTATTAGTTTTTTCGGTTTTCTTATGGAATGATCATTAACTATTACGTGGAATTATATTCATGCAGATATTCTGCATGATCTATACTTGCATAATATTTGCGTAAAATCTTTACAGTAAACAAAAAAATGTGTTCATATATATTCATGTATACGTATATATTTTTGGTTAATCTATTAGTCTATCTATATATCTATAAAAGTGAACGCGTCTGTGTGTTTGTGTGCCTGTATGTGTGTGTGTACATTTCCCTAGGCAATAACTCTCTCAATTTTTAGTCTACAGACGCGAAATTAAATCTTTGTAATCGGTTGTCGGCCAGAAATTTGGCTATTAAGGGGTCGAAATGCAAGGATTCGACCTTTGAGAACTCCACCAAACACCTCCGCCAATGTTAGGTATAAACTATTAAAATTTTAGATATAGGTACCTTTGACATGGATCTAACTTAATAACTGTATTTTAGACCAAAACAATAAATGTTAAAGGGTAATGATAGGGGTGAAATTAAAAAAAAAATGACCGCTGCTATCTCTGTCAAATTACTCAGGCAATTTCTGGTCTAAACATTTTACATAAAGGGTATTCAGAGATAAGGCAAGCTTTTTAATCGGTTTGGGTAATAATTTAAGCTCCCACTATATAAATGTATGTATACATGTTTACATGTCTGCCTTAAACAGAGACGACGGAGTTTCACGAGATCAGTATCGTTTTTAAGCTCGACCGTTCATCGAAAAATTGGCTAAAAACAATAATTTCTTCAACTTTAACTAAGCACTTTCCTAAGGGAGGGGTTCCTTTTTTCGCCGATATTGTCAAAAGTCATCCCCTTTTTTCGATTGTCTAGTCTTAATTTAAATCTACGTCACTTCCGGTTTATCCCTGTCGTAACAGCAATAACATCACGTTTTTCTCCCATTCTTTTCCTCCTTCGCGGTACGGGTTCGAGCCTGCTTTCCTACTACCACTTTTGTTTTGCTCAACATGCACCTCCAAACATCCGGGCAACGCCAGGCTGAAATGTTAGCATACTAATATTCATATACCATTTATGCGTTAGAATTAACATAAGGTATGTATATATATAATAATTAGACGGATCTGTTATTATTGTAATGAAGCCCATGTACATGTATATATATGTTATATATATATATATATATATATATATAACATGTGAACATTTCTATGTTGTATTTGTTTTCTAACAAACATGTTTACGAAATAAATAACAGATTGCAACAATTCAAGCTGTTTAGTAAAAATGAATTAACGTGTAATTTGTCCAATAAAAGATAAGAAGCAGACACGGTAATCAAATGATTGTCATAAATTTGTTATCATAAATATTCAATAAGTGTTCTTTTTCTTTTCCAGCAATTTGCTCTTTTATACTGATGCTAGACGAGAATGAATTATTTGCACTTACGGTAAATCATCGAGGAAAAACGACCATGCAAATGACTGTTTCCTGACTTAAACTATAACAATTTAAGGAGCAACAAATACATTATAATAAGTTATGACAATTTCTCATAATCTATAAGGTTCTTACATGTACATACATATTTTAAGCTGAGCTCTGTTTATTTTTTCTAATTTTTTACATGTATTTCTCTATCAGTGCCTTTATTATACGTATAGCAATTAAGTATTTTCCTCTATATGTGTGTAGTGATGTACTTATAAATATCTTGGGCATGGACGATGACGATGCAAGTGTCCCCATGTTAGATTAAGTGAGGATTTGGGCGATTGTATTGCGTGGCAATGCAAATTCGATTCTTCGTTTTTACGAGCTAATGTATGGTTACAGCTGCAACAGGCAAACATAAAGCATATAAGAAGCAAACAAAGAATAAGATTAAACAAAAAAAAACGATACTATGTATAGTTTTTTTTATCTTTACTTAATCAAGATATAATAAATTCATGGTTATATAAAGGAAGAGAAATTTTCACGACTTGTTGACACTCATATGTAAACACAAGCAAGATACAGGATTATACTACAGAACCGATTGAGACTAGTTCTGGCTGCGTGTTTTTAGAAACTATATGATTATTCATGCATACAACATTCTGATGAATATTCTACTGTCCGTTAAAATCTAATTCTACTGTCACGCACATTAAATGGTATCAAACGAAGCGTTCGTACATGGTCGTTTTCGTCAATGTGTAGCTTTGCACACGAACTTACTAACCTGTTAACCACCAAGAAAACGAATCAATAACATAATCGCTGTTTATACAAGCTGGTCCTTCTTCCAAAATCGCTTCTAGTCGTAGTCTAGAACTGTCCGTTTTATATATCATCGTGTAATTAAGTGGCCAGTGATTTTCTGTTGTAAAAGAACGAATTAATACTCATACACTAACACACACTTTGATTAGTTTTCAATATTTTATTTGGCGACATAGAATGACGATAGAAAGAAGTCTGTGAAATACATTTATTACATTCCCCTTAAATTATTTGTATAGAAGATTGGGCAAATATCTAGGTGATATTTACTTAGGTTGTTATATTTTGTTTAATTAAAGGGTCTTATTATAAGTGATGCTGTTGAAGAAGAAGAGAGAGATGTTGTTGTAAGAGTTCTAGAGAGGGATGTTGTGAGAGAGATTGTTCGTTCTATGAAGATTCATATTTATATTAAAACTGTTCTTTACTTAGACGTGTAGAAGAAGAAAGCTCTTAGAATGATGAGATAGTGTTCACTGTTCAGCCATTGTGTAGACATGAGATGTCGAGACGTGTATGTAATGACATTTTATAACACAAATATATAATACAATTTTCACTTTACCTTTCTGTAAGAATCATAAGACAAGACGACGTTTTACAAAAAACACAGATGAGTTTATTCTTCACACGACCGGCCGTGGTTTCCTCATCAAGAATTCAAAGCTTCACATTTTAGTTTCAAAGTGACGTCTCGCTTCCTAGACGTTCGAATTCCAAACTCCAGACTCTCTCTGAGTTTCTCACTGACTAGCTCTCACTGACTGTCTTCTTTTTACTCTAAAGAACTTTCTATTTTCCGTGACGTCATACACATGTTAAAACATGTGCCTTCTTTCAAGTGTTCTGGACATGCGTGTCCAAAACTTTTCCTTTTTCTACAAAAGGAATTTTAACCTATACTCAGTAACCTATTTTTCCAATATGTTAAAAACATTATCATATAGCTGCACTCTTTCAATTAAAATTTTCATAACAAACTTGACAGTGCACATTCTTTTCTTGAAATATTTTATCTCTATTCTAAACAATCGTTTGTTTTACATTTTAACATTCTCACACGTAATCTATTTCTAAACCTAAATTACGAGGTTCGAATTTCGTCTATTGCTATTTCATTTTCATTTTAACTAATCTCTCTATTTTTATACTTACATGAAAAGGGGACAGCCCTTATCATGTAACAAACATTGCCTTACTCATCTTTCCTGCCTCGTCTCTCGATTGTGAATGAAACTCAAAAAACTCCCTCAATCTAATCTGTGGCGTCACCGTTTTTATCATACTGGTAAACCCTGCATCTCGTCTTCAATCATGAAAATTAAAGCTTGGTATAATACAGTTTGCCGCTATATCATCCTGGCATGTGCTAATATGACTCGTCAAAATTACTAATAGTTAACTTAAACGTTACTTATTTGCGTGTGAACAATATATATTACAGTTCATTAGTGACTGTTATTGTAAGACAAACTATATTAAAAATAAATGCAGACGACTTAAATATATAGCTTTGTCATTCCTGGCCCTGGAATTGTCGCCATATATTGTCGCGTATAAATATCTACGAATGGCCTAAGAATGTGATCAAGACCAGGAACACGGTTAGACCCAGGATGGAATTGTTTGGGACACTAACATTAATACACTGTTTCTGATTTCTGTCCATCGAGGACTACTATTATAAGCCTATTGTAAAGAAAGGGTTTTATTGCCAAGAGGACATTGCCAGCAATTCCATAGTTGACAATCTTGGGAAGTACACCTGTATGCCACACTCTATCAAAAGCCTTTGATATGTCAGGAACTATTCCTCTAGAGACATGCCTCCGTCGAGCGATTCGCTAATCTTCTGCAGTATAAAAGTTAATACACCAGATGTAGATCTCGAATTAAACCTGGAGTAAGTAATTTTTGCCAAGATGGTCGACCGCTTCTCTGTTGATCACAGTTTCTAGAAACATACTCATGACTAGGAGACTCATGACTAGGTGACTCACTGGTTAGTAATGAGAGGGAGATGATTAATCACAGAAATTTTTAAATACATGAAGACTGGTGAAGTTTTTTTAAGGTGTTTGGAAGTAGTTCTCTTAAAAGTACCGTTTAAACAATTTTGTAAGTATTAGAGCTAGTGCCTGTTTAAGTTTTTGAGCACTAGGACAGGAATGCAATCAGGGCCAGAATTAAGGTTTTGATCAGCTCGGCTACATCATGTACTGAAATTTGTATGTCGCTTAATGTGTTTTCAGTCTCAGAAGCGAATGCGGGGGAAGCGGTTCTTTCACTCGCGCCTGATTCTATACAGGACACATTCATTTTTGAACATGGAGTGCAGAGGTATGTCTAGTATGAATGTTGGGAAGTAATCACAGTCAGCCATAGAGTATCTATACTCAGTTCTATGGAAAGATGCATCAGAGGATATTACATTATTTTTTTTTATATCTTAGCTGAAACAACTAAGTGACCGGAAGATCTCAATGGATACAGAACGGAGAATGAACTCATGTCAGAGCAAGTTGTACGAAACACGCCAACGAGATGGAATATTGTCTATCGATGTCGGGCATCTGGGTTGCTGCGTTAACAGTTTGCGTGAGATCATTGGCACTCGAGAAATCATGAGAATACATCCTATTGTTTAGATTTATAGCGAACGGAAAACAGGCTAATAGTTTTTTAAAAAAGGAATGAAAAGACATCAAAACAATGGAAATATCCCTGAAATAAAAAAATAAGTTTCATGCAAGAATCTGCAAAAATAGTCAATTAAAAATAGCGGGTTTACTCTATTTTTGCTTTGATAAGTAAGGCATTGTGGGGGCGGATCCTAGAAAAATCTCTAGGTCAGACAAAACGTGTAGTGATTTCGCTCTGAAGATGATGCCCATCGTGGCTGTATTTCCTCTGTCTGTTCTATATGCCGCACAAGACAAATTCGAAGTGATATCCACCACTAGCTCCAAATATAGTATTTTGCAAAATATATCGGACCAACCCGTCAGTAATTTAGTGCGGTTGCACATTTGTTAAAGTGCTGCGATTATAACGTTTGATTTACATCACTTAGCCAAGTGGTCGGGTATGAGATTGAAAGTTATGTTAACCCCATGGACTCGTCTATTAAGTTATGTATAGTGACGGTGATTTTCGCTTTAGGCCCTTTGACCGTCTAACAAGACGTATATGTGATACGACGAAAAAAGTAAATATAGAAATATCTTCTGTGAAGTTTGTTAGTTTTTATCTTCTCGGTTATACTCGAGTTTGAAGTTTTGCACAACTTCTCCGAATTTTAATAATGGCAGCAAAACAATAGAATCTGCCTTTTCTGCAACTGACCATAGTTGAGCTTTTGAACCTCTAATATTGTGATTATGTTGCTAGAAAAGGTAGTGATAGGGGTGGCAGGACCTTCAGATCAAAGGCTTCTTTTCTTACACTGATTAGCCTCTGTTATGATTAACATGTCACTTCCAAAAGAGATAATGTTTACATAATTAATTACTTCTTCCCGCCTAGTGTATAAACGGATTGAGGAACCATTTTTATCCTAGGTGCCGGCCTGTTTGCACATAGATCTTATTTGAGTCGTTTTTATTAGTTAGTTTAGTATTCATTGTTCACGGCTTTTCATTTGGTATTAGAGGATGTCTTCTTGCTAGAATGATGAAAGAGAAAACACACAATGTTTTGGATATTTGATAAAAGTTTACTACTGATGAGAAGTATTTTCATGACAGAAACTCTGAAAAACGCCTGTACTGTTCTGTTTACTTTGGACACTTGGTGATATTATCTAGTAGGCATTCAAGGACTTATGCATGTGTGTGGATATGTATCCTGAAAGTAGATATGCATAATATGTTATACTTTGTGCATAATATGTATACAAAGTGTTTTTAATTTTTGTGCATAATATGTATACAAATTGTTTTTAAGAGATTTTTTTTTAAAATTGATCATTCCATTTTCTTTTATGGAAGATTTGACAACTATGAGTTATATTATGTGTATATATGAGTAAGATTATATATATATATATATATGTGTGTGTGTGTGTGTGTGTGTGTTATATTCCTTTTTTTCTAACAATAAGACGACAGGTGTGTATCTTTTCTAATTCGTAACAGAATAAATAATACCTAGAAAACTTTCTCTGTTTTTTGTCATCCCATAGTTTACAAATTTTACTGTAATTCACTGTTGCTAAAATTGATGTGATGTTTATTACCTGCAAGTTTTACAAACCGCGCTCATTGATTTTCTTCTTGAGAAAATTTAGCATAGGAGATTGTCACGTAATATCGAAGTTATTTCTAGTAAGATTTTTTTCGTTTTTTTTTGCTTCGCAAAGATTTGCCAATACTCGAACGCCAACAACATAAAATACCGATCGCAACGAGCATATAAAAATACAACTGTTAAAACATCTAACATATTTTAATATGAATTCAAAATGCATTTTACAGACGTTTTACAAGATTTTACATTCCATATTCCACGTGTATCGTGTGTATTTACATACCTGCCGATTATATATATATATATGTATATATATGCATATATATGTGTATATATATGTATATATATGTATATATATGCATATATATATATATATATATATATATATATATATATATATATATATATAAGCTCCAAAGATTTGATCCCGATTTACCCTTTTGAGGATTTCTTACATTCAATTGATGTTACTAATTGTTTTTGATTTATTTCAGTATGCTGAGTTGCTTGTAAGTCAATCATATATTTGTTCTTCACACTCTTATTTATCCCAACATACCCATTTGTCGCAGCGTGTATATCAGACATAGGTTTACTTGACCTGTTATCAATATCTTTTTTTTGTTCTTTTTAGGGAAGATATAACAATCTTTCATTTGTGTGAGATGATCTATTTTTTTTACCTGGATAAGATGTGCCCGTTTATATTATCGTTTATACGAATTTTTTTGTTTGCTTATTGACTAAATATTATAATTACTATAATTATAATCATCATTGGTTCTTTTGCTGTTATGTACACACACACACACACACACACACACACACACACACACACATATATATATATATATATATATATATATATATATATATATATATTACTCTGCTTCCACTACAAAAATATTTTCATTACCTTACATTTGATGAGTCAGCGCTTGTTTCAATTTGCAATGGACTATACTTTTATTTAGTTACTTGTGTGCTGAACTTTACGGAGCATTTGTTTTATAGCATGACTTGCGCAAAGAACTGTAAATAAAACATATGAAACATATTACAATTTCTATACTATTTTCAATATCGTGTACATATGTCTATATTTCATTTATATTTGTCCGTTGATTAATCGGTCCTATTTTTCATCGCTGTGTGGAGTTTTCTGCGAGCCTTTGTAAAAATAGGGTGCTCCGAATTAGGTATGATGTTTAGGATAGCTGCATGATTAGGCATTAATTAAGATAAACCCCTCATTAAAAAATAAGTACAAATATGAAAATAATCAACAGAAAGTTTTACATTAAGCACTCATTTAAGAGAACTGATTTAAACTTTCGCCCGTTTTCATAGGCAAAACGTCAAGAAACCAAGTCCATTTTCGTGTATCTGAAAAACCATTATAGAAAATTAAACATGGGCGCCACACATTAATTCCAAATTGACAACCTATCTGCCATTAATTATTAGATATTTCGGTTATAATGAACCGATTTTATTTAATTTACTTAATTATTACTATAATTCCGAGAAGAATTACTCTCACAAAATTGTCTTTATGTTGTTTCATACATTTCAATTATTCCACGGATCCGTGATTATTTCTATTTTTCGTTATGTTTTATTTATAGTAAGCTATAATACTAAACGCTCCCTGTCTTTTTCGTTTTTCGTCTTCAAGCACTTTGATTGTCTGACTCCGATTCATATCAATGGTTTAATAGATTTCATTCTCCAAGATTTCCATATCGGTTCCATGCTTAGTCTCTCCAATAATAACTTCAAAAACATCTGCTAAACAAATATCGAAAAAGAACACAGGCTATCAGACTTCTGACCATAAACAGTATACACATTTTATTTGGTTATTTAAAATACAAAAACTTTATTTTCAGAAACTACACGAAAGTCTGTTATTACACGAATCTTGTTATTATGTAAGGCGTATGTCGTGATTTATTTATGTGTTTTTTGCGTGGGTTTACTTTTTTTTTTTTTTTTTTTACAAAGGCATCACCACATTATCAAGGCCCAGAGGCCACTCAAGGATAAGGGTTAAAGAGTGTACAGTAGAAGTTGGTCAATATAGTAATCATTAGTAATGAAAATTTGGTAAATTTAATAACTTATATGGAACGGCTCATCAAGAACTTATTTACTTTAGACTTGAACAAAACCATATTGTAGTCAGCCGGAAAGCAGGAAAACGGAAGACAATTCCACAGGCGTGCAGTTCTAAAAAAGAAGCTTTGTTCATGGAATCTACGTTTAGGTTTAGGCACAGATAAAGAGTGGGGGAAATTATTGATAGTGTTTACAGCTAGACGAGTGTTTCTTGTGAAAGTTTGGCGAGGGGGGACCATAGATTGAAGCTCAGTTGAACACTTTCCATGAAAATAACGATACATCAGAGACAAACTCGCAACATCTCTTCTGTGAGATAGAGGTTGTAAGGAGGAGAAAAGGACATCTCCTACGAGGCTACGAAGTCTATTTTGAACTCTATCAAGGCAGGACAAGTTCTTTCTAGCAGCTCCTGCCCAGATGTGGCAACAGTATTCCATCCTTGGACGTACCTGGCTCTTATATAGATAGAGAATAGCATCAGCAGTGAGATATCTACTGGATCGATAGAAAGATCCCACCATTTTTCCAGCGGCCTTGGCAACAGATTTGATATACGTGTTCCATTTAAGATCAGGAGTAATGGTCAAGCCCAGAAGCTTGTCAAAACTTGAGGCCTCCTGAAGACGAGAGCCATTCATTTCAATTGATGACAAATGTGGATTAGAATGTTGATGATGTAAAGAGAGAAGCTTGGTTTTAGATGCATTAAAAGTAACCAGCCACTCCTTTCCCCATTGTACTACGTGTTCAAGATCAGAGGAGAGAGAATTGGAGAGAACTTGGTCGTTTACTGTCTTAGATGTGGTACCATAAATGGTAGTGTCGTCAGCATAAATGTCTACAAATGATGTAAGGATATGATTTGGAAGATCATTAATGTAGATCAGGAAAAGAGTTGGGCCCAGGATGGATCCCTGAGGGACACCGGCATTAATATTGTGAGCTTCTGATTTTTGCCCCTCAACTACTACTCTTATGAATCTATCAGAAAGAAATGATTTAATAATTGAGAAGACTTTTCCAGCTATACCATAGCTAGCGATCTTATGAAGTAAACCTTTATGCCATACCCTATCAAAGGCTTTAGATATGTCAAGAGCAATTGCCCTAGAAAGATTGCCACCGTCGAGAGATTTGCTAATCCTATGCGATATAACTGTAAGGACATCTGCTGTAGATCTAGCAGAACGGAAACCATATTGAGTGTCACTAAGAAGGTTATTTTTGTTGAGATGTTTGATTACTTCTGTATTTAATACAGATTCTAGCAACTTACTCATGACGCACAGGAGACTTATTGGCCTGTACTGAGAGGGGGATGAGCGATCACCTGAATTCTTAAATACAGGGCATACTGATGAGATTTTCCAGGGAGATGGGAAACTATTCTCCTTAAGACAACGTTTAAACAGTTTTGTAAGTATGGGCGCTAGTTCAGGTTGAAGTTTTTTGAGTACTATAATTGGAATACCATCAGGGCCAGTTGCTTTACTGGAATCAAGGTTTTTGATTAGTTTGGCAACATCACGTACAGATATACGTATATCACATAGCGTGTTTTCTGATACAAGAGGAAATATTGGGGGTTGGCGGTCTTGGTCGCAAAGGGTAGAATTAGCTGCAAAGTTCTTGACAAAGAGTTTGGCTTTGTCTGATGCTGACGAGATTACCTCAGATCCATTGATAATAGTTGGGATGGAGCACACGCTTCTGTTCAGGCTTCTGTTTGCTATTTGCCAAAACTGGTGGGAACCAAGCCGCTGCTCAGCTACTTTGGACTTAACAGATTGAGCATACAACTCTCTTGCGTTCCTTATTACTTTCTTACAATGGTTGCTGGCAGTCCTGAAAACGGCTTTAGTTTCCATACATCTATTACGTTTGAAGCAGTGGAAAAAGTGATTTCTGTGCGCAATGGCAGCAGCACATTCTGGAGAGAACCATGGCTGGCTGTTAGGTTTTTGCTGAAACTTTTTAGAGGGTATGAAATGGTCAATACCTACACTTAACCATTCAGTTAGGTCTAATACTATAGAGGACACATCCTTTTTAAACATGGAATGCAGAGGTAGATCAGATATAAATGTACGGAAGCTATCCCAGTCAGCCTTAGTGTATCGATATACTGTACGATGAAGAGGTACGTCTGGGGACTTATTACATTTCATTTTTATCTTAATAGATACAACAGAGTGGTCGGAAGATCCAAGAGGCGACAGAACAGAAACTGAACATAGTTCAGGGCAAGTTGTGAGAAAAAGGTCTAGTAGGCTCGCATACTGGCCGTCATTATCGGGCACACGGGTAGGTT
The DNA here is from genome assembly GCF_053919585.1 of Euprymna scolopes. Lineage (NCBI taxonomy): Eukaryota > Metazoa > Mollusca > Cephalopoda > Sepiida > Sepiolidae > Euprymna > Euprymna scolopes. Next base: position 65,596,760 of record NC_136482.1, on the reverse strand, counting down.
CCTGAACAATCTGAGTGAGGTCATAGGCAATGGAGAAATCATGACAGAACCTCCCCTCATCATCGGTCTTGTTTGAGTGGGTCAACCATTCGACGTTGTGAACATTGAAGTCTCCACATACGTGAATGTTAGCTGAAGGATAAGTAGAAAGGACTTGGTCAATTTTCTCAGATATGCTTTGAAAGATAGTAACTCCGCTGTTACTATTACGCTTGCAATTTTAAACTGGTACAGATTACTTAAAGGTGTCTTTTCCATGGCATTTATCATACAACATTAACAACTGTGGAGAAAAGTGTAAACAAACGCAGACGAAACTTAATGGCAATTCATCATTCCATTAACAAATATACTTAGTTGAGATTATATTTGCACTTCCAGAGATTACCATTTATATTATTATGAAACTTTTTAATTTCTATTCACAAACATTTAGTAGATTAATGCCAACACTGTCCGTCCTAGGATATTACAAAAACACACTTTTGACAATCACAAACATGCAGCCAGCTTACAGCTTTGTCTAACAATATTTCGTACAGTAGAAAAAATCATTTTTTTCGGTTACCCAAATTATTTCATGTATGGTACATTACATAGTTTTCTTTCCTTTTATTTCTGCCATTATTCATGTTCATATCAGTTAACATATGCGTAGTTTTACATAATACGGACCGTTTTTAAATAATAAGGTTGTTATTATAAAATCCCATTCTTAAAATTGGAAACACCTACAAATTAAATAACCATTAAATATGGTATACAATGCAATTTAACAGTGCTCATGAACTTAACACTAGTAAACGCAAATGCCGCAAGCAACCGCCTCAATACAGTGGTGCCAACTAGCGCATTCAAGTCACTTTAACCACCTTAAAAAGCACTCTGACATTGTCTGGTCACTGTCGCTCATCGCGATTTTCGATGTCATTAAAACGCATAGTTATACTCTAACAGGCAGTGTAATTCAAATATATATATATATATGTGTGTGTGTGTGTGTGTGTGTGTGTGTGTTACGCAGCGCCAATATGGAAGGAAAGATTAAGTATGTTTTGATTGAGCCTCTTTTAAAAGTCCAAAACTCAAGTAGGTATCCAATTTATACGGAATTTTCACCAATTATTAAGTGAAAAATAAACTTTGTAACGATATACTTCATCTCTTAATTAATATATATATATATATATACATATATATATACATATTCAATAAATCCCCTTCTTTATTTGAAGACGAACAAGTGGTTACAAAATTTGAAGACGAAAAAGTGGTTTCAAATGTACTGAAAATAATCAGCCGAAACTGAACAAAATATATTTTATTGAGCGGAAGGCGAAGATTGTAGATAAAAACAACTTCGCAAGTATGAGATTTAGGATTGAAAATCCGAATTTTTAATGTGTATAATTATTCACCTATTGTGTTTCAAAAGGGTTATATTTGTTTAATATATAAATAATTATTATTCATATAAGCAAACGAATGTATTTTCTCATTATTTTTACAAAATAAATTAATCATTTTCTCTTAATGATCCCTATATTGCTAATATACCATTAAATAGAAAATGCTTTTAAGAATTGATACGAAACGAAAATCGATAAATAATTGTGCATTTTGCTAAAAAAATACGATAATTTCTCTTGCCAATTTTTCGTGACGTGATGTTTCTTTGACTTATGATAACCTACAAAATCATACTAACATTTATCGTATTTTCAAACAATTGTTATCCCGCATTTTCTTTTTTATCTGATACATGCGCTTGACGTAGATTATTCATCACATTCTCTCGGCAGAAACACTTGGTCCTGATCAAGGTCAAGACGACCAAGTGTGATACTAGATGCAGGATTTGTCATTTAATAATATTTACGGCGCTCAGCATTCTCAAAATGGTCACCCATCTTGTACTGGCCATACACATCGTTGTCTAACCTCGGCGGTTATATTGGAAACAAATATGTATCGCTTCTGAAAGAAGAATTAAATCTTTATAACGTTAATTCTTCACTTAATCGTCACGACAAACTTTAGAAATATATGGAAATTTATAGGACTAAATGACTTTATTCATTAATGTAAATGCTACCGTAGTTTCTTCGAAACTATCATTAAATTTTGGATTGTTTAACTTCGCCACGCGAAATCAATACACTGAGATAAAAGATGGAATTATTTGATTTCAGATAATTATGTTATAATATTTTTGCATATTCTTATGGAAAACGGCCCTTAATCTAGTAAAGACAAACAATAAATTGATTCAAAAACCTTTTAAAAAAGTATATAAATGTGTTATCCATCGAGACGAAAATGGCGGTGCATGGTGTTTTTCTTTTTTCTTCTTCAAAATTTAAAATTAAAAATTCAATTTAAAATCGTAGAACATGTGTTCTATTATTCATGAGATAAAATGTAGTATTTTATTTTTATTGAAAGAAGTTTTTCAAGAATAATGGAGTTTAATAGATGTTTATTCATTAAAAAAACAAATCAGTTTTTCTATCATTTTTTGTGCCCTGCTTTATATATATATATATATATATATATATATATATATATATATATATAATTGCGATATTAATCATGCTATTTCATATTCAATATTTTTATTTATACACACACATACACACACATACATATATTGTTAAGTAATATTATCAGAAAGTTAGATCATTTAAACTAAATAACTAGCGTTTAAAAATGTTTGACCACATTAAATTTAACAATAATGCATTGGCTTTCACAATGTAAGCCAGTGTACAAATAATCGATTAGTAACTCTTTTAACAACGATGAACTTAATAAATCAGTATAGCTATGTGCATAAACTTGTTAATGAATTTTACTGCTAGCGTGTAACACAACTTTTGATAGAAGCATATTTATTAACATTCATTTTCGTTGGGCAACTGATCTGTCATTATTTTCCGGACGTATAAACGGCACTATTCTCAACTGCAAATCGGTTGTCGTTCTGAAATCGCCCTCGTGAAGTACGCCTCATTTTATTCTATTCAAGTAATGACTCCGCTTTTATTACTGTTTTGATCCTATCTCACAACGATTTTATCTGTTTTTAAATGATGACTATTGCGTATTCTCCGCCCGGGTGGTTATCTGGCATCTGTAGAAAAATATCAGATTCATCTTAAAATGCGCTTATTACACATTCATATTTTTGCAAAATTTATTAAATTATGTTTATTCTATTTTCTACCGCCTGGAACTCTGTCAGGTTTTAGACGGAAATCGCGATCCCACCAACTGTTTTACTAAAATTTATTTTTGTGTCACAGTCAAAATCATACATTTCGCTCTCAAATTGCATATCCGTCGCTTCATTTACAAATGTATTTTAATATAAAAGAGTTATATGTATCTTTATTTGGTTTATAACATACAATTAAGTGAAAAAGTATTAGTAAACAATGCACCATTTTTTGTTTACTTTATATTTTATTGAAACGTTGTTCAATCGGAAAACAGTTTTTACAAAATCAATACCTAGAAACACCCATGTTCTATAATAATACGAAGGAAAACTAGATGCTTGATTTTATAAAAGAAATGATGAAAATATACAGATTTTTATGGATTCATTATTGAAAAATACAAATAAAATAAAGCTTTGAAGGCAGTTGATTATTTTTCTGAAATACAAATGTAATGAAGTAAAATTATCTCTATACGTCATAATTTTGCTTGCCTACGTGTATAGGATTAAAATAAAGAGATACACATATCTACAATTACAGTAATTTACATTGATGGTGCGAAACAAGGAACCTATATCTACAATTTCAAGTGTTTAGACACAAAATTGTCGGAGGAGTTTGGTAGAGTTATCAAAGGTGAAATCGTTGAACTTTGACCCCTTAATCGCCAGATTTCTGGCTTAAAATCGGTTACATCGATTTTCCCAAATCTCAGAACCCTGTATATCAAATTTCGAGTCTGTAGACCTAAAACTGACAAAGTTATTGCGTAGGGAAATGTACACACACAGACAAACAGATACACAGACAAACAGATACACAGGCACGTTCACTTATATATATATATATATATATATATATATATATATATATATATATATATACAGGGTGTCTCAAAGTTAGTCGGATCCTAGATATGACCTAAAACTATATCCGATGGAGAGGCCTCAGCTTGCGGGCCTTGGGGAGTGTGGAGCCACCCTATATTTGCCATTGCTCCCAGGTCCACTCTGACCTGGAGTGGTAGTACCTGTTAGGGTCTCAACTATGGGTTAAATATAATCCGACTTAAAAAACAAATATACTCCATTAAAAAATCGTTCCTCAAAATCACTAGATTCGGCATTAAATGACCTGAAAAAGGGTGATATGCCGTAAAACAAAAACAACCAAACAACCAATCAAAGTGTGTCGATTGATTTATTGGTCGAGAAACATTCAATGACGATTAAATAAATCATTTTATATGTTTTAAATATACGTAGAAGGGCATCTTATTTTACAAGGTTTTCAATAATAAATATATTTATCATCATTGCTAAAACACAGTTGTGGACGTTCACGAAAGTTTCCAATAGCTCGATTGATCATTGCGGGTGAAATTGCAGCAATTTCAGAACAGAAACCTTATTTTAATTCTTCAAGAGATTGGGGATGGTGGTTGAATATTTTTGTCCTCAAATTCCGGACAAGAATATATCAAACGTAATAGTAAACTCGCGAAAAAAAAACAATAAACAAATCAGGCGATCTTGCGGGTAAAGCCAATACCATCACGCAAAGAAATCAAATGATTCGCGAATATTTCATTAAAACGTACATAAATACGAGTATACATGAATTTAAGATATATATATATATATATGTGTGTGTGTGTGTGTGTGTGTGTGTGTGTTTTACGATATGTTATTATTGTTGAAAAACTGATTGTCATTTGCAGCATAAAAGATAATCCAAATGACAAATAGAGTGAAAGAGTCGTATCCAACAAAGATCAATATTAACATTACAACGCAAACATATATTGCGCATTACGTGTCTGCGTAGCTTTTATAGAGACACTTATTTGGTACTTCAACATTTTTTAGTGCGAGCGTTTATTGGATAAGCACGAAAATTGAGTCTTTAATTTCCTGCAAAAATTAGTGCCTAGAATTTGATCAATATTACAGTTCGTAGACCAACCACATAATTTTATTATATATGACTATCAAATGCATATGTATATATTCCAAGATACTTGGCTGTAAATGATTTATAATTTATATGTATCCTGTTCGTTAGAATGCTTGAGTGGTACAGTATTATTGTAATAGAAACAAGAGCATGTAGAAATAGTTTATGTATTATTCTGATAATGAAGTAGATTGAGAATTTGTCGGAGGAATAATGTTTCATAGAAACGATATAGACATTTCATTTGTCCAGGAATTTATTTAAATGTATCTATTGGAATGAACTTGCAAAATAATAACGTAGCAATAATATTAATAAAAAAGACAGCATTCAAACTAATTTGACAGGTAACAATAATAACTCGTTTTCAAACCATTTACAACGAAATATATTTCTGTATTTATTCAACGTTTAGTTTTATTTCAAAGTTGAACGTATTTATCAATGCTTAAACGCGACAAAAAGGCGAACTCTTGTCACTGATCAGATTTATTGCATTATAACATGTTTTTTTACAAAGCAGTCACCATTATAAAGGCCCGAATGCCACTCAAGGATAAGGGTTAATGAGTGTACAGTAGTCAATGGGAAAACGTCGTAGTAATCGTTATTAGTGGGAATTGGGTAAATTGGATTACTGAAAGGATACGGCTCATTAAGAACTTTTACACGTTGGACTTGGAAAAGACCATATTGTAGTCAGTTGGAATGCAGGAAAAAGGGAATAGATTTCTACAGGTGTGCAATTCTAAGAAAAAATCTTTGTTCATGGAATTTACGTTTAGGTTAAAGCAAATATAAAGAGTGGGGTAAATTATTAGTAGTATTTTTAGCTAGACCAATGTTATTCGTGAATGTCAGGCCAGAGGAGAACATAGACTGCAGCTCAGACAAGCACGTGCAATGAAAATAATGATAAACAAGAGGGAATCTCTTTTGTTAAAAAGAGGTGGCCAGGAAAAGAAAATAGCATCTCCACTAAGTCAAAGCAGGATAGGTTGCTTCTGGGAGCTCCTGCTCAGATGCTGCAATAGTACTCCATCCTTGGACGTACTTGTCTCTCATACAAGTAGAGAATTTCATCAGCAGTGAGATATCTACTGGAGCGGTAGAACGATCCTACCATTTTCCCGGCGACCTTGGCAACGGATTCATTGTATCTGTTTCATCTCAGATCAGAAGTAAAGGTAATACGTAGAAGCTTGCAAAAACACGGAACCTTCTCAAGATGAGTACCATTAATTTCAATTGATGCCAGACGGGAATCACAGCGTTGATAACGAAAAGATAGCTTGCTTTTATATGCATTATAAATTAAGTAGCCATCTCTTTCCCCATAACACCTCGTGATCAAGACTAGATGATAGATAATTTGAGATAACTTGTTTGTTTACGGCTTTTTAGATGATAGCGTCGTCAGCATAAATGCCTACGAATGATCTTACGATGTAATTGGGAGATCATTGATGTTGATCATAAACAGGGTTGAGCCAAGGATGGACCCCAGTTGGACTCCAGTATCAATATTATCCTGTTGATACAAGAACTACCCCATCGTCGATGAGCAGCTTAGAACCGATATCGTTGTGGTTAGTTGATGATTAGATTTTAATACTGGTCGATGAGCTATTCAAGTGTAGCTGTGATTTCTTGAGAGTGACACGGTACATCCATTTTCTGTGACGCGTGTAAACAAATATTACATCATAGGCTTTAGCCAATTTCGCTTTTTTCTAGGGAGAACATGATTTTATCCAGTACCAAGTCACGTCGTACTTGAAGCGTAACCCCTGGATCTTATCCTTATAAAATGTAGCTTTACCAAATATGATTGTTTAAGCAAATATATTTTATTCTTAGTCATACATTATGTAATCGTCAGTAAAAGCACAAACGGGATTTAGAGTAGACAGTTTATTTTATTATTTTTATATCCCAAATACATGCGGACGGACGTGATTAAGTAGTTTAATTCCCAATCCAGTGATAGGTTTTCTGTATGAGAATAGTCGAGATCTGAAATAGTTAAGTGATTATTTTTAAGCACTCCGAGACATATACATCCCACAGGTGTACTTAGATGAGGAGATCAAAGGTGTTTTACATTTTCAAACAGAATTATCACATGATATCATAATCATTCATTCAACAAGGTGCAGCACCTAATAGATTATATAATACTAGCTTGGGTGCCCGTCGTTGCCCGGGTGTTTAGAGGTGTGTGTTGAGCAAAAAAAAAATATGTTAGTGCGCAGGCAGGCAGGCTCGAACCAGTACCGTGAACGGGAGAAAAGAACGTGAAAAAGTGACGTTTTTGCCGTTGCGTCCATCGCTAAACCGGAATTGGCGAAGGTTTAAATTAAGGCTAGTCAGTCGAAAAGAGGGGATGACTTTTGAATGTATGCGGAAATAACGATCCCTGTTTGTAGAAAATGGCCAGTTGAGGGTTATTTAATTAGTGATTTTAGCCAATTCTTCGATATTTGTAGTCCGGAGAGTTACGCTTCAAGACGATACCAATCTCGTGATAATCCGTTGGTTCCCTCAAAATGCATACAAACATACATACACATATACATTTAAACGGACTGATGAAGTTCATCTTATAGACTAGGCTGGCTTTACTGTGGCTTGACAAGCGAAGACAATTATCGTACTCAGCAGTATGACTACAACAAACATATACCGAAAGCTTCTGTCGACACGACCCGGCACGGTTCAAAGCAATTCCGTCGATATGACCCAGCACGGTCCTCAAAAAGTCCATCGACAGGACCCGGCACGGTCCCAAATAATTTCGTCGCGACGGTTATTTAAATGGAACTGACTTCCAAAGAATAACTCAACAGAAATTATGAACTACAAACATTTCAATAATTATCTTATTATTTTGTAACCAAATATTTACGCAGACGGTGTGACTACAAACAAATGTAAGCTTTATGCCCTACTCTAGATTTAGAATTTCTATAAGTGTAAAATGTGTATTGTTATCAATATTCTATAAGTTCTGGTGGCGTAGGTACGAGCAGACTAAAAAACATATTAGTTTTAGAATTTTGGAACCCGATTATTATTTCTGAGGAAATAATTAACATACTTTTCGGGTATTACCCACATAATGGATGACTGATGCATGGTAACTAATTATTTCTACCAGCTGTAAAGCCACGTTTTATTTAATAATTCAATCCTCTCCTTTGTTTCGATCATTTTTAATACATCTATTACGTATAACCATGGACAGTCGGTTGTTTTAGGCTTTCAGTCTTAATGTTCAGGACGCCCTAGTCAATGTTTTAATCTATGCGGTTAAATCATAAATTGTGTAAAACTAAGTCATTGAAATATGGGGTTATATCTTTGAAATGATTCTCTTACTATCAATGTACACAATATGACCAGTAACTAAATTTACGCAAAGTTTATTCGTTTTGTTTTAATTATTTTCATGCATCATTATTTTGTAAAAAAAATTGAACATACATTTTTAATGTGATGTTTTTTTTTTAAACTAATTCCTATAACATGTATCTATGAAGAAGTAGTTTATAAATTTTAGGTCTGTTGTAATATTTTTATAGATAAACCTTTCTTTATTGCCCCAAAATTGGTAACCTTATTCGGAAGATTCTCTTCGCAATGGCAATTTCCCATACCGTGAAATTACACCTCGGTTCGCTGCTGTGAAGACTACAAATTCCGGCGATCATTATTATTAAGTAACTTACCGGAAACGGAAATGATGCAATCACGCGCGCAATGCATACAAGGACATTCACGCATTCCTCATACGCAACATTCAACATCAATTTATGCACTTTTCCTATGTGCTACAAACAATAATTTGTTTATGCAACAGTGCTTAATCATATAGTTTTTTATTTACGCTCGATGTAGATACACGCAACAATACAGATTGGCATGTGTGGTGTGTTTGCAACTGTACATAATCACATTTTAAATTTAAGTTCAGGTTTTAAATAACATTGTCATATCAAATGGTCATCATTGCTAAACTTTCTTGTTGACATAAATTGGTAAATTCACACATTTACCTATCGCGATATCGTGTCGGAATGTAGAAATACTTAAGCCTATTTCTGTTTAATTTTAAAGTACGTCTTCTCTGCTTCAATGTCAAGAACCCTTTTAGTTATTACGCAAAATACTGTTTAATTTTTAGGCAGCAAAATGTTACATATGGCAATGTGGCAAAAATATCTCTAGGCATATTGGATATCGAAATAATCAATTTTTTAATGTAAATTCACATGTTTTCTTATGCACTGCACACACTACTAAAGTAGAAGTCAATTCAGCATTTAGATAAGATATATATTTTTGTTTATGTTTATGCATCGCTTATAATAATAAATTGGTCGACAATTGATACAAAGATAATTAGCATACAACTGAGATCTATATGTGAAGCTTACTGGATATGCATGAAATGCGATAGTCCGATTACAGACTCCGAGGTAGACTTGACCTGAAACTATATTACACCATTAGCATATCCGTGTCAGTTTCAATTTAGCTTTGAATTAAAGTGTATCTTTATTTGCAGATGGAGTCTTCTTTCTGGAGTATAGTAAACTTTTTCTTTTTTAATAGTATATTTCATTCAAAGTTTACCAACAATACATATAACAAGTTGCGTTACTTATATTGAGGTTTTTTTTTTTCAAATCAATTATCATCAACTAAATTCAAAGCAGAGAGAAGACTGAGCAAGTCATAAACACAAAAGAGCAATTCACATAAAATGACACTTTTGAAAGCAATAAATATTAGCGTTACTAAAACAAAAGCGGATAGATGGCAAACGAGAATATAGACCACACAGGACGAAACGAAAACACGTCTGTTGCAAAATATGGGGAAAACGATAAAACCGCAACAATGAACCTAAATAAAAAAACACTTCAAAGAAGATCGAAGAAAGAAAGGAAATCAAAATAGATAAAGAAATATCGAAAACTATGTAAAGGAAAAATGCGAATCAGAAACCACCAGACCAGTATTGCATGCAGATATACCCGTCGAAAATACAACATTACATTACTCGCTAACGCAAATCCGAGAAAATGTAAACATGAGGCAGACGTAAAGACTACATGAACAAAAGGAGAAATACGTAAAAATGAAAATATAATGACAACAAGGAGGCAACGATCATGAGAAACGATATATCAAATCCTGCGTTTGTAGCATGTGGCAAATCCTATTTGTCCGAACTAAAACGGTTACCACTTCCTTAATAATTGCGAATTAATCCTCAAGAAATGCATATTTTGTCGGAACTAAATATAAATAAAAACAATAACCAGTTATATATAAATGAAAAGATAATGAAAGTAAAACACACACAGAAGCAGGATGTAATACAAGTAGCAAACTACAGAATAAAGCATTGGATCGTTTAACAATTGAACAGACAGTCAGAGGACAACACGTTGTTAATATAAAAATACAAATATGCATTTTCAAATGTAGCACTCAATCACCACTAGTGTTTATCATAGCTATTACGCGACTAGGCAAGTTCTAGAGAAATGTCATGCTAGCAACAGATTCACTGATACTGCAAAAAAAAAACGTACTATATCAATGTAGGATCTGCAGCTATTTATATAAAATAAAACGAAATTAGGAAAGTCGATAAAACCAACGAGAATTTTAAGCTAATGAATTTAAATGTAAATCAGAATGGAAGCATGTGAACTTGCAGAGAAAAAAGAACCAAGAAGGAAGAAGTAAACATGATACTTTCTCAATGTGTGCTATTTTTAAAAGCAGATGTTATCTAATCAAGAGAATTGAAATGGCTCTCTGAAGAAGAATACTCGAAGAGAACAAAAAGTCTCTTGGAATCTAACTTAGTTTGCAGTGGCCTGATTAAAGAATACACGTCTGGATAGTTACTCAAGTAGAATATCCTTGACTATTATTAAGTTTATCAATGAAAGAATTCAGACGGCTGAATCAGGAAACTCGGAAGCTAATTTTCTATGTACGATTCACTAAAACCAATATTGTCTCTACGTAAAAACTGAGCGATAGGAGGAATATTGCTAGTAAAATTGAATAAGCTGTGGAATGACTAAAGAAAGAAGTGTCACAATACGTAGCTAATTCAGAAGGACTATTCGTTACAAGTTACACGGAAAAAATCCATAATGTATGCAGCAATGGAAGCGAAAACAATATGTCGAAAGAAACATATGCGGAGAAAAGACACGGCGTGGACGATTTACAAGAGACACATGGCATACATGAACATGTCTATGAAAAAGTAACGAACAGAAAAAACAGAATCGCTATTGATAGCTGCAACTAGAACAATTAGATCAAAGCTTGGAAACAAAATATGAATCTTGCCGGATAACTAGAAGGACTAAAGAACTGTAAGAAATTCGGTTTTATAGAAACATTATGTATAGTCCGAAAAACACTTTTAAAAAACAGAAAAAAAATAAAGGGGCGAGTGGGAATATACAATGGACGTCAGTAATGAAAGCTGCTGTAAATATAAAGGGAAACCATTGGATGCAGAAACTAACAAATTCATATCTACTAGGGACAATTTTAAATATAAAACAAGAATATAATCAACGTTGACTCGGTTTAAGTATATTAAACTCACCCATCTCTCCAGGATAAAAGTGAACAAAATCCGGGGAGGATTTTTGTAGCTCACACTTCATCGAAACCTACTAAATATAGGCAGTGAATAGATACTCATACTAATTCGTGTGAAAACATTCAATATATTATTATTAATAATAATAATAATAATAATAATAATAATAATAATAATAATAATAATAATAATAACAGCAACAACAACTACTGGAAACGAATTTATATGGCAGGAACATTATAAAAGATATAAATACATGGGCAGTATCACTAGTAAGATATTCTGGGCCTTTTGTAGGGTGGACAAAAGAAGAACTGAGACAGATCGAGCAGAAGACCAGAAAACTCATAACCATGCATAACGCATTACACCCAAAGTACGATATTGACAGAGTCTACGTGAAAATGAAAGACGGCGGGAGAGAATTGGTCTGCAAAGAAGACTGTGCGAAGCACACAAAAAAGAACTAGAAAAATAAACAATGCAAAAGACTGAAAGGATAATTATGTTAGCGAGAGACACTGAAAACAAGGCCGATAGCCATTAGTTGCGTGCTCTCGTGTAATGAATGAATAAATGAGTGAATGTAGGATTGACATTAAATTCTTAAAGATAAACTAAAATGACCGGAAAATGGGCTGAAATGACTTAAATAAATAAAAAGTAAATGACGTAGAATGACTTTAATTAACTTAAGGATGAATTTAATGACCTTAAGAATGACTTGAATACTTAAAAAATAACTGGAATCCTTAAAAAAAACTTGAATTATCTGGAGAATGACTTAAATGGCTTTGAGACTGACTGATTGTAAAGTGGGTGATCATTTTACATTAAATTAATGCAGAGAAGTAATCCCCCACTTTATATCACAATAAGTACAGGATGTAGTAAGACCAGATACTACACTTTGATCTTGGCCAAAAGGCCAATAAAAGGGTATTTATTTGCTCCACCGCCGTGCAAATTAGGCACAAGGCCGATTTTTAATGTGAGGAGTGAAGGGGAAATGAGAAACAACCCCCCCGGGGAGTAGGGGAGCTGGATAGTGAAAATTGGTATGAAGAGTTTCCCCTACATTGACCAAGGTCTTATATGTGGGGCTGCCCCTATATATGGTCTTTGCTTGCAGTATCTGCCGGACAGATACTACACTTTGATATTGGCCAAAAGGCCAAGGAAAGCGATATTTATTTGTTCCACCACCGAGCAAATTAGGGACAAGGCCGATTTTTAATATGAGGAGTGAAGGGAAAATGGGAACAAACTCCCCTGGGAGTAGGAAAGCTGGATAGTGACAATTGGTATGAAGTGTTGCGTATACATTGACCAAGGTCTTATATGTGGGGCTTCTCCCACATATGGTTTTTGCTTGTAGTATCTGCCGGACAGATGGTATTTATTTGCTCCCCCACTGAGCAAATTAGGCACAAGGCCGTTTTTAATGTGAGGTAAAAACCAGCTCCCCTAAAAGTAGGCAAAAAGGGGGCACTCTGGTTACCAAAAATAATAATTGTCCCAGTATAGAGGGTTTCCCCTCCATTGACTGGTACAAATTATCCTAAGTGCAGCATCTGCCGGAACAGATGGTATTTATTTGCTCCCCCACTGAGCAAATTAGGCACAAGGCCGTTTTTAATGTGAGGTAAAAACCAGCTCCCCTAAAAGTAGGCAAAAAGGGGGCACTCTGGTTACCAAAAATAATAATTGTCCCAGTATAGAGGGTTTCCCCTCCATTGACTGGTACAAATTATCTTAAGTGCAGCATCTGCCGGAACAGATGGTATTTATTTGCTCCCCCACCGAGCAAATTAGGCACAAGGCCAATTTTTAATGTGAGGAGTAAAGGGAGGGGGAAGGGAAAAAGGGGACCAGCTCCCGAGAGGTGGGAAATGGGAGCTGGTTAAAGGTCAGGCATGTGGGGTTGCCCCCACATCTGGTCTTTGCTAGTCATAGCTAGTCATAGCTTGCAGTATCTGCCGGAACAGATGGTATTTATTTGCTCCCCCACCGAGCAAATTAGGCACAAGGCCGATTTTTAATGTGAGGAGTGAAGGGGAAAAGGGGACCAGCTCCCGAGAGGTAGGAAATGGGAGCTGGTTAATGGTCAGGCATGTGGAGTTGCCCCCACATCTGGTCTTTGCTAGTCATAGCTAGTCATAGCTTGCAGTATCTGCCGGAACAGATGGTATTTATTTGCTCCCCCACTGAGCAAATTAGGCACAAGGCCGTTTTTAATGTGAGGTAAAAACCAGCTCCCCAAAAAGGGGGCACTCTGGTTACCAAAAATAATAATTGTCCCAGTATAGAGGGTTTCCCCTCCATTGACTGGTACAAATTATCTTAAATGCAGCATCTGCCGGAACAGATGGTATTTATTTGCTCCCCCACTGAGCAAATTAGGCACAAGGCCGTTTTTAATGTGAGGTAAAAACCAGCTCCCCTAAAAGTAGGCAAAAAGGGGGCACTCTGGTTACCAAAAATAATAATTGTCCCAGTATAGAGGGTTTCCCCTCCATTGACTGGTAAAAATTATCTTAAGTGCAGCATCTGCCGGAACAGATGGTATTTATTTGCTCCCCCACTGAGCAAATTAGGCACAAGGCCGTTTTTAATGTGAGGTAAAAACCAGCTCCCCTAAAAGTAGGCAAAAAGGGGGCACTCTGGTTACCAAAAATAATAATTGTCCCAGTATAGAGGGTTTCCCCTCCATTGACTGGTGCAAATTATCTTAAGTGCAGCATCTGCCGGAACAGATGGTATTTATTTGCTCCCCCACCGAGCAAATTAGGCACAAGGCCAATTTTTAATGTGAGGAGTAAAGGGAGGGGGAAGGGAAAAAGGGGACCAGCTCCCGAGAGGTGGGAAATGGGAGCTGGTTAAAGGTCAGGCATGTGGGGTTGCCCCCACATCTGGTCTTTGCTAGTCATAGCTAGTCATAGCTTGCAGTATCTGCCGGAACAGATGGTATTTATTTGCTCCCCCACCGAGCAAATTAGGCACAAGGCCGATTTTTAATGTGAGGAGTGAAGGGGAAAAGGGGACCAGCTCCCGAGAGGTGGGAAATGGGAGCTGGTTAATGGTCAGGCATGTGGGGTTGCCCCCATATCTGGTCTTTGCTAGTCATAGCTAGTCATAGCTTGCAGTATCTGCCGGAACAGATGGTATTTATTTGCTCCCCCACTGAGCAAATCAGGCACAAGGCCGTTTTTAATGTGAGGTAAAAACCAGCTCCCCAAAAAGGGGGCACTCTGGTTACCAAAAATAATAATTGTCCCAGTATAGAGGGTTTCCCCTCCATTGACTGGTACAAATTATCTTAAGTGCAGCATCTGCCGGAACAGATGGTATTTATTTGCTCCCCCACTGAGCAAATTAGGCACAAGGCCGTTTTTAATGTGAGGTAAAAACCAGCTCCCCTAAAAGTAGGCAAAAAGGGGGCACTCTGGTTACCAAAAATAATAATTGTCCCAGTATAGAGGGTTTCCCCTCCATTGACTGGTAAAAATTATCTTAAGTGCAGTATCTGCCGGACAGATGGTATTTATTTGCTCCCCCACTGAGCAAATTAGGCACAAGGCCGTTTTTAATGTGAGGTAAAAACCAGCTCCCCTAAAAGTAGGCAAAAAGGGGGGCACTCTGGTTACCAAAAATAATAATTGTCCCAGTATAGAGGGTTTCCCCTCCATTGACTGGTACAAATTATCTTAAGTGCAGCATCTGCCGGAACAGATGGTGTTTATTTGCTCCCCCACTGAGCAAATTAGGCACAATGCCGTTTTTAATGTGAGGTAAAAACCAGCTCCCCTAAAAGTAGGCAAAAAGGGGGCACTCTGGTTACCAAAAATAATAATTGTTCCAGTATAGAGGGTTTCCCCTCCATTGACTGGTACAAATTATCTTAAGTGCAGTATCTGCCGGAACAGATGGTATTTATTTGCTCCCCCACTGAGCAAATTAGGCACAAGGCCGTTTTTAATGTGAGGAGTGAAGGGAGGGGGAAGGGAAAAAGGGGACCAGCTCCCGAGAGGAGGGAAATGGGAGCTGGTTAAAGGTCAGTCATGTGGGGTTGCCCCCACATCTGGTCTTTGCTAGTCATAGCTAGTCATAGCTAGTCATAGCTTGCAGTATCTGCCAGAACAGATGGTATTTATTTGTTCCTCCACTGAGCAAATTAGGCACAAGGCCGTTTTTAATGTGAGGTAAAAACCAGCTCCCCTAAAAGGGGTCACTCTTGTTACCAAAAATAATAATTGTCCCAGTATAGAGGGTTTCCCCTCCATTGACTGGTACAAATTATCTTAAGTGCAGTATCTGCCGGAACAGATGGTATTTATTTGCTCCCCCACTGAGCAAATTAGGCACAAGGCCGTTTTTAATGTGAGGTAAAAACCAGCTCCCCTAAAAGGGGTCACTCTGGTTACCAAAAATAATAATTGTCCCAGTATAGAGGGTTTCCCCTCCATTGACTTGTACAAATCATCTTAAGTGCAGTATCTACACTTTGATCTTAGCCAAAAGGCCCCAAAAAGCTTAAAAAGCTAAGAACAGCATCTATTAACAACAGACCTTTTATCTTAACCAAAAGGCCAACCACAAAAGTGTTATAGACATACCGACCGACAGACCGACCGACCGTGGGACCGATGGAGTGATTTATACAGTCGCTTGCACGCGACTAAAATCAACAAAACCGAAAACAGAGAGACAAATGATCAAATAAAGAAAAGAAAAATGGGAAGCGAAACAACTCCACGGAAGATTCATAAGAATGATTAAAGATGAGAATAACGAAAGAACCTGGACATGGATACCAAAAGGACATATAAACCGAGAAACTGAATCTCTAATAACTGCAGCACAAGATAACTCGATAAGAACCAACCGTATCAAAGCAAAGGTCGATAAAACACAAGAAAACAGCAAATGCAGACTCTTTGGACAAAAAGACGAAACGATAAACCATATAGTAAGTGAATGCAACAAACTGGCCCAAAAGGAATACAAAAACAGGCATGACCAAGTGGGGAGGGCGATGCACTGGGAATTGTGCAAACGGCTGCATTTTGAATGTACAGACAAATAATACAACCATAAACCCGCAACAGTAATCAAAAATGAGAACCACAAAATCTTATGGGATATGGACATACAGACGGACAAACCCATCTAAGCAAGAAG
Source organism: Euprymna scolopes (assembly GCF_053919585.1). Classification (NCBI taxonomy): domain Eukaryota; kingdom Metazoa; phylum Mollusca; class Cephalopoda; order Sepiida; family Sepiolidae; genus Euprymna; species Euprymna scolopes. Next base: position 65,579,753 of record NC_136482.1, on the reverse strand, counting down.
ACCAGATGTCGTAATAATCAAGAAAAATCATGTCAAATCGTAGATGTTGGTGTCTGATCACAGGGTTAGTATGATAGAAAAGGAGAGACTGAGCAAATACGCAGAGTAAGCCAGAGAGTTAAAAGGGATTTGGATGATGAAGAACATCAACAAATTACCTAAAATAGTAAGAGCACTATGAACAATTCCGAAAAACTTTGAAAAAAGAATGGGAGAAGTTGGAATCAGAGGAATGACTGCAAAAATACAACGGCTAACGATAATAAAAACGGCTGAAATATTAAAGAAACCCATTGAAAGCGGAGAATAATACGAGCATGCTATATAATGAAGAAGCGCTACAGAGAATAAAGAACACTGAAGCTGCACATCTAAAAGTTCTACACCCCCATCACGCATCCACTCCTAATGACCGCCTCTCCCCCAAAAAGTGATACCAAAGAGCCGAGAAAGGTCAAGGAAGATGAAAAACCGAGGAGAGAGCGCTGACCAGACCTCTGCTGGACAATCGCGAAAATAATGGGATCTTGGGTAGACTTAGTGCGACTAAAATTTCAGTTTAGACCAATGGTCGCGAGAAATCAATGGTAAGTGGCGGTTGCGATGACGCAAATCTATTTGTAAATGCTATCGAAGGAGGTGGAGATAGCTGGAGGTCTGGGGAGACTTGTTGTTACTCGGCTTCTAGAGAACACCGCAAGTTTTCAATCAGATCTTTTATTGACTTGTGTAAAAGCTTCATATGAGGTAATAATAATAATAATAATAATAATAATAATAATAATAATAATAATAATAATAATAATAATAATAATAACAACAAAAACCATTTAAAGCTAAAATAGGAAAAAAACTGGAAAAGGAAATTTATCAACATACCTGAATGGAAAGTAAGTACCCAAACTCAGATAAACACTATGCAATTGATAAAAAAAAGATTTAAACGTGTAAATGTGACTAGCAGGGAGAAACTTAACAAGAAACATCAGAAAGAAAAATTGGAGCAAAATTAGATTAAGAGAATACAGAGACAATTCGAAACATTGCAAGGATCTTCGACAACGATGAAAGCTAATATTGTCAAAATGTAAATGGAGAAAATAAAACCGAATGAACGGACACGGTAGAAAGCAAACGGTACTGATACTCCTTTAATTATCGTGGACTGGTTTCTGTGAAACTGAAAACGTGCCAGAATAGAAAAAGAAGAACACATTTCCTACTATACATAGACGATAAGAACCCGAAAGATGGAAAAGCAGAAGAGAAACAAAATAGCCATGGCATGGATCGAGTACAAGAAAAACATAGAACAGGATCACTCAAGCAGAGATAATTGAATGCCCAAGAATGTAAAAAATACCGGACAAGTTTATCAAGTTAATTAAAAATGCAATTAGAACTTGGAGACTCGAACTGGTAGCTAAAGAACAAAATATAGCTGAGATAAAAATATGTTTTTTAAAGGAGTCCCTATTACCAATAGTGGTTATCATAACTATGATGCCCCTTAACAAAATATTTAAGAACGGCCACGTCGCATAGAAGTTCACTAATACAGATGAAAAAATGAATTGCCTGTATAAGGACGACCTGAATTTTTGCAAGAAAGAAAAAGAAACTAGAGATGCTAATATAAAAAACAAAGAAATACATCAGCCATGTTCTTTAAAACGAATTCGTTATTGTATAGTGTGCATTGCCTGTTATGAGAAGGAGAGAACTAAAGGCTAGGAAAGGTACAGAACAACCTAACTAGGTAGATATGATGGTACTAGGAGGGCGTGAGAACTACAAATAATTGAGAGTTTTGGAAACACACACTCTCAGCACAATAGAAATGAAACAGAACATTGGAATCAAACATATAAAAAGAACAAGAAAATCCTAGAAAATAAACAATATGGTAGAAACAATAAAAACTATAAACACATGTGTATCCCCACAAGGAAAATACTCAGGACCGTCTATAGAATTGAAACATGAAGAACTGAAGCATTTTAACCAGAAGACTAGGAAGCCTGTGAACATGCACTTCACTCTACACCGAAAATGGTGACTGAATCTGCATAAAAACAAAAAAGTCCGAAAAAGAGGGTATGTTTGAACAGAAAACTTTGCGAATAAAACAAAGTATTAGAAAAAGATATAACACAGGGCACAAAAATGATAATTTACGCAGCAAACTACATTGAAAATTGAACACTACAGAAATCACAGAAGCAAAAGATAAAACAATAAAAACATGTGAAAAGAAGCAGCTACACAGACGATTCATAAACATGACAAATGATGAGCCTCACGGAAATAATTGGACATGGCTACGAAAATGACATCAAAACGGGGAAACTATATATTTCATTAGAGCTACACAACATAATGCGATTAAAACCAATAACATCAATTCGTATTATTTTTCATATGACTACTTTTCTCATCTTGAGTGTGATTTTCACAACGTTTCGGTCGATGTAACATCCGACCTCATTCAGGTGTATCTTGTCAGACTCGGGAACATTTCTGTCGACCCGGCAATTTCAACGGAATTTCAAGCGAAATCCTTTATTTGCATCATGTGGGTAGCGTGCTCTTGTTCTCTCAGCCATGACTGGAGAGAGGTCCTAAGTAATTCGCAAATGTATATTTTTAGAAACGTCAATAACACCAAACACATTATGCAAACAAAGAGGAAACAATAAACAAATCCCCAGGGAATGTCATAAACTAAACTAAAAAGGATAAATAAACAGACAAGATCAACTAAGGGAGAAATTATACTAAGGATTGCGTAAATAACTTCATCTTAAACAGTTCGACAAATAATATAAACGTAAATCGGAAGCAGTAATTAAATACGGAAATAACAAATTTTTATGGGACTTGGACCTACAAAATGGTAAACCAATTTAAGCAAGAAAAACATGTGCCATAAGAAGGAAAATACATTCGTTGATTTGCTGTTCCAGCAGACTACAGGCTGACATTGAAGAAAAGGGGGGATCGAGCCACATACGCGGAAATAGCTGCAAGGGATACAGAAGATGGAGAAAGTATAGGTAACAGAAATAAAAATAGTGGGCGAAGCAAACATCATGAAACCCTTCAAACAAAGAATAAAAAATATTAAAATCAAAAGAATAACTGAGGAAATACAACGGATAGTAATAATAATTACAACTGAGATATTAAGGAAACCCCTTGAATGCAGTTACAAAGGCAAAGCGGACATATAAAAAATATAAAAGAAGTAAATCTAAAAACGAAAAATATAAAATAAACTGAAAGTTTTATATAACCTATACTCCCAAATAAAACAGGTCCAGCTTCAACTGGCACCACTACATAATTGGTAAAGGTAAAGATGGGTAGGGATTATCAAAGAAAGTAGAAGTAGAGAGATAGGACGAGTATGTAGAACACTAGGAAGTCTTTTTGGGGGGATATTTTTCATTTAAGTTCCAGTAAAGATCAATAGCCGTTGCAAGCGTGATAGCAATACTAAATGGCAGTAGCGAGAAAGCAAATTAATCCATAAAACATATGGGATGACTGATTTTACTTCAGACTCCAGAGAGCACGACAGATTGTTCTTGAAAACAACATTTGCAGTTGGTATGTGTTTAAACACCTAGGGCGTAATAATAAGAAAAAGTAGAAGACGAAGAAGAAGAAGAAGAAGAAGAAGAAGAGAGAAAGAAAAGGAAGAAGAAGAAAATAAATACCAATATCTGAAATGGGAATTAGTTTGACTTTGGAAATGTAAAGCAGTCAAGGTGATTCCCATTGTAAGTTGAACGCTTGGGGCCAGAACAAAAAGCCACCCTAAATGGCTTAATAAGATTGACAAGACAATTTCCTTTTCTAGTTTTACAAAAGGAGTGCCTGTTGGGAACAGCGAAAGTAGTAAGGTATAGCTTGAATGTCTAAATCAAAGCTGGAAAAAAGAATCAGAAAGTTAAGACTGCTATGAAGCAATAATAATAATACAATTCAGCCACTTTGAACATAAGAAAATCAAGGCGATTCCCATTGTAATTGAAACGCTTGGAACCATAAGAGAAAGTCAACTTAACTGACTTAATCAGATTGATAAGGCAATTTCTTTTCCAATTTTCAAAAGGCTTTCCTGTTAGGAACGACAAAAATGTTTATACAGGTTGAATGTCTTAAATCAAAGAAGTGGACTTTATGATTAAGAAAGAAACTTCAACTAAAAATATCCAAAGGTTTAGAATACTATAACAAAAAAACAACAACAACAAAAATAATAATAATAATAATAATAATAATAATAATAATAATAATAATAATAATAATATATCAGAAACGACTGAAAAAGTATGGGATTCGCCTTCAAACAACCAGACAATAGAACAACAATGTAATAAGTCCCCAGACGTACCTCTTCATCGTACAGTATATCGATACACTAAAACTGACTGGGATAGCTTCCGTACATTTATATCTGATCTACCTCTGCATTCCATGTTTAAAAAGGATGTGTCCTCTATAGTATTAGATCTAACTGAATGGTTAATTGTAGGTATTGACCATTTCATACCCTCTAAAAAGTTTCAGCAAAAACCTAACAGCCAGCCATGGTTCTCTCCAGAATGTGCTGCTGCCATTGCGCACAGAAATCACTTTTTCCACTGCTTCAAACGTAATAGATGTATGGAAACTAAAGCCGTTTTCAGGAATGCCAGCAACCATTGTAAGAAAGTAATAAGGAACGCAAGAGAGTTGTATGCTCAATCTGTTAAGTCCAAAGTAGCTGAGCAGCGGCTTGGTTCCCACCAGTTTTGGCAAATAGCAAACAGAATCCTGAACAGAAGCGTGTGCTCCATCCCAACTATTATCAATGGACCTGAGGTAATCTCGTCAGCATAAGACAAAGCCAAACTCTTTGTCAAGAACTTTGCAGCTAATTCTACCCTTTGCGACCAAGACCGCCAACCCCCAATATTTCCTCCTGTATCAGAAAACACGCTATGTGGTATACGTATATCTGTACGTGATGTTGCGAAGCTAATCAAAAACCTTGATTCGAGTAAAGCAACTGGCCCTGATGGTATTCCAATTATAGTACTCAAAAAACTTCAACCTGAACTAGCGCCCATACTTACAAAACTGTTTAAACGTTGTCTTAAGGAGAATAGTTTCCCATCTCCCTGGAAAATCTCATCAGTATGCCCTGTATTTAAGAATTCATGTGATCGCTCATCCCCCTCTCAGTACAGGCCAATAAGTCTCCTGTGCGTCATGAGTAAGTTGCTAGAATCTGTGTTAAATACAGAAGTAATCAAACATCTCAACAAAAATAACCTTCTTAGTGACACTCAATATGGTTTCCGTTCTGCTAGATCTACAGCAGATGTGCTTACAGTTATATCTCATAGGATTAGCAAATCTCTCGACGGTGGCAATCTTTCTAGGGCAATTGCTCTTGACATATCTAAAGCCTTTGATAGGGTATGGCATAAAGGTTTACTTCATAAGATCACTAGCTATGGTATAGCTGGAAAAGACTTCTCAATTATTAAATCATTTCTTTCTGATAGGTTCATAAGAGTAGTAGTTGAGGGGCAAAAATCAGAAGCTCACAGTATTAATGCCGGTGTCCCTCAGGGGTCCATCCTGGGCCCAACTCTTTTCCTGATCTACATTGATGATCTTACAAATCATATCCTTACATCATTTGTAGACATTTATGCTGACGACACTACCATTTATGGTAGCACATCTAAGACAGTAAACGACCAAGTTCTCTCCAATTCTCTCTCCTCTGATCTTGAGCACGTAGTAAAATGGGGAAAGAAGTGGCTGGTTACTTTTAATGCATCTAAAACCAAGCTTCTCTCTTTACATCATCAACATTCTAATTCACCTTTGTCATCAATTGAAATGAATGGCTCTCGTCTTCAGGAAGCCTCAAGTTTTGACAAGCTTCTGGGCTTGACCATTACTCCTGATCTTAAATGGAACACGTATATCAAATCTGTTGCCAAGGCCGCTGGAAAAATGGTGGGATTTTTCTATCGATCCAGTAGATATCTCACTGCTGATGCTATTCTCTATCTATATAAGAGCCAGGTACGTCCAAGGATGGAATACTGTTGCCACATCTGGGCAGGAGCTGCTAGAAAGGACTTGTCCTGCCTTGATAGAGTTCAAAATAGACTTCGTAGCCTCGTAGGAGATGTCCTTTTCTCCTCCTTGCAACCTCTATCTCACAGAAGAGATGTTGCGAGTTTGTCTCTGATGTATCGTTATTTTCATGGAAAGTGTTCAACTGAGCTTCAATCTATGGTCCCCCCTCGCCAAACTTTCACAAGAAACACTCGTCTAGCTGTAAACACTATCAATAATTTCCCCCACTCTTTATCTGTGCCTAAACCTAAACGTAGATTCCATGAACAAAGCTTCTTTCTTAGAACTGCACGCCTGTGGAATTGTCTAACGTTTTCCTGCTTTCCGGCTTACTACAATATGGTTGTGTTCAAGTCTAAAGTAAATAAGTTCTTGATGAGCCGTTCCATATAAGGTATTAAATTTACCAAATTTTCATTACTAATGATTACTATATTGACCAATTTCTACTGTACACTCTTTAACCCTTATCCTTGAGTGGCCTCTGGGCCTTGATAATGTGGTGATGTCTTTGTAAATAAAATAAAATAAAAATACAACATTGGTTACTAGGTGATACTTTAACTCAGAGGAGATTTGATCTCAAACGTAGACCTAATGGAAATACTAAAAAAGTAAATGAGGAAACAGGTCATGAAAAGTCTCGCTGTAGAAACCCACACGTAGAAAATCAAACCGTAAAAGACGAGCAGTATATAAACGCTAAAAACAATAGGACTCAGAACTGCGAAACAAAAAGATATAACTTATGATGAAAGTTTACGTAGAAGACATAATAAGTCTTATGCACGAAAAATTACAAAATTCCCATATTTAATGACCCTTGAATAGAGGAAATTTAATATAAATACATAAAAAGGAGATCAATACCCTCATGTACACCCTGACAAACATTACCACATATCTAAACAGTCTAATATATGCACGGGCCCAGAAAATAAGTATGTAATTTAGTAGAAAGTTAATCTTAAAAACATCGACCAAAGACCTGATGGAATATCAGACTGGAAATTTAAATTTAAAAAACACAATAGGAAGCCTAAGTAGTAGAGAGGATGAAATATCAGTTAATAAAGTAAAACCGCAGAGACTTATTAAGCAAAATAAAAAATAAAGCAAGGCCCATCATCAAAAGAAGGAAGGTTGAAACAATAAATATACAAAGCTAGATAGTAAAACTAAACAAAATCTTCCAAAAAATGAGACCAATTCTATCAGAATGTAAGCGGAGGAAAAACAAAAATGACCAACCAGACGTGACAGAAAGTAAACTTTGTTGGAGCGAGATATGGGAAAAGCGACAAAATCACAAGATAAATGGCGAATGGCTGAAATGGCATAAAAATCGAACTATAAACAGATCAAATTTTCAAAGAAAAATTAGAGAACAGGTCACGACAGAATACATCCATTGTTATTTTTAAAATTAACTAAACTACCTGGGAGGCTGATTCAAAAAATGCAAATATCTTTACACACACATTCTACTGGGTGTATGACAAAGGAAGAATTACGCTGATACAGAGAGACATTTAAAAGGAACTAACCTCAATAACTGTAACCGGCTAACCAAATATGGGTAAAGTCTTGACAGCATTATCAGGATAAAAAATTGCTACTCTCTTAATATTTGTTGACGACTTTTGAAAAGGAAAACAGTATAGATAGTATATTATACATAGAGAAAAAATATTCTGTAAGAAGTAACTGTTAGGGAAAACACATAGCCATGACATGAATTGCCTACAAGAAAGCACACGATAGAATCCCTCAATCATAGATTATAGTAAAAGATGTATTTACTGGGGAGATAACCTATGACTATTACCGTTGATCATAGTCATGGTGCCTATTTCCAGCGTACTATGGAAATGCTAAACCGGATACAAGTTTACTATTATGGTCGATTTTATGAATGTATATGGGCGTCCTAGAATTTTTCGCAAAAATGAAACTATAGATGGAAATTAAGACGACCAAAATCTTCATCGCGGATATCTGAATGAAATTCGGATTGGAGAGTGAACTTCTAGAACCAGAAGGGGAAAACTTGATGCAATAAAAGGTATAGAACTATGCAACTAAGTGAAAATAAGGGCAGTAAACGAATATGACAGCTACACATATGTATGAGTTCTTCAAGCATAAACTATAAAATTCTGAGAAACAAAAGAGAAAATATTAAAATTCCTAAGAACAAGAACACTCTTGAATCGAAATTATTTAGTAGGCACCTAATAAAATGAATAAAATATAAGTAATATCAATAGCAATAGATTCCGAATCGTTCAGAAGCTAGACCAATGAAGAACTGAAGCATCTTAATCAGGAAACCAACAATCTAAACCAGAAGACCAATACACTCATGACATTAAATAATGCATTACACACAAAGTAGGATGCCACGTAGGAAACACAAGACACAGAAAATAACTAGATATTATAGGAGAGTGTGCGACTGACACAATATAAGTCGTAAAGCTACATGATAAAGAACACAAAAAGACTTATTGCAGCAAAAGAGACTGTAGAAATGTAACAGATAAAAACAAATAGGCAAGGAAAAATTAAAATAAGAAAAAATAAACAGCTATGTAGACGATTTATAAAGATGTTAAACGATGAGATTCACAAAGAAACTTAGACATGGGTGTAAAAACGAAACCTGAACAGAGAAATTGAATCACTAATAACAGTCACATAATATAAAACGATCACATCTAAACATATCCAAATAAATATTATCAAGACCAAAGAAAACACCAAATGCAGCCTATGCGCACAATCAGACGAAACAGTAACTCAGATAATAAGTGAATGTCGCAACCTCAAAAAATAATAGAATAATACATATACCGATGTGAGGACGCTGTACACTGGGAACAACGCAAACGATTGGATCGTAATTATTAAACAAATAGTGCAAGCAGAAATCGGTAGCAAAGCGGAAATCATAAACGCTCATAAGAGATACGCCATCCAGGCAAGTAGACCATATTTCATAATAGTTAACAGGAAAGAGTAAGTTGTCATACCATATAGTTAGCTGTTTTTGCAAACATCGTGTTGAAGATCAAGGGGCAGATAAACGGAGCAAATAAACGGTACGGCGCAGACACTTGAAAGGCACACGGAAGATGGAGAAAGTAAAAAAACAGCAATGCCAGTGGGAGAACAAAGGAGTACTCCAGAATCCTTGAAAAATGTGAGAAATTGGAATCACAGGCATTGCTGAGAGGATACAACGCATAATCATTAAAACACCTAGATTGTGATAGTTCACATAAACTCAAAATATTAATCGTTTACTGCAACAGAAACGAAAGAATATAGAAGAATACCGTATTGTACCAATAAGACTGCAACTTAAATTAGCTCTTCTATGCTCCCTGTAAAATAAAATTAAAAAAAAACAATTTAGTGTTAGCATAAACTGGCACCACGTCAAATAGTCGTGAAGGGTTGGATGGAATGGAAAACCGGAAAAAGTACTAAGCAAACTTCGAGGAGGCTTGTTTCCACGCAAGTTCCAGTCTCGTTGCTAGAGATAAACTAATGGTAAGCAGGTGTTTCGAAAACGCAAGATTATTTGCAAACGTTATATAATATGATGTAAAGTATAGAATATCTGCAAAAGCTAGTTGTGGCCCAAACTCCAGGGAACATCGGAGATTGTTGTCAGTGATTAATCACTGATGATTGCTTGTGTAAGAATTCTTAGAGAATAATAATAATAAGACAGAGCAAGAGGAATAAAGAAGACGAGAAAATATAGGAAAAGAAATTCATCTAAAATAAAGCAAATAATACGAAATAAAAAAGGAGATTACGGTTTGTTCTTATGTTAAGATTGAATGAGAAAAGCACAATATCTGAAGTAAACACTAGGGCAGTAGATATTTTGGTATAGGGAGGTTATTATTCAATCAAAAGAAAATGAAGTGAAAGATATAGGTAGTAATACGAACAAAACAATAAAAATGAATGCAGATCTTCACTCCAACAAGTGATGTTGATAGGTTATATGTGAAAATAAAAGATGGAAAACCGAAATTTATAGGTGTATGACGATGCGCTAAAAAGAGGGCATTAATCTGAAAGTCTACATCTCCAGGTGTAATGACTAGATCATAAAGGCTGTGTTAAAATCTGAAAACTTGCAAGAAAGCGAACTAGTAACGTGGAAGAAAGTTTAGGCAATAAGAGTAAAAAAAAGCGAAAGATTAATGAATTTAAAAGAACATGTATTTTTATAGAGTAGAATTCTGCCAGAAACAGTAGTCATCGAAATTAAAACTGGCGAGGCGATAGTTGCCAAAATGTAACTTAAATGTTTGGATAGAGCACTACATGGAAAAACGCTTATGACGAATTATGTGAAGTATCTTTGGAAAAAAAGGCGGAAAGTCATGTGTCGACTGTGTGGGCAGGAAGTTGAGAATATAAAACACCTACTCTTTAATTGTGAGAAGTTAGCTGAAAAGGAGTATAGGAAACGGCATGACAATATATGGGATATATGCAATGGAAGAGGGTAGGGATAAAGTAAAAATGGTCCGAGTATGTTTCAGAAGAAGAGAAGTAAAATGTTGATGAGGTGATAATATTGTGGGATATGACTATCCAATGTGATTATTTAATTAAAGCAAGGAGACACAATTTAGTTTTATTGAAACAAATGAACACAAAACAATGGTCATTGTTCTAGCAGTGCCAGCTGATTTGAATCTTAGAGAATACGAAAACCATCGAAAAGTTCCAAGACTTTAAAAAGAAGATAAAAATATTGTAGAAATTGAAGAAAGTATACGTTGTACTTGTTTAGATGGGCGCCATTAGGAGTATGAGAAAAAGGTTTAGCACGTATATTAAGAACATTTGTGTCCGTTACAATGTGTACGTACTTGAGCAGACTGCTGTATTTGCAACCGCCAGAATCATATGAGAAATTGCTGGAATACTGGGAGGAACAATACTTATAACAGATGATCATTTGTTATGATCCAAATATCAGCATAAAATCAGCAAATAACAAGAGCCAGGCACAGAATTTGGCAAAATAAATAATAATAATAATAATAATAATAATAATAATAATAATAATAATAAAAATAAAATTATTTAATAATTGCAATGTATGCACTAACTGTAGAAGATGTGTAGGTAATAAAATAGGACTTATAATTTTCAGTTTTTTTTAAATACAAATACTTTCAATTTATTAATTCTTTTAGTATTTTGTGAAATTTAGCTGCAGCAGTTTGCCGTAGTATTTTATGAAGTTCTGAAAGGGTCGTTGAATACTCTCACAATTAAAATAACTTTTTTCCACTCAAATAACTTCGTTTCATTTGAGTGTCGCGATGGAAATCGATTTAATAGACAACTATTTATTCTAATTCGTGATTTATTTATTAGATGCATTTCCGTTATTAATTAGATGCACTTCAGTTATTAATTAGATGCACTTCCGTTATTAATTAGATGCACTTCCGACAATCATTTAAATAAATCACAAAAATGCTTTATTACTTTTATTAATCATTTCATTTTACGGACAATTTCTTAGAATAAACTTCGTATAGATGTTTATAAATAGAAAACAATTATATTTGTCTTCCTATATCAGTGCGTTTTATCTAACATCAATGAGTAAAATATATTTAACTTATAAAGTCATTTTTTTAATATTAAAAAAGGGATAATGACTACTACACTTACTACGACGACTTCTACTAGTAAGAATAATAAGCTTCATTCAAGATAACAAAGCGTAAAACCAATTCCACCGGATAGATTACGGTTATAACTCATTATATTACTTGCAAAAGCATCAGTCATAAGAATACAGGAAGTTTCTTAAATTACAGAAAGAAAATTACAATGTACCGCACATCTATTTATATATTTCGTTCATGACCAGCAACCATATGATCTAATATTTTATTAAAGATTTTATAATTTGTCTAATAACTTCAGCCGTCTATTTCATATGATAGCAAACACGCATTAATGCAAGAATACAATGACTTAAGTTGGTTAGGATATATATCACGTTCGGAAAAAACTGTATAACATGACACAAAAAAAACAGTTTAAATTATTCCTCGTTACATTTCACAAATACATTTATCCTAATGCAGTTGCCACAAATTTTACATGATTAGCCATTTATTTTAACTGTCGAAATAGTGTACGTATAGCCGAAGATGTGTTCCAACCTAAGGTGAAATAAGCACCGATTTACTGCTGGGCAAAATATATCTTTATGATGATAAATTAAAACTAAGCTACAGTAGCTAATAGAGAACAAAATTAGTTTAACAGAAACTAATTCTTCACAAATGCTTTCATATATAAAATAGATAACAAAATAAAGACTCGGAAATTTTTTGAAGCTCCTACATGCATCAATCTATAATATATGAGATTTTTAAAAGTGTGAATGGATTTCAATTTAAAATAAATTATCGTGATCCGGAGTAATTATTTCGTTTGCGCATGCCCCCATGCTTCCATGAACTCATATTTTATTTGGAAAATGTAAAAATTCCATTTGTTGGATTAAATTACATTTACACACGCATACACACATACACAGAGTCACACAGACACACAGCTATATAAATGTATACATATATTTATATACATATAAAATTTACAAACATACACGTGTAAATATACAAGCTTATATGTATGTACACAGATAACCGAATACCCGTCTCATGATTGAGAATCTACCTTGATAATGAAGAATTTGCACGATGTTTGCACAATTGTCAGAATTTTATTATTCTGTGTAATAAAAGTTGTAAACTTAACAATAGACTTGTCATCTTAGGAAAACCTTATGGGAAAAAGTTTCATCAGAATCAATTCACATAAAATTCTGAAATTTTACTACCAAGCCTTCAGCATTGTTCTCCATATATATATATATATATATATATATATATATATATATATATATATATATATATATATATATATACATATATATATATATATATATATTCTTAAAAATTTAACTATATATATATTGATATATATATATGTATTCTTAAACATTTAACTATATATATATATATATATATATATATATATATATATATATTAAATAAAATCTTGGATTGTTTAAGAAAGCATTCTATAAATTCTACCTCTACATCGAAGCATTTGGCTTCGCGTATATCTATCGTGTTTCTCCTCTCTTTCATAAACTAAAACACTAATAAAAGTTTCCTTTATCTTTCGCTATTTATGCTTCTGCTGTTCAATTTTAAATTTCCATATATATATATATATATATATATATATATATATATACATATATATACGTGTTGCTGTGTGTGTCTGTGCGTCTGTGTGTGTCTGTGTGTATGTATATACATATGCGAGTATACCTACTACCTCAGAGAGATGAACGCCTCTGCCTTGCAGAGTTTTAGGTCACCCTTAGGCAAGGTGTAGTACCTGTTAGCCTCCTTCTCAAGTTCTGGAGGGTTACTATATTGTGAGAACTAGGGATATATATATATATACATATGCATGTTTGCTTGCTTATGTGTATGGGTGAGTATATGTCTAGCTGCCGGAGAGGTTAAAACTCCGTGTTAATACAACATGCACACTATGCTACTTCTCAGTCATCTCAATATTTCAGTTTGTCACTGTGCAACCTATGGTAGGGTGCAAGAAGGTACAATATGTGCAGCACAAGCATGTTGTGTCGCGATCGTTATGTGCAGATATCTTTCGAAGAAAAACAGTAAAAGTCCTATGGCGATAGATGAGTGGAGACGTGCACAGGCTTAGCGGGCTAGAAGTGCATAGCTGCAAATCTGCACATAGGCGGCCAGTGATTTATCTAACATCGTCGACTAAATCGTTTATAGGACGGAAGCAACTTTGGTGGATGATCTGGCGGCTGAGCAGCCTTTTCTAGGGATACACTGCTCACCCATGAATTTGGGTAGGGTCTAGAAAAGGTGACCTATAAATTGGCTACCTTTTTATTAGCTGGTCGGCTTCCTGCGGTCGGCGGCTGCTCTATATTTGCAGGAGAAACAAGATAAAGTTGAAGAAAAATAATAAACAAGGAAAATCAAAATTTTATCAGGAGAGGAATAACCTAACTGTTGCTACGTGGAATGTGAGAACTTTTCTAGATGTCCTGGATAGTGAAAGACCTGAACGTAGGACAGTTATTGTTGCAAGAGAGCTCGCTAGGTACAGCATAGATATTGCGGCATTATCTGAAACACGATTTGTGGAACTGGGCTCATGATACACCTTTTTTGGAAAGGAAACCCATCGGGGCTGAGACGAGTAGGTGGAATTGGCTTTGCAGTGCGTTCTGATTTGGTGAAGAGGATTGAACAGCGAATCTGTGTGAGTGACAGAATTATGATGATGCGCTTCCCTCTTGCACACAGTAGGTATATGACTATTTTATCTCTGTATGCCCCATACCATGGGTCATAATGAAGACACCATCACGGCGTTTTACCGAGATCTCAGTCGTACAATTTCCTCTATTCCTTTATATGAGAAGATCTTACTCATGGGTGATCAAAAGGCAAGGGTTGGCAAGGATCATCACACCTGGGACTCACTTGGCCGGTTTGGTGTAGGTAGGGTCAACAGTAATGGTCTGCATCTTCTCCATCTATGCTCTCAGTTTGACCTTGCTATCTGTAACACTTTCTTCAGCCACAAAGAGGTCCATAGGTTTACCTGGACCCATCCTCGTTAAAAACAACGTCACTTGATTGATTACATTATTTCCAGGACGGCAGATTTGCGGGGCGTCTGTAGTGTGCGTGCTATCCGGCACAGATCACGTTTTGGTACGCGGGAAGTTGAAAATCTGTAAAGGAGGAAGTGTAGGTTGGGTGGTGTTGGGATTCCTAGGCAGCTTCATGTGTCCAGGCTGGATGGTCCAAGTGTACGTGAAAGCTTCGATCCGTAGTTAATTTTGCTGATTTTGATGGGCCGTGAGCACATTTTAAAAATTCAATCTATGAAATAAGTGTGGATGTTCTTGGCTTCCGAAAATCTAAACATCAGGATTGGTTTGATGATAATGATTCTTAAATTACTCAACTCTTAAGTGCTAAATATGAGTCGCACCATAAGATGTTGTCTGCCTTTCATGGAGGTCGAGAGTCCCACCAACAGTCACTTAAAGCAAACAAGGGTATTTTCTAAAAGCGACTCCGCCAAATGAAAAATCAGTGGTAGGCTAAACTCGCCAACCAAATTCAGATGGCTTTTGATTGTAAAGACCTCAAACGCATCCACCATTTGCTTAAAAAAGCTTTTGGTCCTCAAACACTATCTACATCTCCCCTACTCTCAAGTGATTGAATTGGCCTTATAAAGGATCCTAACAAGATTCTCCTTCATTGGACCGAGCATTATTCTGTTCTTTTTGACAACCCCTCTAATGTTGATGA
Source organism: Euprymna scolopes (assembly GCF_053919585.1). NCBI lineage: Eukaryota > Metazoa > Mollusca > Cephalopoda > Sepiida > Sepiolidae > Euprymna > Euprymna scolopes. The sequence goes on along the minus strand of NC_136482.1, from coordinate 65,564,145 downwards.
GGACGTCATCATTGAATTTTTATCACAACAGAAGCTTATCCACGAAATGTCTGTGTTCCCATCTGAGAATGAAATTAGAGATGCAATCATGGAAGTGAGCGTTTGGAGGGCTCCAGAGCTTGATGGTATTCCTGTGGAAGTCTTCTTACATGGGGGTAATAAACTTGTTCATGAAATTCTTCATCTTATCACTGATGTTTAGAAGGGTCTTTCCGTCCATCAGGATTGGGTTGATGCAATTCTTATATCACTGTACAAGGGAAAGGGGCCCAGGACCGACTGTGAAAGTTATCGTGGGATAAGTTTGTTGGAAGCAGTTGGCAAAGTATGTTCCAGAGTTCTACTCAATAGATTGTTAAAGTATATTTGTCCATCCGTCATTCCAGAAACCCAAAGTGGCTTTCATCCGGGCAGAGGAACCACGGACATGATCTTCTCTGCTCGGAAGTTGCAAGAGAAATGTAGTGAACACCGTGTTCCGCTTTATCAGGTGTTTGTTGATTTGACTAAGGCTTTTGATACGGTGAACAGAAGTGCCCTATGGATAATTCTGGGGAAGTTTGGATGCCCATCTCAATTTCTACGATTAATCAGGGAGTACCACACTAATATGAAGGATCGCCTGAACTTCAACGGATGCCTTTCAGAACCCATATCGGTTGACAATGGTGTGAAGCAGGGTGATATCCTAGCACCTATACCTTTTTCAATTTATTTTGCAACTATGTTATCGTATGCCTTTAGGGAAAGTTCTCTAGGTGTTTATTTGCGTTTCAGAACCACAGGTAGTGTCTTCGATCTTCGTCGTTTTCATGCTTCTACAAGGACCTTTCAGCACCTGGTTCGTGAATTGCTTTATGCGGATGACGCCGATCTCGTGAGCCATGGTGAGAGGGATATACAGGGTATCATGGATCTGTTTTCGGGGGGCTGTACGTCTTTTGGGCTTACTATTAGTCTTAAGAAGACTATGGTCATGTTCACACCTCCGCCCGGTAGTTTGTATGTGGAACCAAATCTTTTTGTCAACAACTAGAGACTTGCGGTGGTTGAAATATTTGTGTATTTGGGTATGACTCTCGCCTGAGATGGAACCCTAGATGCTGAGGAAAACTATATGATACAGCGTGCCACAAATACTTTTGGTGGCTTAGAGAAGCGAGTATGGTCTTATAGGGGTATAACTATTCATACAAAGATCAGTGTCTATCAATCTTGTATTTTACCATCCCTGCTTTACGCTTCTGAGGCCTGGATAACTTATGGTAGACACATAAAAGTCATGGAGAGAGTGCACCAAAAATTTCTGAGACACATTCGGGGCATCAGGTAGAGCACTTTTGTACCTGATATGGATGTTCTCATGCGGGCTGACGTACCTTGTATCGAGAAGTTGATTATACGCAACCAGATGAGGTGGGCTGGACATCTGACAAGGATGGACAATGATAGATTGCCAAAGCGCATGTGCTATGGTGAAATTACACAAGTAAAGCGTCCACAACATAAACCGAGGAAACGCTTTAAGGATAACATCAAAGATAATTTTAAAGCTCTTGGTATTGACGTGTTCAGTTGGGAAAGTGCTTCCAATGATCGTAAAAAGTGGCGCTCCTTGGTCTATCATAGCTGTGATTGTTTTGAGAAAAAATATGAGCATGCAAAATGAAGTGTGATATCCGGAAGAAAGATTTATCAGATATATCAGGTCTGTCGGAGGATTTCATGCAGAACCACACCTGTGATTTATGCAGTAAAATGACTTTATCCGGAGCTGGCCTAGCTAGCCACAAGCGTTCACATGGAGATTAAGCTTTCTTTGATGAATTGCAGGGCACATATGTTCTGTTTGTTCTGTGGTCTGTAAATCGAGTGGAGGCCTTGTCATATGTGCGTTCACAGTAGAGCAGCACCAGTTGGCATCCCTCAATCTCAGCTTAAGTGTGACCTTCTCAGGTGTTTTTACCAGCTTCCTACAGGGATTTTTTCAGAGAGTTTTTTTTTTTTTTTTTAAATTTTATTTTAAGTACACCTATACCAAATATTTTTTTAAAATCCAGAACGTCTCTCTGCTTCCACTCAGGCGGCCGTTTTATTTATAAAGGGCATATTTGCATAATAAACTATACACCGTTGACAATGAGGACTCATATGTCAAACTATTATATGAGATGGAGATGGAAAAAACAAATATGAACTTTTAATACAAATAAACATGATCTGTTGAAAACTCCTATCATAATTTCAATCAATGATAGACGCACCACATCACAAGCACAGTAAGTGCCACCACATCACTTATCTCTTAGTATATGCAGACTCTCGGTACCCAGGAGATTTTAACAGGGATTAACTTTAACATCAGAGTCTTTTATGATAAATGGCCTCCTTATAGGTTCTCTCAATTAACTGTTAACAATCAAATAACTAGAAAACACCCTCACTTGAATTTAGTTGTTTCTCACAACTAACATTATTGTACCAGTACAAAGACTTCAAGAAATATTGAAATCGGATTGTGAGAAGTTGTTATTACAGGTAAAGTTATGTAGTACCATTAAAACGTTCAGAAGATGAGGGTGTAGAAAAAGACCACAGCGACCAAAAATATTAACTACCAGTGCTTCCAGAACAGCGATAAAAGTGTAATGTTGCTCTCCAGAGATATATACCATATAACACCACCATCACACCGCTGAACCAGATCTCTTATTCTGCGTGACTCTAGATTGTTATAAAACGGTCCCTAAAGTCCCAAAGCAAAACCACTAAAAGTCCAGCGCAGTGAAGATACCCGACGCTGGAAATAGAAGCTCTAAGATCATATGAATTTTTGTTGAAAGACATTCTTAAATTAAACGATACTTTCTCAACTGAGTGTAGGTATAGCGGACTCAGTGGAAAATATAGGACAGAAGTAAGTGAACACAGTGAGGGAACTCGACTGCTGGAATTTAGCTCTTTCCAAGAGAATAAAACAAACATGTAGACAAACATACAGCGAAAGCCGAAAAGAAAATAGTAAAGCAAAATGCACGACAATTCTGCCGAAGCCTAATAAGGGACACGAACAAAGAGTCAATAAGCTGTTCGTCATGAATGATCTCAAGCTGTACACCACTCATGACGTAACTCGACTCCTACAGATATCGGAATGAAGTTTGGTTTTGACAAATGTGATTAGTGCCCCATCAGCTCAGTAAAGGAAGTTCGATTAAATTAACCTTCATCATCTCCGTGTTTACAAAGCCATTTGTCGGAAGTAACGTCAGCCAAATTTTTATCTACGAATGACCAAAACTGTATAGAATGTGCCTTTTTTAAATGCAAATATAAAAATAGAAGTGTTATTCAAACACTCTTTATTTGAATTTTTATAAGAAAATCATAACCTTTATAATAATAAGAATATGTTTATAAAATGTTTTATACTGTATTTTTTCACTTTTATAATAAAAATATATTATGTTTATTTTATAATTATGAACTGTTTGTTCCTCAATAATATGTTTATGAATTGTTTATTCTTTTTAATTCATGTACTGTTTTTTATTTTTTTTATTTTATTAATAAAAATAAATTATACACAGTTTTTTTATATTTATGGATAGTTTTCCCCCAATAATATGTTTATGAACCGTATTTTTGTTGTTTTTATCAAACAAAAATAGAACTTTCATAATGAAATATATATTATGAACTGTTTTCCAAACGAAATGAAACAAACTTTATTTTTATTGTTACCAGAAAAGATCTATTTCCACTTTTTATTTTAGTAAGGACGGATTACTATTTCCTTATGTTTTTTACTAAAATATTTTATCCTTTTTACTAAAATAAAATTTATTTATGGTAAATGTCGGTAAAGGAATTTTGGCAGATGACTATTAAAAATCTCATTTCATTTAACTAATGGAAAAAGCAACCAGTTAATAAATAATTTTAAACAAAATTTCTTAAAATAAAACAAATAACTGTTCATAAATAATGAAAATAAAAACAGTTCATATTTTTATTAAAAAGGTTATAATTTTGTTATAAAGTTCAAACAGTTTTAGACTGTTTGAACAAACCTTCTATTGTTATATTTGCATTAAAAAAAGGTGCATTCTATACAGTTTTGGTCATCTGTAGCTAAAGATTTGTCTGATGTTACTTCCTCCAAATGGCTTTGTAACCCCGGGATGCGGGATGTTAATGTAACTGAAAGTTCAAACTGATCACATGGAACGACGAACATATCAGGCCTAGAAGAGCAGAACAGATAACGATATCTTGACAGAAAAGAGACTCATTCAACTCAGCATGCAACGATAAATATATTCTCCGTGTAAGCAAAACCTTTAAAACTGAACTTATAAACTAAAGCCAGATCACTACAATTAAACATGTAGTCATGCACGAGATAACTTACAGATTTGGCATGTTTGCCACAAACGACATAAACAGATTAGACACTGAAACGCAGAAAACGTTGACACTATACAAAACAACTTACAGAAAAGTATTATCTAGGCGATATCTGTCCTAGGAAGCATGGAGTATGTCACTTAGAGATTGATCATAAGCATCCTGTTAATATCGCGCTTACTGCGAAATATCTAGTGAGCCTCAAAAAAGTATACCTGAACATGGTATCTCAGTATCACAAGAGCCAGAAGAACTACGTCCATCAAGAAACTGGCTATACTTCTTGTGCAGGGCTGTCTTACAAATAAGTCCGAATCAAAAAGGAAGCTTGCGAAAAAAGCCCAGCCCAAAACAGTCGCCAAAATGCATTAACAATTTCATTGCCAAACCTGAAAGAATGTATGAATCAACAGCGTAGGGTTAAATTCAGTGAGGATTAAAAGAATAAAAGTTACTTTATAAACTGGCTTAAAGGCGGATCGTTCTCCTAGGATCAGGAGAGGATTATAATAGCTGCTCAAGATAAAGTCTTGATGACGGATACTTTTTAATACATTAGTAGTCTGACCAATTACGAGTGCAGGTTCTGCAAGATGGAATTAGAGAATATGAGCCAGCAGATATCTAGTTGTGAGGCTCTTCTTGAAAACGGCTACTATACAATGCGACATAATGGAGTATGTAACTATATTCAGTAGGCAGTTTGTAAAAAGTTGAATATCGATTTCAGCACTAATCCCTATGTACATATACGAGATATAACTATGCCTATGCAATTAATACATCCACAGTACCTTGAATAGAAAGCTATTAATTCTAATATAGTTGTATGAAACGAGAATGCGTATGAGGACACCTTAGTAATATTTAGTGCTATCAATGATGCTGGGTAAAACATGTCTCAGGGGAAATGTTAAAGTAATGCCTAGGGCCTATTGATGACACGAAAAGAACTTAAATCTTAAGAAAATCTCTCTTATTCTGAGAAGTACATTTACTCATGAAAAAAGAGTTTCAAAAACTACTTAGCTCAAGAGAGATTAAATAATTCTATTTAAAGAGGTGGTTAGAATCTTCAAAACATGTATTTGTGGAATATACGGAATAGCAAGTGAATATCTTTCATTCGCAATGATACCCAATTCCCTGTTTGAACAAACTAAAATTTGTTTGCAATTTTAATACTAAGTTGTTTTGATATTCGTAACAATTTACTTTAGGCTGACTATACTCATGATGACAAGCGCATGTTTACAAAAAAATTTAGCTACTCTTGAGTGCTGTTTACTAAGTACTAGAATTTTCATCCATAAAACACAGTCACAAACAAATACACAGATACACACACAATCGCCCCCCCACACACACATATATATATATATATATATATATACAAAAACATTTTAAAAACCAACGTCAACAAACAAAAACAAGACTACATATTTAAACATTTTTATATTTTCGTAAAAACCTTAATGCATAATCTCTATACATAAGTAAACCAGCAGGGCTTCCCAGCTTTACCCGGAACCGTATAAAAAAATGCGAACAATGAAGTTGATTTTGAACATACCTATTATTCTTAGGATAGAGGAATTTTTTTATGTCTATGTATCATTTGCTATCTCCAGCAAAAATACTTTACCAGCCCTAGGACGGGTATTACACATGTATGAAATAAATGTACCTTCCCTAGGATAGGAAATTTACAGAACGTATATGAAAGAATATTACCTTCACTAGAACGGGTAATGTACAACACATAATAAAATAATTTTACCTACCCTCGGATGGGTGATGTAAATGCATATATAAAACAATTTAACATACTCTGGGTAGGTACTGTACAACATATATATAATATTTTTTCTCGCCAAGGCTACGATAATTTTAAGAAAAATGAAGCCATTTTTAGAAGATGGATCATTAGGGTTTCCAAATAATTACATAGTTTTTTAATGATTAAGCAACTCTTTTTCACCATAAATGTCAACATTACTAGGTTTCTACCTTCCCCATTATCGTCACTATAATTTTAAGAAAAATTATGGAATTTTTTGAAGATGTCCCAGCAGGATTTTCAAATTAATACATAAATACATTGACACGGTTAATGATTAGACAATCCTTGGTTCATTAAAAAAAATCACATTAATATGTTTCATTTTCTTTCCCCGCTACCGACACCTAAACTTTTTGAAAAAAGACGCATTTTCGGAAGATTACTTTACAGGTTTTACCAATAAATGCATAAATTCTTTGAAACTTAATGGTTAGGAGACCCTTGCTTCACTACAAAATCCCATTATCCTCTCGAGTACTTACACCATCATGTTTGATGAAGTGATATAATTTCTTGAACATAACTCAGCATGTTTTTCAAATAATTACATAATTGCATTGACACGGATAGTGATAAAACTTTTATTTTACCATGAATTTCGATATTTTTACCATGAATTTCGATATTACTGTAGTTCTTTCCTCCCCACCATCGACAACAGAATAGTGAGAGAAAGGATGTCATTTCCGGAATATGATTCCACAGGTATTCTACATTTTTTGAATATGACATTGTTGGAGATTGCTTTGTGAACCCAAAACGGACATTACTACCTCCAGCTCAACCCCAAAAGAAAACGTTTGGTAATCACTAGAGAACTCCAGATCACGTTCAAAAGCTACGTAATCATGCTTCTTTCTATCCAGCGTGACGTGATTTATGGATGATAATTTTGAAAATTGGGAAAAATATGAATCACCTTCTAAAGAAACTGGCACAGTTAATCTTCACAGAACGACAACAATATATATGAATTAGAGATCGTAAACTGCTTCAATAATTTCCAGGACTGACACCATATCTCACATTATTAAAAATATAAAGAAATAAAGTAATTTTGAAATCGTAAACTGTTTTAGCCATTTCCGGAACTAACCTTATATTCTCCTCTCCCACTATAAAAAATACATGAAATAAAATAATTTTGAAAGCTTAAACTCTTTCAGGCATTTCAGAGACTGAATTTATACCCACCACCCTTATTTCATCCCGGCAACGTTATCTCTTCTGTTATTATATATTTCTAGCTATCTCATTTAATCCCTGGATATGGCAAGTCTTCAGTCAGCATATACTTTCATCTATCTCATTTAATCCCGAGCGACGTCAGGTTTTCTGCTAGTATTTATTCCCATCTATCTCATTTAATCCTGGTCGACGTCAGAGTTCTGCTAGTATATATTTTCAGCTGTATCGTGTTATCCTGGGCGACGACAGGTCTTTTTCTAGTATATATTTTCATCTATCTCATGCAACCCCGAGCGGCATCAGTCTTATGTTAGTATATATTTTCATCTATCTCATTTCATCCAGAGTGACGTCAGGTCTTCTTTTAGTATATATATATATATATATATATATATATATATATATATATATATATGTGTGTGTGTGTGTGTGTGCGCGCGCGTGTGTGGGTGTGTGTCTATATATCGATCTTATTTAATCCCGGGCAACGTAAGATCTTCTGCTAGTATACATTTTTTATCTCTCTATCTTTGTATCTATCAATCTTATTTAATCCCATTCAACGTCAAATCTTTTGCCAGTATATATTTCTATCTATCCATTGATCGATCAATCTAGCTGTCTTTTTTAAATCCAGGACAATGTCATGCTTTCTGCTAGTCCATATTTGTATCTATCTATGTATCAATCTAGTTATCTCATTTAATCCCGGGCAAGGCCAGATCTTCTGCTAGTATTTATTTCTATCTATATAATTGAATCTCGGGCAAGGTTAGGTCTTCTGCTAGTGTCTTTTCAATCTATCTCATTTAATCCCAGGCAATGCTCGTTCTTCTGCTAGTAAATATTTTTATCTATCTTATTTAGTCTCAGTCAACGTCAGGTCTTATGCTGGTATATATTTCTATCTATATAACAATCTATCTATCTATCTATCTATCTCATTTAATCCCGGGCGGCGACAGATCTTCTTCTGATATATATTTCAATCTATCTCATTTAAACCCGGGCGAGGTAGGGTCTTTTGCTAGTATATATATATATATATATATATATATATATATATATATATATATATAATTTAATCCCAGGCAACGTTCTAGTTTCTGCTATTACATATATCCATCTATCTCATTTGATACTGGGTAATGTCAGGTCTTCTGCTAGTATATATTTCAATCGATCTCAATCAATCCCGGGCGACGTAAGGTCTTCTGCTATTATACAGGGTGTTCCAAAAGTCTTGGGCACATTTCAAGTCCTCATATCTGCTTAATGTCCCCAAGACGTTTGGAACGCCCTGTATATTTCAATCTATCTAATTTAATCCCAAGCGACGTCGACTCTTCCGCTCGTAATGATTTCCATCTATTTCATTTAATCCCGGACAACGTCGAGTCTTTCGTTAGTATATATTTCCATCGATCTAATTTAATTCCGGATGAGGTCGGGTCTGCTGCGAGTATACATTTCAAGCTATCTCATTGATCCCTGGCGACGTCGGATCTTCCACTAGTATATATTTCCATCTATCTTATTTAATCCCGAGTGACAACTGCTCTTTCGATAATATGTTTTGAACTATCTGATTTATTTCCATCAGAGTAGATAGTAGTAATTGTTTTTGTTTGACACTCTCCCTATTTTCAGAATAGCTTTGGATATCAGAATGGTATTTTCAGGATGTGTTCATAATACGTTCATTTTTTTTATATTCTTATCACTCACTATTTGTTATATTTTTTTAAATTTCATTTTTAACATGTTTTCTAAGCTGCTAAAAGGATCTATATTTTGCGTTGTTCTGTGGGAGTTGACATTGGGCGGGGGGGGGGGGTCATGTTATATTTATTTTTGCCAGTACTTGTGTTCAGTATATTTTTTTAGAGAGATGTACAATATATACACGAAGAAAAGTAACTATCTTCCCTTTGGTAACATTTTCAGGGGAAAAAAGGGAAGATGCTCAAACTTTAACTGTTTTTCTATGGTCATAATTTGAGAGTTGAAATGATTTTATTAGTAGTCGTGACTACTATATTATTAAATGGAAGCACAGAATATTTAATTATGTCCCTATTTCCGCGTTAATGATAAGTTCGTATATAAGAATTATGTTAATATGGTCATCACTTCATTATAAGACCAAATTTTGACACAACGTCGATATTCAATGTTGGATACATCCAGCTGTCCCCATATATTTGCGTTTGGCCTTTTGGTCAAGATCAAAGTGTAGCATCTGTTCAGGCAGATACTATAAGCAAAGACCATATGTGGAGGCGACCCCACATATAAGACCTTGGTCAATGTAGGGGCGGCTCTTCATACCAATTGTCACTATCCAGCTCCCCTACTCCCCGGGGAGTTGGTCCACATTTCCCCTTCACTCCTCACTTTAAAAATTGGCCTCGTGCCTAATTTGCTCGGTGGGGGAGCAAATAAATACCATCTGTTCCGGAAGAGACTGCAAGCTATGACTAGCTATGACTAGCAAAGACAAGATGTGGGGGCAACCCCACATGCCTGACCTTTAACCAGCTCCCATTTCCCACCTCTCGGGAGCTGGTCCCCTTTTTCCCTTCCCCCTCCCTTCACTCCTCACATTAAAAATCGGCCTTGTGCCTAATTTGCTCGGTGGGGGAGCAAATAAATACCATCTGTTCCGGCAGATACTGCAAGCTATGACTAGCTATGACTAGCTATGACTAGCAAAGACCAGATGTGGGGGCAACCCCACATGCCTGACCTTTAACCAGCTCTCGGGAGCTGTTCCCCTTTTTCCCTTCCCCCTCCCTTCACTCCTCACATTAAAAATCGGCCTTGTGCCTAATTTTCTCGGTGGGGGAGCAAATAAATACCATCTGTTCCGGAAGATACTGCAAGCAATGACTAGCAAAGACCAGCTATGACTAGCAAAGACCAGATGTGGGGGCAACTCCACATGCCTGATCTTTAACCAGCTCCCATTTCCCACCTCTCGGGAGCTGGTCCCCTTTTTCCATTCCCCCTCCCTTCACCCCTCACATTAAAAATTGGCCTTGTGCCTAATTTGCTCGGTGGGGGAGCAAATAAATACCATCTGTTCCGGCAGATACTGCAAGCTATGACTAGCTATGACTAGCAAAGACCAGATGTAGGGGCAAACCCACATGCCTGACCTTTAACCAGCTCCCATTTCCCACCTCTCGGGAGCTGGTCCCCATTTTTCCCTTCCCCCCCCCTTAACTCCTCACATTAAAAATTGGCCTTGTGCCTAATTGGCTCGGTGGGGGAGCAAATAAATACCATCTGTTCCGGCAGATGCTGCAAGCTATGACTACCTAGGACTAGCTATGACTAGCAAAGATCAGATGTGGGGGCAACCCCACATGCCTGACCTTTAACCAGCTCCCATTTCCCACCTCTCGGGAGCTGGTCCCCTTTTTCCCTTCCCCCTCCCTTCACTCCTCACATTAAAAATCGGCCTTGTGCCTAATTTGCTCGGTGGGGGAGCAAATAAATACCATCTGTTCCGGCAGATACTGCAAGCTATGACTAGCTATGACTAGCTATGACTAGCAAAAACCAGATGTGGGGGCAACCGCACATGCCTGACCTTTAACAAGCTCCCATTTCCCACCTCTCGGGAGCTGGTCCCCTTTTGCCCTTCCCCCTCCCTTCACTCCTCACATTAAAAATCGGCCTTGTGCCTAATTTACTCGGTGGGGGAGCAAATAAATACCATTTGTTTCGGCAGATACTGCAAGCTATGACTAGCTATGACTAGCTATGACTAGCAAAGACCAGATGTTGGGGCAACCCCACATGCCTGACCTTTAACCAGCTCCAATTTCCCACCTCTCGAGAGCTGGTCCCCTTTTTCCCTTCCCCCTCCCTGCACTCCTCACATTAAAAATCGGCCTTGTGCCTAAGTTGCTCGGTGGGGGAGCAAATCAATACCATCTGTTCCGGCAGATGCTGCAAGCTATGACTAGCTAGGACTAGCAATGACTAGAAAAGACCAGATGTGGGGGCAACCCCACATGCCTGACCTTTAACAAGCTCCCATTTCCCACCTCTCGGGAGCTGGTCCCCCCTTTCCCTTACCCCTCCCTTCACTCCTCACATAAAAAATTGGCCTTGTGCCTTATTTGCTCGGTAGGGGAGCAAAGAAATACCATCTGTTCCGGCAGATACTGCAAGCAAAGACAAGATGTGGGGGAAACCCCACATATCTGACCTTTAACCAGCTCCCATTTCCCACCTTTCGGGAGCTGTTCCCCTTTTTCCCTGCCCCCTCCCTTCACTCCTCACATTAAAAATTGGCCTCGTGCCTAATGTGCTCGGTGGGGGAGCAAATAAATACCATCTGTTCCGGCAGATACTGAAAGCTATGACTAGCTAGGACTAGCTATGACTAGCAAAGACCAGATGTGGTGGCAACCCCACATGCCTGACCTTTAACCAGCTCCCATTTCCCACCTCTCGGGAGCTGGTTCCACTTTTTCCCTTCCCCCCCCTTCACTCCTCACATTAAAAATCGGCCTTGTGCCTAATTTGCTCGGTGGGGGAGCAAATAAATACCATCTTTCCGGCAGATACTGCAAGCTATGACTAGCTATGACTAGCTATGACTAGCAGAGACTAGATGTGGGGGCAACCCCACATGCCTTACCATTAACCAGCTCCCATTTCCCACCTCTCGGGAGCTGGTCCCCTTTTTCCCTTCCCCCTCCCTTCACTCCTCACATTAAAAATCGGCCTTGTGCCTAATTTGCTCGGTGGGGGAGCAAATAAATACCATCTGTTCCGGCAGGTGCTGCAAGCTATGACTAGCTATGACTAGCAAAGACCAGATTTCGGGGCAACCCCACATGCCTGACCATTAACCAGCTCCCATTTCCTACCTCTCGGGAGCTGGTCGCCTTTTTCCCTTTCCCCTCCCTTTACTCCTCACATTAAAAATCGGCCTTGTGCCTAATTTACTAGGTTGGGGAGCAAATAAATACCATCTGTTCCGGCAAATACTGCAGCTATGACTAGCTATGACTAGCAAACACCAGATGTGGGGGCAACCCCACATGCCTGACCATTAACCAGCTCCCATTTCCCACCTCTGGGGAGCTGGTCCGCTTTTTCCCTTCCCCCTCCCTTCACTCCTCACATTAAATATCGGCCTTGTGCCTAATTTGCTCGGTGGGGGAGCAAATCAATACCATCTGTTCCGGCAGATACTGCAAGCTATGACTAGCTAGGACTAGCAATGACTAGCTATGACTAGAAGAGACCAGATTTGGGGGCAACCCCACATGCCTTACCATTAACCAGCTCCCATTTCCCACCTCTCGGGAGCTGGTACCCTATTTCCCTTTCCCCCACCCTTCACTCCTCACATTAAAAATCGGCCTTGTGACTAATTTGCTCGGTTGGGGAGCAAATAAATACCATCTGTTCCGGCAGATACTGCAAGCTATGACTAGCTAGGACTAGCTATGACTAGCAAAGACCAGATGTGGGGGCAACCCCATATGCCTGACCTTTAACCAGCTTCCATTTCCCACCTCTCGGGAGCTGGTCCGCTTGTTCCCTTCCCCTCCCTTCACTCCTCACATTAAAAATCGGCCTTGTGCCTAATTTGCTCGGTGGGGGAGCAAACAAATACCATCTGTTCCGGCAGATACTGCAAGCTATGTCTAGCTATGACTAGCAAAGACCAGATGTGGGGGCAACCCCACATGCCTGACCTTTAACCAGCTCCCATTTCCTACCTCTCGGGAGCTGGTCCCCTTTTTCCCTTCCCCCTCCCTTCACTCCTCACATTAAAAATTGGCCTTGTGCCTAATTTTCTCGGTGGGGAGCAAATAAATACCATCTGTTCCGGCAGATGCTACAAGCTATGACTAGCTATGTCTAGCAAAGACCAGATGTGGGGGGGGGGGCAACCCCACATGCCTGACCTTTAACCAGCTCCCATTTCCAACCTCTCGGGAGCATGTCCCCTTTTTCCCTTTCCCCCTCCCTTCACTCCTCACATTAAAAATCGGCCTTGTGCCTAATTTTCTCAGGTGGGGAGCAAATAAATACCATCTGTTCCGGCAGATGCTGCAAGCTATGACTAGCTATGACTAGCAAAGACCAGATGTGGGGGCAACCCCACGTGTCTGACCTTTAGCCAGCTCCCATTTCCCACCTCTCGGGAGCTGGTCCCATTTTTCCCTTCCCCCTCCCTTCACTCCTCACATTAAAAATTGGCCTTGTGCCTAATTTGCTCGGTGGGGGAGCAAATAAATACCATCTGTTCTTCAGATGCTGCACTTCATTTTCTTGTTCTCTTTCGGTGGAGGAGAAATCCTTCACGACTGAGACAATTTTTATTTTTGTACCTTTTCTCCACGTTAAAAAACGACCCTGGTGTCTAACTCTGTCCCGTTGGGAGGCATATTAAATAGGTACATCCAGCTGTCCCCAAAAGGGAGAATTATGGTTTGTAACCAAAAAAAAAAAACATTAATTTAGTGCAAATAGATAGTTGTCTTATTGCTCTAGGGCATAATATAATAAGTGGAGCATTTATCCAAGAAAAACGAATGCACACGATGAATATAACATTTTTTTACGGGAGTCTCATTGTTGAATGACAAAATACGTTAATTAAAGCTTTTTCCATGTTTCCATTGCGTGTATAATTTAGAGGATTCAAAAATTAATACGAAGAAAAATCGTTACACTCTCTCAGGATATAAACGTTATCTATGTTGAAGTAATATCTATATTATCCGTTAATTAACAATACCTATACCGGCTTCATAAATACACACAGTATGATGATGTCAGCAGTTTTATGGCAAGCATTAGAAATCCGTAGTGATCACATAAGAATAACCACAAACATTTTTTTACACAGTGATCACCACTTATGAAGGCCCGGAAGCCACTCAGGTATAAGGGTTATTGCAAGTACATTACGTTATTTAATAATTATATTTTTGTATATGTAAACACAAAGAAATAATTTTAAACATATATTCGGTAAAAAGAATCTATATATCTATAAATGTGTAATAGTGTGTCTGTGTGTGTCTCTGTGGGTCCATTTCCCTAGGAAACTACTGTGCCAATTTTAATTCGACAGACTCGAGATTTGCAATAAGTGGTAGTAAGATTGGGGAAAATCTTTTAATTTATTTTTGGCCAGAAATTTGGCTGTCATGGGATCAAAGTTCAACGATTTGACCTTCGAAAACTATACTTAACTACTCCGTCGAACATTATAATTTGATTATAGCCCCCCAAAAATAAATTTTAATGAGTCTGATTTAGCGTCAACGTTTTTAAAATTGATTCTGCGGTCACTACAAAATTACTCTGCAAATTTTTTGGTCTTAAAATTGGACATTTTACATAAAGTGTATTTAGCGTCCTGAATTGATAATTAAGCGCCGGATTTTACTAAGCAGATATTAATAAGTCCCTTGTACCTATCCCCCTTTTTTAATGGAGAGTAGATAATGCAGTGGATGTGTTATCGGCAGCTCCAGTAACTCTCGCTTCTCCTTTTTTGTCCCTCAGTCCTCATTCAAATAAGTGATTTTTCTGACAAAGGGTGAAGAAAAAGCTGCTTTCCAGGTCGGTAGTACTTGGTGAACAGTAGTCTGAGATGTCGGAAATTTTTCTGTCTCTATGTCTATCCTTGGGGCCATGTTCCCAGTAAGGGTGCTGGAGGTAAACGTTTCGTCTGGGCTGACGATTTGCCTGATAAGGAGGCTGTCCTATCAGCAAGCATAAAGTACTGGAGCTTCTGTATTGCCATTTGGTGAATGGATTCTGGACTATGCAATAGTGTCTGGTGGGGTCTCTCGATGCAATAAGAGTGGGTAATTATTACGGCTTTACCTTATCATATGCTACATAAAAAGAAAGTTCGTCTTTTTCTCTCTTACTTTCCCTCTCTATCCTGCTCTAACCAAGTATGCCGACCTGTTCCATAAATCCCAAAACTTTTTTTAAAAAACTCGAATAAACCCAGAACCCCATATTCCAACGTAGCCCCCTACTACCAGGTATCCTTCTTCAACATCAGGGGTCTACGTTCCAACCTTCCAGAGGTTAAAACCCAATTACAGGAGACGAAACTAGAATAGGGTTGACCACTTCCCTAGATGAGTTCATCATTAACGGATACTCTAACTTAGCAGCTAAATCTGATCCCCAAGATCGCCATGGGACTGGAATATGTGCCCCCATTAAAGGTGGCTTCCCGCGTGGCAGGGATATCTCTAGAGAAGACCCTAATTTCCCCTATATGTGCTTCCGGGTTGCACTTGCTTACACCACTGCATTTATACTTGTCCTCTATCGGCCCTATATCAGCGGAGTTACTATCTTTAACATCCCTCAGCTAACAGCTACATCTGTGGTGACTTCAACGTACATAACGTGGAATGGCTGACCCATCAAATAAGACAGACGATGTTGGGAGGTTTTGTCCTGATTTTGCCATTGCTTATGACCTCACTCAGATTGTTCCCGATCCCATCAGTGTGCCCGATACTACAGGTCAATATGCAAGCCTCCTATACCTTTTTCTCTCAACTTCCCCTGAACTATGATCAGGTTCCGTTCATTCTCCTTTAGGATCCTCCAACCACGCCGTCGTATAAGTTAAGATAAAAATGAAATGTAATAAGTCCCCAGACGTGCCCTTCCACCGATACTCTATGGCTGACAGGGATAGCTTCCGTACATTCATATCTGATTTACCTCTGCATTCCATTTTAAAAAGGATGTGCCCTCTATAGTATCGGACCTGACCGAATGGTTAATTGTAGGCATAGACCGATTCATACCATCTAAAAATTCCAGCAAAAACCTAACAGCCAGCCATGGTTCTCCCCAGAATGTGCTGCTGCCATCGCGCACAAAAATCACTTTTTCCATAACTACAAACTGAATAGACGCACTTAGACTAAAGCTGCTTTCAGGAACGCCAGCAACCACTGTAAAAGAGTAATAAAAAATTCAAGAGAGCTATATGCCCAGTCTGTAAAATCCAAAGCTGATTAGCAGCTTGGTTCCCCCATAGTTTTGGCAAATAACAAATAGGATCCTGAATAGAAGTGTACGTTCTATCCCGAGCATTATCAATGAACCAGAGGTCATCTCGTCAGCATCAGACAAGACCAAACGATTTGCCAAGAACTTTGCAGCTAATTCTACCCTATGCGACGAAGGCCATCAACTCCCCATATTTCCTCCTATAACACAGGCCACGCTAGGTAACATACAAATACCTGTGCATGATTCCAGTAAAGTAACTGGCCCTGACGGCATCCCAATTATAGTGTTAAAAAAGCTTCAACCAGAACTTGCTCCCATACTTACGAAACTGTTTAAATTTTGCCTTAAGGAGAAGTGCTTTCCAACACCCTGGAAAACCTCATCAGTATGTCCTGAATTTAAGAACGCAGGTGATAAGTCATCTCCCTCTCAATACAGACCAATAAGTCTCCTGTGTGTTATGAGTAAGCTATTTGAATCCATATTAAATAAAGAAGTAGTCAACCCCCTCAGCAGAAATAACCTTCTTAGTGACAGGCAATATGGTTTCCGTTCTGCAAGATCTATCGCAGATGTGCTAACGGTTATATCTAATAGGATTAGTGAATCTCTTGACAAAGGCTTCCTTTCTAGGGCAATTGCTCTTGACATATCAAACGCCTTCGATAAGGTGTGGCATAAGGGTCTACTTCACAAGATTTCCAGCTACGGTATAACTGGAAATGTTTTCTCTATCATTAAATCATTTCTCTCTGATAGGCTCGTAAGAGTAGTGGTCGATGGGCAAAAATCAGAGGCCTGCAGTATTAATGCAGGAGTCCCTCAATGGTCCATCCTGGGCCCAACTCTTTTCCTGATCTACATCAATGATCTTCCTAAACACATACTTAAATCATTCGTTGATATATATGTTGATTACACGACCATCTACAGCAACACATCAAAGGCTGTAAATGACAAAGTTCTCTCTGATTCTTTCTCCTCTGATCTCGAGCGCGTGGTTCAGTGAGGGAAGACGTGGGTGGTTACCTTTAATTCATGTAAAACCAAACTCCTATCTTTACATCATCAACGCTCTGATCCCCATCTGGCATCAATTAAAATGGATGGCTCTCGTCTAGAAGAATCCCCATGTTTTGACAAGCTTCTGGGTTTGACCTTTACTCCTGATCTGAAATGGAACACGTACATCAAGTCTGTTGCCAAGGTCGCTGGAAAGATGGTGGGATCCTTCTACCGCTCCAGAAGATATCTCACTACTGATGCAATTCTCTATCTATGTAAAAGCCAAGTACGTCCAAGGATGGAATACTGCTGCCATATCTGGTCAGGAGCTGCTAAAAACAGCCTATCCTACCTTGACAGAGTACAAAATAGACGTCGTGGCTTAGTGGGGGGATGCCCTTTTCCCTTCCCTGCAACCTCTCTCCCACAGAAGAGGCGTTGCGAGGCTGTCTTTGTTTTATTTTCATTTCCATGACAGGTACTCGTCTGAACTCCAATCTCTCGTCCCCCCTCGCCAATCTTTTACGATGAACATCCGTCTAGCTGAATCCACTGTCAAAAATTTTCCCCACTCTTTATCTGTGCCTAAATGAAAACGTAGATTCCATGAACAAAGCTTCTTTCTTAGAACTGCAGACCTGCGGAACTCTGTTCCGTCTGCCTGTCTCCCACCTGACTACAACTTGGATGCCTTAAGGTGCAACTTAAACAAATTCCTGATGAACCGCCCCCTTAAGTAGACATTTTATTAAATATCCACACTAACGTACTGTACTTGCAATAACTCTTATCCCTGAGTAGCTTCCTGGCCTTGATAATTGTGACTATCGTGTAAAAAAATAAAAAGACATAAGCCAGGCTTTTAATCGGGCTTTAGCCAGACATATTGGTTGCCAGGGGTCAACGTTCAAAATATTTTACCTTTGCGGTATCTACTAAATATTCAGCTAATATTGGGTCTAAACAGTTAAAATCTTACAAAAAGGATATTCAATCATGCAGAAAGCGTGTTAATCAGTTTTGTGGCAGAAACTCCTCCGCCAATTTGGATGTAGGTTATCTGGACATGAGTCAAACGTTTTAATATATATATACATACGCACGTAAAGTTATAAACAGTACACAAGGCCCGAGAAAAAATCGGACTGAACCGCTAGTACTTAATATTTTTGTAAGCATTTGTTTTTAATTTCCCCGGCTTACGCCGAAGAACGAAGAATAAGCATTGATATATATATATATATATATATATATATATATATATATATATATATATATATATATATATATATATATAGCGGGACTTTTTGGGGTCGTTAGTCGGAGAGAGTATTATTATTATAGTATATAATTATGCCAGCCTTTTTAAGAAACTCATTTGTTATCGCTGAACACTTTCAGTTGAAATAAAGTCGGCCAAATAATCTCGTATGTGCAGATCTTTATATAATGATTAGGCAACCTGAGAGACATTAAACCATTAGAAGATTAGTGTATAAATTTTAACAGCATTTCCCGCGGTTAACCGAATGGATTAGGTTCTTGCTAATGAAGTCAGAAATGGTTTCTGCTGCCGAGTTCGAGTCTATTGACCATGGTTAATCGTGACACCCTGCACTGATGATTCCCGAAATGATGATTGCACGGGTATGTAAATATGGTGTTGTAAAGAACTGGAGAGGAAATATTTATAAAAATGTAGTAAGTGAGTACATCAAAACAATAGTAGGCCGTCCAGGTGCTAAAAAGAATTGAAGGAAGGTATACAAAAAAACTAACATTTTAGCCAATACGTTTTCACGAAAAAAAAAACGACTCCACCTTGAAGAAAAATGCCCAGTTGAGGGTGAAGAAATTAATGTTTTGGGACAATTTTTCGATATTTGAAGAGACTGGGCTTTAAAACTATAATGGTTTTGTCATGTTCCGCTGCGTCTGTTGAAAGTTTTTTCGAGACACACAAACACACACACATTTTGCTTTTTATATTATGGATTATTTGAATATTGGTCAGACCCTATTTTGGTTAAACTTTATTGGTTTCAACATTACTCAAAAACAACTTATTTTACTTTAACTATACGTTTACAGACACACACACATTCGACGTTATATACATATATACATACATACATATATATATATATGTGTGTGTGTGTGTGTGTGTGTGTGTGTGTGTGTGTGTGTGTGTGTGTGTGTGCATGTGTATGTATGTGCTGAGAGAGTATAAATATGTTTTACTTGCATGCATATGTGTATTTAGGATTGGAAACCACTATTGGAAAAATACAATCTTAACGGCGTCTTCTGACAAGAATTATGTTTCAGACTTCCATTAAATTTAATAGGTTTCCGATCAACTGCATACGTTGCAATAATACAAAGATTTGTACGTTGCTTGATGTAATTCGCAAAACAATTTCTTGAAAAAGTTTACTGTAAACTAAGATTTATTTCCACTAAAGTGTATATGATAGATATTTACAATGCATATCCATTATGTAGTAAGTACCATATTACGTTAAACACATGCAATCAGGTATATACAGAACACAGTGAGTTAGCCATACGTATAACAATATAAAAAAATAAATGAAAATATTTACTCCAGTTATTTAATCTATATATACTGGTTGACACAATGCAGTTATAGTTTACTTATGAAGGGAAGTATTAATAATTATCTTTTATCTCTCTCTCTCTTTCTCTCTCTCTCTCTCTCTCTCTCTCTCTATATATATATATATATATATACACGCGCACACACACATACAGACAGTTATATATATATATATATATATATATATATATATATATATATATATATATATATATATATATATATATAATATAACGCTGAATTCCTGTGGTGTGTGTCTGGTAACGAATAGGCTCGTATATGGTTGACTATATAAAAAACTGATTGCATATAATGATAGAAGATGTATCGAGACACAGGAATGGGTATGTTTCATCTGGCAGAACGGTGGTTCGTTAAAATTGTGGGGTCTGCGTTCGCGCTTAGCCTCCATAGTATGGAAATAGGCACAAACTTTAATAAAGACTTTTCATATCTATCTGCGTAAGTATACTTTGATAATTGTTTCAGTTTGAAGAAATATGGTATAATAAAATTATGGGGTGTTCATTCACACCTAACCGCCATAGAATGGAAATATGGCACAAACTTTAACAAGGTTTTTTAATATAGATCCACAGAATATTATGATAAGTGTTTCAAGTGTGAACAAGTATGGTATAATAAATTTTGGCGTTTATCTATTTTATTTTTACTTTCATCATTTTTTTTCTTTGGTTTTGATACCCCCCAAATTCAAACCAAATTTACAACCCTTCCTTTTCATAACCTATCATACGTTCATAAATCAGAGTCCATCTTCTGTAGGCTGTTTTGAACCCAGTCAACGACGCGTACTTTTTCTAGTATATATACATATATAGTCACGCACAGACAGACTGTCCAGTTGCATCACAGTTCTTTAGTAAGGCTCGACTAGCAATGGCGTCAAGCCAGGGTTGAAACGCCATCTCCCCTACGGTAGTCAGCGCTTCTTCCTGTTACGCTTTTTGGCTACATGTGCGTGAATGTCGGTGTATTTATATCAATTCAAAAATAACAAAATATATCTTTGAAAGTGCTAAATTTTCATTATATATTATAAACAATTTCAAATGAATTAATATGTTGCATCATTAATTGTTTTTTTTTTATTATCCAACTTACTGATTTATGCATAAGAATGTTCCAGTGTTACAAGAAAAGGCTGTTCCCTTTCCTTGTAAATAAGAAGAACATTAGATAAGTGAAAATGAGATTAGGAGAAGCTGAGGCTCGAACCTTGCAATCAAGGTTCAGAAATTGAAATGCTAGAATTTAGCTATCGTTAAATTCTATTGGAAATAGTTAGATATTGTTTGTATTGTAAAAAGAATTGATTGTTCATTCTTTTATGAAACTGAATTAAAAATGTCAGCTAAAAAGAATGAACAATACAAATTAAAAAATATATTGTTGAAATAACAGGTTAGATTAAAAATAGGTGTATTGAGAAAGTGTGTTTGGAAAACGTGTGCATCGCAATTTGTCACGTTTTAGACTCACACTTCTGACGTCATAGCAAAAGGGGAATTCTCAATATAGGAGCGAGAATTAGTCAGATTAGAGCAGTCGAGGGGTCAGCAGAGTCGGTCGGAAAGAGCTGACATGGTCAGAGGAGGGTCCTGTTAAAGGCGAAGGGGTAGTAGTTTAACCATGTAGAACAAATGTGAATTACTGACGTCATCATCATTCAACTGATCCAATGAAATAAAGAATTACCATCAATAGCTGTTGTATTCTTGTCATCATTCCACAAAGGGTAATGTGTTAATCACTTATTATGAACATTGCGTCCACCTTCCAAGAACATGTATCTCTTCTCCTCTCTATGTGTGCTAAAAGAAATATAATCACTGTGCATCGATCACCCTATCACCTATGAATTAAGAGGAAACATTCCAGAACTGTATAAATGTCTCTCCCCCAATCAATGTTACATATATATATATATATATATATATATATATATATATATATATGCGTGTGTGTGTGTGTGCGTGTGTGTTCCCGCCATCTCTCTTCAATACGAATGCCCCCATTATATCTCAGCGTCATCCTCGATTTAATGTATGATATTGCTTACGTCGAGATTTAAACTACAGTGCCAAAAGCGCGCAACTCCCCAGGACATTAATAAATATTACTTACTATGAATCTGGATCGTATTTTTTTCGTCAGACAAATTAACGTTAATAGATTGATTCACATAAGACCTCACGGTATACAAAGTAGTATGTTTCTGTGTTGAGAATTTAGTCATCACTTATTCAAGATATGTGTATCTAACCATTACTAAGAACGCGAGGAAAAATAAAGAAAGGAGATTAGTTGCTGTGATAAACGTTTGTATCAATTCTATTTTTTCTCTTGAGTGAATATGAAACGAGAGAGGAAAGTCGAACACAAAGCAAAATAGAAAAATTGATGAAAATGGACGGGCGGATGATTTCATTGATTTGGTATTTTTTCCTTGTTGTTTGGTAATAATAGAAGTCATATAGAAAGAAGACTTTTCAGTCACTCTGTTTTTAATTTGTGAATTCGAACGTGTATCCAACAAAAATTGGTGTCGTACATGTGTGTACGTTTGACAGGAATTTTGTGGATGGAATTAATATTTTTGTTATTGTATATGTGTAAAATGTATGTTAGGTCGTCAGTAATCTTGCTTTTCATGCATTATTATTTGGAGTAGACGTTGTTAATCGCATATGAAGATATTGAACCAAGCTCCTATCCTTACATCATCAATGCTCTGATCCCCATCTGGCATCAATTGAAATGGATGGCTTTCGTCTAGGGGAAGCCGCATTTTTTATAAGCTTTTGAGCTTCACCTTTACTTCTAACGTGAAATGAAGCACGTACATCAAGTTTGTTGACAAGGTCGCTGGTAAAATGATAGGATCATTCTACCGCTCCAGAAAATACCCCACTAATGATGCAATTCTCTATCTATATAAAAGTCAAGTACGTACAAGGATTGAGTACTGCTGCCACATCTGGGCAGGAGCTACTAAAAACAGCCTATCCTACCTTGACAGAGTACAAAATAGACTTCGTGGCTTAGTGGGAGATGCCCTTTTCTCTTCCCTGCAACATCTCTCCCACAGGAGAGACGTTTCGAGTCTGTCTTTATTTTATCGTTACTTCCATTGCAAGTGTTCGTCTGATCTCCAATCCCTGGTCTCTCCTCGCCAATCTTTCACAAAAAACACCGGTCTAGCTGAAACCACTGACAAAAATTCCCCCCACTCTTTATCTGTGCCAAAACCAAAACGTGGATTCCATGAACAAAGCTCCTTTCTTAGATGTGCACGCCTGTGGAACTCTGTTCGTTTGCCTGTTTCCCACCTGTCTACAACCTGGATGTCTTCAAGTCTAATATAAACAATTTCCTGATGAACCGCCCCCTTAAGTATGCAGTTTATCAAACCTCAACACTAATGTACTGTGCACGCAATAACCCTTATCCCCGAGTGGATTCCTTGCCCTGATAAGTGGTGATCACCTTGTAAAAATATATCAATGGCAGCCGTTTTTATTGATTGGAGTGACTTATCAACTTATTTAAAAGCATAAACTACACAGAGCGACCATCGCTATAAATTATATATATTTGTATATTAATAATACATTACGTATGTGTTGCCGTTAACTTATTTTATTTTCATCCAAAGATTATGAACGACATCGATTAATTCACAATACAAATCTATTTCCGCACGTCTTTATCGATTAAAATGATAATAAATGAAAGGTTAAGATAAGATCAAATATTGATTTTTATTAGATGTATTACCATTTATAAAAGTATATTTTAACCACAAATATAAATTCATCTCTTAGATTGGCAACGTTTTGTTAAATTTGGGAAACTATTGTATGTATGCAAATGCTTTAATCGTAATGTTTCGAGAATTAAATTTTAAATAATTTTTCAAAGTTTTTTGGCCCGTTAATTTCAAATCTATAAATGGAATGCAATGGTAAGACGAAGAAATATTTTTTATACATCCGAATAATACAGATGAGGAGAAATTCATTATTTATGAAATATCTATTATTTGAAGATTTTCAAATTTAAATTTAAAACAATGCAAACAAGTAATTTCTTATCGAACAATGCATCATCAATCAAGTAAGCCTCTTTTTCTCATAGTACAAAATAAATTAAAGATTTATGTGGTTGATTGAAAATAAAACATTTAAAACAACGAAAATGTTTTGAATTAATAAAAGCATTGATTGACATTTTATCTTGTGAGCTTTTGTTGTCAAAGATTAGCAGCTCCACAGCTTCATGCTCCATATACATGAGCAACGAATTTTGAATGCGATTTTGTGATATGTTTGATCTAAAAGAGGAACTTACGGTGAAGTCTATGGGGGTGTCTGCTTGTATCTACGGTTGCTTTTAGACTCTGGATCTCTAAATAAAATCAGTTCACGCACCGTTATCGACAATCGATTTGACTGAAATTAGGCAATTCTGAGGAGCTTGTGTCTGTCCCACTCTCAATTCTTTTATTTACTCCAAACTTGCAAAATTATAAAGCGATATTATTATGAACAAAACTGCCTATACCTAAAACGTCTATCATCCATTAAGTATAATAAGGCATTAATCGCACAGGGAAATTAGACGAGTACTACACTATTTAAATGGCTTACTTAACGAACACTATGATTATTTCATAATTTGTAGACTTAAGTACTCTCAATGTTTAACGATTACTGCTTACACAAGAATTATTATCTCATACGGATAAAGATATCAGAAAATGAGTGTTTAAAAATCGAAAAAGAAATCTGATTAAATGCTTTCACATAGGTATATTACTAGCAACGTTTTATTAGCCTCCAAGCTGCATAATCTATTAAGCGAAGTAACACACTAAAAATATCTCTAACAAATATAAATTTATTTAACAATAAAATTGAATAATAAGAATATAAAAATACCTCCTAAGCCGTATTTTGCTTACGATAAATCGCATGGTACACAGTGTCTATCAAAAATGAAAAGGTTTTTTTTTTTGGTCGCATGAGGCACAAAAGGACACACTGCATATTTCCAAAATGTTGTTTAAATTTCTAAATGTAACGATTGGAAACCGGAAATGTGTGCAGCTAAGCATACATAATAAAAATATTAAATACAAATTGATTCGCGCAAAATTTTTATACAAGATTAAATTCTTAAATCATAATATTGAAAAACAAACTTTGATGAGGATTTGAACAATTTCGACAACTCTCACTAACCAAAAACTAAAATTTGAAAGTGAGCGAATCGCTGTAATTAGATTTAGAAATTGAAAATGTTCAGATGACATATTTAAACAAAATCTGGATATTCTTTGTATATAGAAATATCGATTACGTAATATGTCGATAACTCCTTTTGCTAAACACCTATTGAGACTTTAAATGCCAAAATCCGGGATACTACGGAAATAAAGAAAAGTTTTTGACTGTATTTCAAATGAACACAAAGAAATATTAGTACTACTGAAGAATTTTAACAAAAAATCAAATATTCAACCCGTTTCATAGTAACAAAATAAATCAAAATCGTTTAATCAAATCTACAAATTGAAGTCGTATCAATAGTATGGAGAGTTGGATCATCCTACATTCTACGTGAAAAGGGTAAATAGTTTCGTGTTTATACAGAGCCATTACAATACTAAACTATCTACTAAAATATTACCACATAAGTCTTCCTAGCCCCCAAAAGATATTCCTTAAACTGACTGTAGACAAATACTGTTCAAAAATTGATGTAAACGGTGCATATCTATAAATAGCCTTGGGAAAGTGTGCTAAAATAGAACTATTGTTGTTTAGGTTGAAGTTTGAACCAACCATTTTTCGACAAGTGAACAGATTCCTTAATCAATTGAAACTTACGACTGCGTACTTAGATAATATTTTATTTATCAGTAAAAGCAAGAGATTCACTAACCGCATGTACACGACGTGTTTAATTATACAGCTTGAATGGGAATTAAAACTGAAGGAGAAAAATGATATTTATTTCATAGAAAAATATAAATATATTAGTTAACTTATCAACAAAGATTTTAGAAGTTCAGAACAAAAGAGTGTGAAGGAAAAAATTACCACGCCAGGGAATTTATCGTTTTCTTGGTATAGAAAATTATTACAATGTGTATGTAAAAAGCAGATCGTATAGAAGCATAAAAAAGTCAAGGTTTTCTTTAGACTAGGGAATGCAATTAGGCATTTGAAAAAGACTACAAAATATCCTTACATCATAATTATCATTGCAGCTATTTCATCCAGATTTTGATAAAACTGTGGATACTGCTTTTAGCTCATAAGGTATGAGGTTTTATACACTGCACCATATTTAGAAGCATGTTATATTTAGTTAACACGTCTCGTACATTAATACTTACAGAAAAAAACATAGCTATGTATTATGAACACTTGTTTAAGCATATTCAGAATCGACTGTATGCACACTGATTGATTCTTTGCGGAGGTAAATAGAAAGTAAATGTATTGTGATATGTGTTTAGAGAGCTTCAGCTAACCCCTGCGAAAATAAAAGACAATACGCTATTGACAAATCAAGAACCCGTGATCAATCCGTGATAGAGTTATGTACGACGATCTACTCGCTATTCATGCAAGAGGATGCTAAACAAATCAGATGTGGCTAACTCTGAAATCTGAGGGATAAAATGGCATGGGAATCATATATACGAGACATGTATGAAGGAATACATTATAAGCCGAAAATGTTCTAAGCTTAATTTTGGAGATCTTCTATAAAGTTCAGACCGTAACCGAAAACTGGTCGATAGTGCCTTAGTACCTACATATATATTGTCTGCTCTACTGACTGGTTTCTATAACCTATTAA
Organism: Euprymna scolopes; assembly: GCF_053919585.1. NCBI lineage: Eukaryota > Metazoa > Mollusca > Cephalopoda > Sepiida > Sepiolidae > Euprymna > Euprymna scolopes. The sequence goes on along the minus strand of NC_136482.1, from coordinate 65,537,143 downwards.
GTGTAGACAGTTTCCCTAAATTTCCGGAATTATTAAAATGTAAGTAGCAAACTGTGAAAGTAACCATCACTTTGATATATGAACAGTTCGCCTGGTACAAGGGCCTTTGATTTTACGGTGTCGTACAAAGGATCGCAGTTTACATCTAATGAATTTTAAATACGCCGTCAACTTTGTTTCGTATATCACGATTCCGCTTAACTATATGATAATTAACGGCCAGTCTAAATGCGAGGGAGAATTACCTTCCGTAAATGCAATCCAAACATGTTTGTAGGATTATACAATAATTTCAAATAATAAAGATTAATCTCTCCTGTCCATAATCGGGGCAATGTTTGTAAGGACAATAGAAAGTGTAATTGATTGATACTGCTAATCCATACGATACTAAGCCGTGAAAAATATCAGGAAGGAATGTTTTAATGTCAAAAAAATGTTTCTCTCTGATGTCCAAAATCATTAAATGCTACTCGGAAAATGTGACAATAGATAAATGCATTTCTAACATGATTTTCAAGTGTAATAGAGGCAAATCTATTTACAAAAAAACAGACCGAGATAATACGTAAATGATGCCGAGAATAATACCCCGACGATGATCCAATTTCTGTCGTACTCGACACACTTTAGCTACTAATCCTGTAAACAGCGAATGCTAAAAAGAATATGTACGATTATATATTCGATAATAATTACCCCAAAAATTGCAATAATTAATTCTACATGAAGAATGACAAAAAATGCTTGTGTAATACGGTAATATTAATTTACCCTGGCTCCTTACTATGTATATGTTTCCTGAAAATGATGCATGAAAAGGTCGTCTCTTTCTAACATATTATTATGCGTCTCTATAAATACACCGTCGTGTAGATATAGTACTAGTAGTCTCTAATTAACTATCGGCACTTCAGAATCATTATTGTTTTATAAGCTTTAGTTTTTGAAAGTTTTGCTTGGCAGTGGCATTATATAGAAACTATAAAAGTAAAAACGAACGACATAGCAATAGAAATATTTTACACTGTTTTTTCACTCATCATCGTTTGATCGATCTGCGCTATTAATTAAATCAGCACATGATTTCGTCATCACTTCTACTACTTTCGTACTAAGAAGCTGCTGTTTAAAATTTGTGAAAATGATGTATTTCCGAACGCAACATAAAAACATCCAAGACCAAAGCGTTATTAGTCACCGACATCATTAAGATTATGTTGTTAGTAACTATCAGTATGTTCTAGTATTGCTGGCGATAATATTTCATTGAAGACAATTCGCTAATAAAATCTGTTGCCACCTTTTCAATTCAGTAACAATTTGATTATAACATTCGTATTGATCACTTTTAACTTTTTGCTGACGAATTTGATAAATATCATCTTCCGTTTCCTTTAATTCACTTTCAATTCAGATCTCTATTTTTCAAAATTATTACCTTTTATTTATATTAATTGATTCAGACACAAAAGTGATTTTGATTCTATTACATGTGATCGCTTCTGTGTGAATTATGCAGACACACGGTTCTTATAATTGGTTTTGTATCAGATTTATTTCTCGCTACAAATGAAACACGAAAGTGAATGTCATTATATAATTTTACTATAAAAGTCTACAATAATTAAATCTTGAACAAAATTAAGTTAAAATGCGTTTGATTAAATGACCCGATTATTTTTTAACATATTAGCAAATAAATTTTCAAATAAAAAACATAGCTTTCAATTTCGAAGATATTTTTAATATCTCTATAATACA